>NC_029776.3:43633125-43634798 GCF_000817695.3 Arachis duranensis | reverse complement strand
CTCAATTCCACTTAGGTCCATGATGGAGAAAGGGAGATGATGTGGATATTATTATATATTTTTTTTCGTTTTTAATTAAAATTGACCGAAAATAATAAAATAAATGGAAAAGAAAATAAAGTAAAATTTTGAAAACTAAAAGAAAATAAAATCAAAGCAAATTGAAAACTAAATCAATTAATTAATTAAAAAGATTTTGGAGTTAGCAATTAAAAAGATATGATTGAAAATTATTTTGAAGAAGATATGATTAAGAAGATATGATTGCAATTTAAAAAGATATGATTTTGAAAAGTTAATGCAAAATTTCGAAAATTATGAGTAAAATAAGGAAAAGATACTTTTTTTTTGAATTTTAATGAGGAAAGAGAAAAAAAACTAAATGACTCAAGACATAAAAATTTTGGATTAAAAAAAATGATGCATGCAAGAACACTATGAATGGAACATGCAAATTCGAAAAATTAAAAGAAAACAAAAACATGCAATTGACACCAAACTTAAAATATGAAACTAAACTCAAATAAAAGACTCTAAACCAACAAAAATAAAACAGTCTTAATCTAAGCAACAAGATACACCGTCAGTTGTCCAAACTCGAACAATCCCCGGCAACGGCGCCAAAAACTTGGTGCACAAAATCACAATCACACTTTTGTAATTCCGCACAACTAACCAGCAAGTGCACTGGGTCGTCCAAGTAATACCTTACGTGAGTAAGGGTCAATCCCACGGAGATTGTCGGCTTGAAGCAAGCTATGGTTATCTTGTAACTCTTAGTCAGGATATCAATAATTCTCAAGTTTAATTTTGAAAAGTAAAAGAACATGAAATAGATACTTGTTTTGCAGTAACGGAGAACAAGTTGAGGTTTTGGAGATGCTCTATCTTCTGAACCTCTACTTTCCCACTGTTTTCTTCTTCATGCACGCAAGGCTCCTTCCATGGCAAGCTGTATGTAGGGTTTCACCGTTGTCAATGGCTACCTCCCATCCTCTCAGTGAAAATGTTCAACGCGCTCTATCACAGCACGGCTAATCATCTGTCGGTTCTCAATCAGGTTGGAATAGAATCCAGTGATTCTTTTGCGTTTGTCACTAACGCCCAGCCCTCAGGAGTTTGAAGCTCGTCACAGTCATTCAATCCTTGAATCCTACTCAGAATACCATAGACAAGGTTTAGACCTTCCGGATTCTCAAGAATGCCACCATCAATTCTAGCTTATACCACGAAGATTCCGATTAAGGGATCCAAGAGATATCCACTCAATCTAAGGTAGAACGGAGGTGGTTGTTAGGCACACGTTCATAAGTGAGAATGATGATGAGTGTCACAGATCATCACATTCATCAAGTTGAGGAACAAGTGATATCTTAGAATGGAAGCAAGCGTGATTGAATGAAAAACAGTAGTAATTGCATTAATCCATCAAGACACAGCAGAGCTCCTCACCCCCAACCATGGAGTTTAGAGACTCATGCCGTAGAAGATACAATAAGAAATGTGTAATGTGTCATGAGGTAAAGATACAATGTCAAAATATCCTATTTATAGTGAACTAGTAACCTAGGATATACAGAAATGAGTAAATGACGTAAAAATCCACTTTCGGGGTCCACTTGGTGTGTGCTTGGGCTGAGCATTGAAACTTTCATGTGTAGAGACTTTTTCTA
>NC_029776.3:43605996-43633095 GCF_000817695.3 Arachis duranensis | reverse complement strand
CGGCGTTAAACGCCGGGAATTCTGAAGCTGATTTGCAATGCCGGTTTGGGCCATCAAATCTCGGGCAAAGTATGGACTATTATACATTGCTGGAAAGCCCAGGATGTCTAATTTCCAACGCGATTAAGAGCGCGCTAATTGGGCTTCTATAGCTCCAGAAAATCCACTTCGAGTGTAGGGAGGTCAGAATCCAACAGCATCTGCAGTCCTTTTTCAGCCTCTGAATCAGATTTTTGCTCAAGTCCCTCAATTTCAGCTAGAAATTGCCTGAAATCACAGAAAAACACACAAACTCATAGTAAAGCCCAGAAAAGTGAATTTTAAATAAAAACTAATAAAAACATACTAAAAACTAACTAAAATGTACTAAAAACATACTAAAAACAGTGCCAAAAAGCGTATAAATTATCCGCTCATCAATATGCTTCCTTGCTTTTACATCTTCTCATCTTATGGTGTTATTTTCTATTTTTCATGAATGATGCACCGTAAGCAAAAAATGGAAGCAAGACAAAGAACACGCAGCACCGGTTGACCTACCAGCTGAAGGTGGCAATTCGGAAAGTCGTCGTATCCCCTTGCTCATCTTTGAGTGCACTGAGGACGGTGCAAACTTTTAAGTGTGGGGAGGTCGTCCGACTGATCGGCAATTTTGGGTGACAAATTTCTAATCCCAATACTTTTGCATTTCATTTTAGGTTTTTAGGATTTTTATTTGCATTTTTTCTATTTTTGCATACATACACAAAATAAGCTTAGTCAAAATAACAAAAATTTTCAAGATTTCTATCTATAGGGCACCTCAATTGATTTGAGTGAAAACTTTTCATAGAACTTACTTGAATTATATATATTGTGGATCGTGTTTTTGAGTTAAGAACACAAGCTTGTGAGATTTGAGCCTAATGGTGTGGTTACATCTTATAACCACTTATTTTTCCTTCTTGTGTGCACTATTCTCTTCCTATGATTGTAATCTTTGATTTGTTTGATTCTTTATGTCCATTATTTTGTGTATTTATGCATTTATATGATTGAAGCCACCATTTCATTTAGCTCACTTACCCAAATAGCCTACCTTTTATCTTCCATTGTTAGCCAACTTTGAGCCTACGATTAACCCACTTGTTCTTTAATTTAGCACATTACAAGCCTTAAAACGAAAAATAATAAATGTCCTTAATTTGGATCTCTGATTAGTTTAGGTTAATGTGTGTGAGTATCATTCAAGAGTGGAAAAACTTGGGACATTGGTTGGGAAAAAGGGTATATTTTGTATTTCATTGAAAATGTTGGGAGTTGGGTGCATACTCATGTATTGATTAAATATATAGATCTTATGCATTGATATTCTTGTATGTAGCTTGAAAGAAAGAAAAAAATGAGAAAAATAAAAGAAAAAAAATGATGAATGAAAAAAAATAAAAATAAATGTGAAAAAAAGAAAAGAAAAAGAAAAAATAATATGGAAAAGAAAAGAAAAAATAAAATAGAAAAAGAAAGAAACGAAGAAAAAGAATGAAATAAAAAGGGGACAAAATGCCCCAAAGTAAATTCCAATAAAGATCAATGCATAAGTGTTGTGAAATGAAAAGGGATACATGAGTATGTGAAAAAGTGAGAAGAATGGGTAGTTAGGTTCGCTTTGAAATTGTATAGAATGTCATAGGTTAGGTGGGAAGTTTAAGCTTATCAAATATTCAAATTTCAAGCTCACTTAACCATATATGCATCATACCTTGACCCTAACCCCATTACAACCTAAAGGAAAGACCTCATGATAATTGTATGCATGCATGAAATATATGTCGATTGTTAGAAGAAAAACAAATCTTGGAAAGCATGATTAGGGGAGAATTGAGTGAATCAACCCTAAACACTTGAGCGAATAGAGTGCAAATACATCCGGTGAGGGTTTGATGCTCAATTACATGTTTCCACCTTTGATCATCTACTTTCATGCAAGTTTGTAAAAATATTTAATAGCTCAATTCAATTGTGGTTTGGCATGGTTGTTAATACCTTTGGTCCTTGTGCATGTATGCTTCTTGGAAATTGATTTATTTTGTCCAAGCAATTGCATTCATTTAGATAGTTACATATAAGTAGATTGCATTTAGTTAGTTTTCATTGAATAAATGCCATACCCTTACTTCATTCTTGGTTTAAGCATGAGGACATGCTTGGTTTAAGTGTGGGGAGGTTGATAAACCCCATTTGTAGGGTTTATCTTGTATTGATTTTAAGGGATTTTATGACCTTTTACCCACATTTATTCAATGAAATAGCATGGTTTTATGATTGTCTCCCAATTTGTGCTTAAGTGTGAAAACATGCTTTCTAGACCTTAAATTAGTTAATTTTAATTCACCTTTGATTCCACTAGATGCCTTGACTTGTTTGTTAAGTGGTTTCAGGTTGAAAAGGGTTAGGGAAGGATCAAATGAGTGAAAGGAAAGCCTACAAAGTGGAGAAGATCATGAAAATCCAAAGAATTGAACTCACCCATGGAAGCGCGCACGCACCAGGCGCTTACGCGCACCTTGCGAATTACCCCATGGACGCGTACGCGTGCTGTGCACGTACGCATCGGTGCTGGTATATGATCGTTTAATGAAAATGTGGCCAGCGAATTCAGAAGGGTTGTGGGGCCCAATTTCAACCAACTTTGGTGCCAAAAATGCTATTTAAAGCCAAGGATTGAAGAGCAAAGGGATATTCAATCATTCACACTCATTAGGATTAGTTTAGAGTTAGTTTTAGAGAGAGAAGCTCTCACTTCTCTCTAGGATTAGGATTAGGATTAGGTTTAGTTCTTAGATCTAGATTTAGATTCATCTTCTTCTACTTCTATCTCTCAATTCTTTGTTGTTGCAATCATCAATCCTTCTATTCTTTTGTTGTAATTTCCTTTATGTTGTTCTTGTACTTTGTTGTAGATCTACTATTGTTCCTTCTATTTTCTTTCAATTCAATTTGAGGTAATTCCTAATAATTGTGTTTCTTTTAATTATTGTCATTGATTTCTTACAATAATTGTTGTTAGATTTTATTCTTGTTGACTGATTTACTATGCTTCATTCGTTTGCCTTCCAAGTGTTTGATAAAATGCATGGAAGGATTTTAGAGTTGTGCTCTTAGCTTGGAAAGGTAACTTAGGATTTCTTGAGTTGCTAATGTCCAAGTAATTGATGATTGGGAGCCATTGACTCTAGTTCTCACTAATCAAATTAGTGGAGAGTTAGGACTTATGGACTTGGATTGATATATCTCATTTAACTTTCCTTTACTACTAGTTAGAAGATGATTTAATGAGATTAATCCTTGCCAATTCTCATATTGTGGTTAGTGATAGAGATAGAGATCCTTGACCACCAAATCTTGCCAAGACCTTTCTAGCCATTAGTTTATTTTCTTGCCATTTATCTTTCATGTTTCTTATCAAAACCCCAAAAATAACTCATAACCAATAACAAGGCACTTCATTACAATTCCTAGGGAGAACAACCCAATGTTTAATACTTCGATTTATAAATTCTAGAGGTTTGTACTAGTGACAAACAACTTTTTGTATGAAAGGATTATTGATTGGTTTAGAAACTATACTTGCAACGAGAATTCATTTGTGAAATTCTATACCATCAAAAATCCAATCATCAATCACGAACCCATGACTCGTTCACCCTGCCCAGCTCCCTATCCACAAAAGATAAACCCATCCCTTGAATATGAATCTCAATAGAATGCCTTAAATCAGCAGGGATAGCCATTTTCTTTTCTATGTTGAGATGCCTCTGCTAAAAGGTTGGAAGGCGGAGCTCACAGTACAGATTAGGGAACCTGTCTGCGTTGGTAGGGGCAGTAACTAATCTGCTTTCTCCTTGTCAGAAAGAGTTATCTTGGCATAACTGGAGAATACAAAAGCAGTGGAACATTGAGATTTCTTCCTTTTTCGAGAGGTAACTTTTGTTTTTCCTCTGTCAGACATCCTGGAAAAAATAGAAATCACAGGATATAAACAATTAAACAAAGCATATGAGTATAAAGCAAGGAATTAAGCACAGACAGAAAATAGATAACAAAGGATACTGAGACATATTCATGATGTGAGTCAAAGAAAAGAATTCTTAGAATGCATGAAAATAGAATTCAGATATCAATCAGAGGCATAAACCAAGAATTCATGCAATACTAGTAAAGTGCTTTTTTGTTAAGCAACAATAATTGTCATACCCAAAAGAATGTGAAAGGGTTAAAGTGGAAACCAAAAATTAGAGTTAAAGAGTTAGTTAAGTCAAAAGTTAGAAAAGCGGTTAGAAATTAGTGGCATGACAATTATGGAGCTTAACCAAGAGAAATTCAAAAAGCATAAGGAACAAGAACACTCACATTCATGGAAATGATGCAACTCATTGATGATAAAATATAAATTGCATAAAAGCATAGAATAGAAAAGCAAGTCATCATCAATGTTCATGGTCACTAAAATTGTAACAATTGGTGTTGAAAGAATTAGGATTAGCACTGGGTGTAACTAGAAAGAAGTTGAAATAGATTTGAGTGAAAAAGTTCACACCAGTGGAGAGCACCAATTACAATGTAAGAACCTTCATCAAGAAAAGACAAGTTTAAATTAAATGGTGAAATACTGGAAACCGCTTCATTGGTTAAGTAAAGTTAAAAATTAAACTTGAACCAAGAAGTCATAAAGGATTTGATTTAAACCGGTACTGTTGAAAACACAATAAGGTTCATATTGACATATCTAACCAATGGTCTATTTGACACAGCAATCCGTCAAATAGTTCCTTGATCCTGTCAATCATCACTATACATGAAAGGGAACCGAAATGAAAACAGAAATGCAGGCCAAATTAGCTTATGAATTGAACCTAGCATAGGGTAAAATGGGTTCGAATCAAGAGATGCCGAATCTTTTCATAGCTGCAAGTTAACATCAGGCAGTTTTCAAAAATTTTGGGCAGCATTTTGGCAGTAATTTGGACGTTCCCAGATAAACATATAGCAGCAATATAACCTATAAGAATTCAGCTCACATCATACAAGCAAAACAAGCAACCAAATCATATGGATCAGGCAACATCAAGCAAACTAAAACAACTTAAATCAGCATTGCAGCAGTTAAACAGCATACCAGTAAATAGCATCAAATCACAACATATAAGAATAGAACAACGACATCAGCATCAAACACCAAAGTAATTTTAAAATCAGCCAATTCAGACAACTAAAACAGAGCAATTATCAGGCCTAAATCCTCTAACCACATCCTAGGTACCTAACCACATGCAGTTCTAACAAACTTAATCAAACAGAAATTGAACAATTAATATTAATAGAGCAAACTGATTAAAAGAAAATTGAAAACAGAGTATAATTGAAACAGGGGGAAGAACTTGGAAAACCTGCGAGCAGAAGCAGAAATAGATTGGTAGAGGGAAAGGAGAAGGAAGTGCCGCCTAGAGATGGTGGTGACCTAGACAGTAAGAGCAACACAGAGCAAAGAAAGCGGTCACAGAGCAGCGCTGGACCCAGTGAAGTGCAAAGCAGAGAAGCGGAGCTTCTCTTTTGTCAAGGCGAGGTGAAAGGAAGACGCGCGAACGGAGAAGAAAGAAGTTTGTGGTGGCTTTATGTGGCTCGCCGGCAGCAATGGAGGAACGCGACGGTGCTGGTGGTGACGGAAGAGAAACAGAGAGAGAGAAAGAGAAGGTAAGAGAGAGAAAAAATGGGTTCGAATCAAGAGATGCCAAATCCATTCATAGCTGCAAGTTAACATCAGGCAGTTTTCAAAAATTTTGGGCAGCATTTTGGCAATAATTTGGATGTTCCCAGATAAACATATAGAAGCAATATAACCTATAAGAATTCAGCTCACATCAGACAAGCAAAACAAGCAACCAAATCATATGGCTCAAGCAACATCAAGCAAACTAAAACAACTTAAATCAGCATTGCAGCAGTTAAACAGCATACCAGTAAATAGCATCAAATCACAACATGTAAAAACAGAACAACGACATCAGCATCAAACAGCAAAGCAATTTTAAAATCAACCAAAGCAGACAACAAAAACAGAGCAATTATCAGGCCTAAATCCTCTAACCACATCCTAGGTACCTAACCACATGCAGTTCTAACTAACCTAATCAAATAGAAATTGAACAATTAATATTAATAGAGCAAACTGATTAAAAGAAAATTGAAAACAGAGTATAATTGAAATAGGGGGAAGAACTTGGAAAACCTGGGAGCAAAAGCAGAAATAGACTGGTAGAGGGAAAGGAGAAGGAAGTGCCGCCTAAAGATGGTGGCGACCTGGAAAGTAAGAGTAGTGCAGAGCAGAGAAGGTGGTCGCAGAGCAACACTGGAACCAGTGAAGTGCAAAGCAGAGAAGCGGAGCTTCTCTTTTGTCAAGGCGAGCTGAAAGGAAGACGCGCGAAAGGAGAAGAAAGAAGTTTGTGGTGGCTGTATGTGGCTCGCCGGCGGCAATGGAGGAACGCAGCGGTGCTGGTGGTGACGGAAGAGAAACGGAGAGAGAGAAAGAGAAGGTAAGAGAGAGAAAAAATAAGGTGGCGGTTGGCGGCTGATAAACCACTATTTCATGGTTTATATTGTATTTAATTGAGTGGTTTTATCAAGCTTTTCACCCACTTATTCGTAAGATTTGCATGATTTTACAATTCCTTCCTAGTTTAGTTCTATGATTGAAAACATGCTTCTTTGGTCTTAATTTAGCTAATCTTAATCCTCTCTTATTACCATTCGATGCCTTGATCTGTGTGTTAAGTGTTTCAGGCTTCATAGGGCAGGAATGGCTTAGAAGAATAAAGAGGAAGCGTGCAAAAATGGAAGGAACACAAGGAATTGAGGAGATGACCAGCGAGAAGTCACGTGGTCGCATGGCTCACGCGACCGCGCAAAATGGAATAAATCAGGGTGATGCGTTCGCATGCCTGACGCGACCGCGCGGATTGGAAGCTGTACGAACGACACGAATGCGTGGGCGACGCGCACGCGTGATACTAAAAACGCTGAGTGACGTGATCGCGTGAACGACGCGGACGCGTGACGTGCGCGATCTGCAGAATTACAAAAGTCGTTGGCAAAGATTCTGGGCCGCATTTCAACCCAATTTTCGGCCCGGGAACACAGATTAAAGTCAGGGAACATGCAGAGACTCATGATGCTTTCATAATTCACAATTTTAGGTTTTAGATTTAGTTTTTAGAGAGAGAGGTTCTCTCCTCTCTCCTAGGTTTTAGGATTAGGATTCCTCTTAAAGGATTTAGGATTCACCTCTTCTTCAGGTTCAATATTTCCTTTACTTTATATTTATCTCTTATTTTTAGATACTTTAATGCTTTTATTGGTATTTGATTTATGTTGCCCAATTGGCTTATGAACTTTTCATGTTAGGATTATACATTATTGAGATGTTTTCAGATTTATGATTTTAATTCAGCTTTTTACATTCTTGGCTTTGGTTAAGAAATCAGTAACTCTTGAGTTATCAAACTCAACATGATCGATAACCGCTATCTTTGCCAATTAGCTTGAACTTCTATGATCCCAATCTTTTTCTAGGAATTAACTAGGATTTGAAGATCAATCTAATTAGCCACTTGACCTTCCTTTGCACCAGCAGAGGTTAACTATGTGGAATCAAGATTCAATTTTCATCATCATTGATAAGGATAACTAGGATAGGACTTCCAATTTCTCATACCTTGCCAAAAGTGTGTTTTATAGTTATTTATTTATTTTACAGTCTTTTACTTATTTTAATTGCAATTTAAATTACTTGTTCCTCATTTTTAAAAACCCGATTTACAATCTTCATAACCAATAATAAGAACATACCTCCCTGCAATTCTTTGAGAAGATGACCTGAGGTTTGAATACTTCGGTTATCAATTTATTTAGGGGTTTGTTACTTGTGACAACCAAAACGTTTGTAAGAAAGGACTTTTGTGGGTTTAGAAGCTATACTTGCAACGAAAATTTATTCTAAATTCTAGACCACGCAAAAGTTCTCTCTTCAAAATGGCGCCGTTGCCGAGGAATTACAAACGTGCGCCTTATTATTGGTTATTGTAAATATTTTTCAAAAAAAATATTTTTCTTTTTCTTGTTTATTTGTTTCTCCTTTTTTCCCCTTATTTCGGATAACTACTATGAATTCTCACCCCTCTCTCTTTGAGTTTAGTTCTAATTTTGTTGCAAGGAATGGAAGCTCTAACAGGAATATGCATCAAGGTCAAAGCAATCAAAGATGGACGGAGCCAAGAGGATCTGATCAACCCTTTAGGCAACAACACACTCCTAGATATCACAGACAAAGACTATCCTACAATGCATACCAAGCTGATAGATATGGTGGACCGCCTAGTAGCTACCAACAAGCCCGACCATATGCTCAGAGACTATCCTCACAACATAACTTTGAACCACCACACTCACAAGCCCCTTTCCACCATTCACCTCCAAATGACCCCAATCCCTATTCACCACACCAACCACCATATGAACCATACCCAGAACCACCACCTCAATATACACCATATCCATATCCTTATCAAGAGGAACCACTTCCGTGTTATGAATCTTTTCTCCCAACAAATGAACCCTCCTATCCACTCCAAACCTCCATGGAAAGCAAACTTTCCTCTATCACTAGTCTCGCCTCTACTCTTCAAGCACTTATATCCTGCTTGGGCCAACCATCTACACCCAATATTCAACCCTCAAGCTCCACTGCACTTCCATCTCAACCACATAATGATCCACCCATCCCATCACCACCATCCATGGAAGAGCACCAACATCTATCAATCCAAGAGCAACATGATCCCACTGATACTATTTACATGGAACGAGAGAGAAGGAATCATCTTCGCGAATCCATACTTCATAAGGAGCTAGAGGAGGCACTAAAGGTGCAGGTAGTAGACACCATTGAAGTTGACAGCGCGGTTGAAGAACTAGTGAAAGAAGACAACAAGGAGGATTTTGTGCTTGAAGGTGAAAAAATAGTTGAAAAGAAAATCATCGAGGATGAATACGATTTCATACTTAAATACCTGGATCAAGAAAGAAATCAATTACCCTTCCGACGTTCAGACATTCAAAGACCCTCCATGGTTTCATGTGGGAAATCTACTGAAGAATGTAGCAAGAAGGAGAAATTGGAATTATTGAAGAAGAAGAGGAGGCAGTGGTTGAAGACTTAGGAGATGCTGAACCTCCATAGGAAAGTCAAGTTATAGAGCACCCTTCAAAGACGTTTGAAGCTGATGTTGAGGAGGGTGTACAACCTCCAAAGCATATCATAGTTGAAGACTTTGAAGGAGACGATCAAGAGATGGATTCAATCATTGATGAATTCTTATCTACATTTGAATCCTCTTCCATTGGACTTGATATGGAGTTTAAAGAAGATGAAACACAACATACCATGCCCTTGGTGAACAATGAAGAAGAGATTAAATTGGAAGAAATTCACCAAAAGGAAGAGGTTGATATTGAAGATTACAAAGAGGTGGAAGATGTCGAAGAAGAGCACAAGGGAGTGGAGCTTGCACGTTCATTAGAAACACATCCCCCTAAGTTGCCATCATCCTTCACAACATTCAAGTGGGTAAAATTCATATTCCTTAGCTTTCTAATTCCACTTGAATATGGGCTACTACAGACGGATGGTCAACTTAGAGCTCTTTGTGGCATTAAGAGTAAGAAGAAGATGGTCAGTGTAAGATTTATCCTGCAAGGTTTAACATGGTTGTATGCTCAACATTTAAACGCAAAGGTTGGTGTAGAGCTCAACTGAATGGGTCTAGGAAGTTGTCTGGCTGCTTCAGTGAGAATTCAGACTGTTTGCCACCCGGCTAGAACAATATTGCTCAACAAAAAGACGGGTGCAGAAGCAAGATTTGGGACCCCGGAATTCAATCTAGAAATCAACACTCTTGGGGCCTTGTCACTTGCTTTAACTTGCTTGAAGGCTTTCTGCGCCTTGTTTGGGACCCCAGAGGCTACTGGAACACCAAATATTGGTGGAGATTTCTGGATGAGTTCAAGCACAAGCCGCCATAACAGGAAGCTCCTCAATTGTCCAACTTAAGGACTTTAACTAAAAGTGCTAGGTGGGAGACAACCCACCATGGTATGATCGTTCCTTTTTCATTTTTATTTAGTTTTATTTGTTTTCAAGTTTATTTTATTTTTCATTGAACCTGGAATTACTCATAACATTCATATCATTTTGCATTCTGCATACTGCATATTAAAAAAAATAAAATAAAATAAACGCACGCGACGTAGCAGTGTTGCTGACACGTCCGCGTCACCAGTGCGTTATGAAGAAAAGAAAGTTGAACAGAGAGTCACGCGAAAGCGTGGCTGGAGGCGTGCCCTTGGCACAGTTTGCCCACGCGACCGCGTCACTGACACGTCCACGTCCTATGGAAAATAAGCCTCCCATGCGTCCGCGTCACCCACGCGATCGCGTGGCCCTGTAAATCGACGTAAAAAAGGTGTATGGCCAAAAGTTGAGCCGGAATTGGGCTGGACTCGTGCTAGAAGCCCAAGCCTTCCCACGCGAACGCATGCCCCACGAGTCCGTGTCATTTTTTTAAATTGGCCATTCACGCGATCGCGTCAACCACGCGACCGCGTCACCCAAATTTTTGGCAAAATGCATTGAAACAGAGAGTTGCGCGAACGCGAGGCTGCACTCGCACCAATCGCACAAATCAGGCCACGCGATCGTGTGACCTACGCATCCGTGTCACCTGACCTTATCGCGCACCATGCGACCGCGTCACTCACGCGTCCGCGTCGCTTGCGCCGCACAACTTATTCAGAACCGCGCCAATTATGTTTTCTTTTCTAATCCTAATTTCTTCTTTCTCTCTCCTTTGTCACTCTCTTTTTCTTCTTCTCATCCTTTTTCACTTCGATTTTATTTCATTTTATTTGCTTATTTCATTCATTGCATTTTAATTTTGTGCATATTTTTATTTTCTTTTCTGAATTTTTTTATTTTATTTTTCCATTGGTGTTAAAAAATTTTTCTTATTCAACTGTTGCATCTTTTCTTGAATTTATTTTGGTAACTTGTTTTACACTGTGGGATGATATCAATTATCTACCAATGCCAATCTTTTATGATACTTGCACTCCATTTGCATTGACATGAGCTTGTACTGATACTTCCATTACCCACACTCTTCCCCATTGTTGCAATTCTTGCACTATTGATATGCCGTATGCTTTTACTGTTTTCTCACTGCATGTTATAGCTACCATGTAATTGAGACCTTTATTATTTGGCATTAAACAACCCATGTTTCATTTATTTTCTTATCTTTAATTCTGGGTTACTTTTCTCCCTTTTCCTCTTCTTTCAGGATGGCCACAAAGGGAGGGAAAAGGAAGAACTTCTATATGGGGAAACAAGCAAGTCAATCTGCACAATCTATAGAAAAAGGCATCAGTTGGAGCAGCCCATCCACTTGTACATCTTAGCATGCACCGAGGACGGTGCAATCTTTAAGTGTGGGGAGGTCGATACCGATCTCCATGGGTTAGCTATTTTTTTCTTTCCAACACCACTGTTTTATTTTCTTTGTGCATTTGCATGATTGTTTGATTTTATGCATTTAGCCACTGCTTGGTTAAAGTAATGAGTTCTTCTAAGACCCTGTTTTTTGAAAAATTTTCACTAATTTAAAATCAAAATTTTTGTGTAAAACTTGTTTGAAGTTGTATTTGGAACATGGTTTTTGAGCCAAAGAACACACAACCTGTGAGATTTTGAGCTTAATTGCATGGTTACATTATTTAACCATAATATTTTATTCTTGTGTGTTATCTTCTATATGATTGCAATCTATAGTTTGTTCCATTTTATATGTCCATTGTTTAGTGTATTTACATGCTTGCATATGATTGAGGCCATCATTTGTTATTAGCTCACTTATCCCAAATAGCCTACCCTTTCAATCACCTTTGTTTGAAGCAGAAAAACAAAATAAAAATCCCAAGTTGAATCCTTGGTTAGCTTAAGATAGAAATTGTATAATTGTTTAAGTGTGGGGCAACTTTATGGGAACACGGATGATAGAAACAAGGTAGAAAGTTAAAAAGAATAAAGATATTTCAAAATAAAAATTTTTTGGGAAGCATGCTCATGTGAAATCAAAGTAATTAAATTACCATTTGCATATAAAAAAAATTTAGTATTTAAATAAAGGGGATACAAAAGAATTCCCCAAATGCAAAATAAAGCAATGCACATGGGACAAAATTCAAAAATAAGTTTGATACATGAGCATGTAATACAAAAGTGGGAAAAATTTGGGTAGCAAGGTAAAGAATTTTAAATTTTATAAAGTATGTATATGTTAGGTGAGATCTTAGACTAATCAAGGATTCACTCTGTTAGCTCACTTAGCCTTATATATACATCCTTACCTTTACCTCAGCCCCATTACAACCTTGAAAAGACCTTATGATGTTTGCATTAGTATACTAAATATTTGTTGATTGGTTAGCTGAAGAACATAGTTTAGAAAGTATGATTAGAGAAGATTAGAGTGAAGTACCCTATACACTTGAGAGATTAGAGTGATATACACTACCAGTGAGGGTTCAATGCTTGATTCTATGTTCCCTACTTTTATGAGCTATCTTCTTACAAGTTTACTTATTTTCACTGTATGATTTGAATTAGTGAAATCCAATTCATATTTATTCTTGAAGGATTTATTTACTTTTTTACCAAGTAGGTAGAAACATTCTGCATGTAGTTGCATTCACATTCACAGGCTGCATTGCATGAGTCTTGCCTTTCCCTATTCATTTATTTGGTCTCCTTGAGTTTAGCATGAGGACATGCTAATGATTAAGTATGGGGAGGTTGATAAACCACTATTTCATGGTTTATATTGTATTTAATTGAGTGGTTTTATCAAGCTTTTCACCCACTTATTCATAAGATTTGCATGATTTTACAATTCCTTCCTAGTTTAGTTCTATGAGTGAAAACATGATTCTTTGGTCTTAATTTAGCTAATCTTAATCCTCTCTTATTACCATTCGATGCCTTGATCTGTGTGTTAAGTGTTTCAGGCTTCATAGGGCAGGAATGGCTTAGAAGAATAAAAAGGAAGCGTGCAAAAATGGAAGGAACACAAGGAATTGAGGAGATGACCTGCGAGAAGTCACGCGGTCGCATGGCTCACGCGACCGCGCGAAATGGAAGAAATCAGAGTGACGCGTTCGCGTGCCTGACGCAACCGCGCAGATTGGAAGCTGTACGAACGATGCGAATGCGTCGGCGACGCGCACGCGTGATACGAAAAACGCTGAGTGACGTGATGGCGTGGACGACGCGGACGCGTGACGTGCACGATCTGCATAATTTCAAAAGTTGCTGGCAGAGATTCTGGGCCGCATTTTAACCCAGTTTTTGGCCCGGGAACACAGATTAAAGTCAGGGAACATGCAGAGACTCATGATGCTTTCATAATTCACAATTTTAGGTTTTAGATGTAGTTTTTAGAGAGAGAGGTTCTCTCCTCTCTCCTAGGTTTTAGGATTCGGATTCCTCTTAAAGGATTTAGGATTCACCTCTTCATCAGGTTCAATATTTCCTTTACTTTACATTTATCTCTTATTTTCAGATACTTTAATGCTTTTATTGGTATTTGATTTATGTTGCCCAATTGGCTTATGAACTTTTCATGTTAGGATTATACATTATTGAGATGTTTTCAGATTTATGATTTTAATTCAGCTTTTTACATTCTTGGCTTTGGTTAAGAAATTAGTAACTCTTGAGTTATCAAACTCAACATGATCGATAACCGCTATCTTTGCCAATTAGCTTGAACTTCTATGATCCCAATCTTTTTCTAGGAATTAACTAGGATTTGAAGATCAAACTAATTAGTCACTTGACCTTCCTTTGCATCAGTAGAGGTTAACTAAGTGGAATTAAGATTCAATTTTCATCATCATTGATAAGGATAACTAGGATAGCACTTCCAATTTCTCATGCCTTGCCAAAAGTGTGTTTTACATTTATTTATTTATTTTACAGTCTTTTACTTATTTTAATTGCAATTTAAATTACTTGTTCCTCATTTTTAAAACCCCGATTTACAATCTTCATAACCAATAATAAGAATATACCTCCCTGCAATTCGTTGAGAAGACGACCCGAGGTTTGAATACTTCGGTTATCAATTTATTAACCCAATAAACACTGAGTGACTAGAGAATAAACACAAAATTCAGTGAGGGTTCAATAGCTCATCATCATATACCTCAGTCTCATATTTCTTTGAGAATGTGAATTAATTTAACTACATGTAAGCTTTATATATAAGTGAATAGAAAAATTTTAGAATTGCATGATTCATTTAGGTAGTTGCATTTAGAATAGATTGCATTGCATGGCATTCCACCACTTTAACCTTACTTTTTACCTTGGATGTAGCATGAGGACATGCTGTTGTTTAAGTGTGGGGAGGTTGATAAACCCATATTTTATGATATATTTTGTGCTTAGTTTGAGTGATTTATTCAATCCTTCACCCACTTATTCATATTAATTGCATGGTTTACTTTTCCTTCCTTATTATGTGATGTATATGAAAAACATGTTTCCTATGCTTTAAAATTAATTATTTTAATTACCCTTTATTATCATTTGATGCGGTGATTTGTGTGTTGAGTAGTTTCAGATCTTCTAAGGCAGGAATGACTTAAAGGATGGAAAGGAAACATACAAAAATGGAAGGAAAGCACAAAACGGAGTTTCTGAAGAAACTAGCATCCACGCGATCGCATGGGTGACGCGACCGCATGCCAGTGCGAAGAGAGCGCGACGCGAACGCGTGACTGACGCGACCGCGCGCCTTGAGCGAATCGCATATGACGCGGACGCATGACTGACGCGACCGCGTGACAATGAAAACTCCAAATGACGCAACCGCGCGACCCACGCGGATGCGTGACAGAGGCCACACACCAGAAATTACAGAAAATGCTCCCAGCAATTTTTAAAGCCCTTTTTGGCCCAAATCCAAGTTCAGAAGGCATAGACCAGAGGTTATGAAGTGGGGGCATGCATCCATTCAAAGGGAGACTCCAATTTTAGTCACTTTCCATTATTTAGGTTTAGTTGGAGAGAGGTTCTCTCCTCTCTCTTTAGGATTAGGATTTAGATTTAGGATTTTATTTACTTTAAGGATTATCTTTTATCCGGTTCAATATTCCTTTTTCATTACTTGCTTTCTCAATTTAGTTTATGAATTCTTCTATGTTACAGATTACTCTTTCGAATTAATGTTATTTGAGGTATTTCAGTTTATTGTTGCTTTTATTTATGTTACTGTTGCTTCCCATCTGAAGGCATTTTTATTCCAGTAGATTTACTTTTCCCCTTTTTGGTCTTGGTTAAGAAATCAGTAACTCAGGAGTTATCAAACTCAAACATGCTTGATAATTGTTATCTTTGCTAATTGAAGTGTTCTTCAATAATCCCAATCTTTTCTCTGGAAATAAATAGGATTTGAAGATCAATATAATTAGCCACTTGACCTTCCTTTGCACCAGAAGAGGTTAACTAAGTGGAATTAATATTCAATTTTCATCATCATTGATAAGGATAACTAGGATAGGACTTCCAATTTCTCATACCTTGCCAGGAGTTTATTTTACAGTCAATTATTTATTTTACTTGTCATTCATCATAATTGTTCCTCATTCTTAAAACCCCCAATTTACAAACTCATAACCAATAATTAGAACATACCTCCCTGCAATTTCTTGAGAAGACGACCCGAGGTTTAAATACTTCGGTTATCAATTTATTTAGGGGTTTGTTACTTGTGACAACCAAAACGTTTGTAAGAAAGGACTTTTGTTGGTTTAGAAGCTATACTTGCAACGAAAATTTATTCTGAATTTTAGACCACGCAAAAGTTCTCTCTTCAACGGCAAAGATTACGTCGAAAGAGTGATGGTTAGTAGTGGTGGTTGCAGAGCTCGAGGGGGTGGCAATGGTGTTTTGTGAATTTGGAGGGAGAGGATGGAAATGAAACGTTGAGGGAGAAGAGAGTGAAAGACGCGACTGCTAGGGCTTGCACATAGATGGAGTATTAGTGAATTCGAATCCACGCGTATGTGTAACGCACGCGTGCGCGTGGGTGAACAAAAATGGAATGCACGCAGAAGCGTAATCTACACAAACGCGCAGAAGGGGCAAGTGCACGTGGACGCATACGCGTGGATTGAAAATTGTGCTAGGCAGACAATCCTCGCGCCACACTCGCATAACTCTCGAGACAAATGTATAAAGGTTGTGTTTACGCATCGACGCAAATGTGTACAAGGGATGAGTGCTCATCGACGCATACGCGTGCATCGCAGTTGTGCCGTCGGCACAAAACGAGCACAAAATAGGCACAACTCCCTGGTTTTAGTACCAAGAGTTGTCAAAACGCGTCGATGCGCACGCATACAGTGCGCTTGCACGTGGATAATTTAGTTTTTTTTTAGAAATACCAAAGCCAAGCTTAAAATACTCCTAACTCTATCTACAACTCAAAACCAACCAAAATACAAAATTAAAAAAAAATCTTCTTAGTTTTTTGAAAAATTTTCAAAGACCAAACAAAGAAAACTTACACTCCAAGCAAAATGCAATTCAAGATAATGGTGCAATTTAAACCAACTAACAACCAAAGCATTAAAACAAAAACAATTGAAGAGGAAAACTACATATAATGGCAACTCAAATCACTTATTCATTATATTTACAAGAGAGTGGAAAGAGTTTACCATGGTGGGGTGCCTCCCACCTAGCACTTTTAGTTTAAGTCCTTAAGTTGGACATTTGGGAGCATCCTCATCATGGTAGCTTATGCTTGTACTCATCCTTGAATCTCCAAAGATGCTTGCTCCTCAAATGGTTGTCAGAATTTCCAACCATTTTCACTAAGCTTGGGTGAAGTTCTACCTAAGATATGAGCTCCCAAAGTTGATCTTCATGTTGTGATCCGGGATCCCATATCTTATTTTCGCACCCGTCTTCTAATTGGTCATTGTGATTCCAATTAGGTGGTAAGCACATAGAATTCTCCTTAGAGCGCCCAAACAATTTCCTAGACCCAAACAAATTAGCATTCTTCCAACCATGGTACCTATGCCTCGAGGATTCGACTTTAATGAGCCTAACATCAAAATTCCAACCACTACACAACTCCCTCTTACTCATAACTCCACAAAGGGCTCTAAGTTGCCCATCCATTTCAAGCAAACCATATTCAAGTGGGAACGTAAAGATTAGAGATAAGAATTTTACCCACTTGAATGTTGTGTCGATTGGTGACTTAGGAAGGGATATCTCCAATGGTTTTGCAAGTGTCATTCCCTTATGCTCTTGCTTGACGACTTCCACCTCTCGACAACTCCTTTCAACTTCTCTTTGCTCATCAACTCCTTCCAACTTCTCCTCATCATCAATTGAATCAAACCTTGGAGGTTGTGTGAAGTTCACTTCAACATCGACTTCACACCTAATGGAAGAGTCTTCAACAAGGTCACCAATGTCACTTGGTGTAGAGTTATCTTCAATGATCTCAATTTCATGTCCAATGGGAGAGGATTCCATTATAGATAGGAATTCATTGATGATTGAATTCATCTCTTGATCAACCTTTTTAAGATCTTCAACCTTGGTATGCCTTGGAGGTTGTTGAGACTCCCATGGTGGTTCTGCATCTCCTAAATCTTCAACCACTTCTTCTCTTTCTTCAATAATCATGGCTTTCTCCAATTGCTCCAATACAAAATAACATTCCTCATTCTCCACCGGAGTTTCTAATCTCTCCTTCATGCTATGCTCTTTTTTTTATCCTTCATATGTGGCCATGGAAGTGCTTTGAGTGTATGAGTATTGAGATGCCAAAGTGTGTACTACCTTGGTCAAGATAGTCACAAGTTCTAGTGTGTTCCTTTGTATATTCTCTTGTCCTTGAAGTAGCACAGTGAAAGAATCATCCATTGGGGCTTGGGGTGGATAGAAGGGTTTATTATTTTGGAGAAAGGGTTCATAATAGGAAGGTGGTTCTTCTTGGTGAGGGTATGGAGATTGTGTATATTGAGGTGGTTCTTGGGGATAATTGTGTTGCAATGTAGGTGGTTCTATAGGTTTTTGCTCATAATGGTCATAAGGATGAGGTAGAGGCGATTGGTTATATGATGGATATGGATCGTAGGAAGGTAATTGGTAAAAAGAGACTTGTGAGTATGGTTGAGGGCCATATGAGGATGAGGTTCATAGGCATATGGTGGTGGTTGTTGATTGTCACAATGAAATTTACCATAACCATTGAATTGATATGCATTAGGATGGGCATTATACCTATAAGTAACCGGAGGTTGTTGCCAAGAGGAGTGATCAATTCCTTGAGACTCTTCCCATCTTTGGTTATTCCATCCTTGCTGCATGTTATCATTGATATTCACATTTCCTACAACATAGTTGTAACCAAACTCATAGCCAAAAAGGTGAGAATTCATAGTGAAAAGAGAAAATAAGAACAAAACTAATAAGAAACAAAGAAAGATAAAGTCTATAACTAATAAACCAACCAAAAATCAAGATATTTACAATATGAACATATTCACAATAACCAATACCTAGGCATACAATTGCGATTCCCCGGCAATGGCGCCATTTTGATGAACGAAAAATTGGCGGTCGGTAAAGAATTTCACAAATAAAATCTCTCGTTGCAAGTATAGTTCTAAACCAACAAACAACTCCTCAATCAAACATTTGGTTGTCACAAGTAACAAACCCCAATAAAAATAAACTGAAGTATTTAAACCTCGGGTCGTCTCTCAAGGAATTGCAGAAAAATGTTCTTGTTATTGGTTATGAGTTGTATATTTTGGGGTTTTGAGTAAGGAACAAGAAATGTAAATTGCAAGGAAGTAAATGAAATTCAAATGATAAAAAGGTCTTGGCAAGGGTTGATGGTTAAGGATCTCGATCCTCATTACTAACCACAACTTGATAATTCCAAGGATTAATCCCATTAAGTCATCCTCTAACAAGTAAAGGAAAGTCAAATGAGCTACACCAATCCTAATCCATAAGTCCTAACTTTCTCACTAATTAATTTAGGGAAAGCTAGAGTCAAAGGACACCAATTATCGAGACTTGGACATTAGCAACTCAATTTCACCTAAGTTACCATCCCAAGACAAGAACACAAAAATCTACTCTAACATCCTTCCAAGCATTTTGTCAAAAACTTGGAAGGCACAAAAGGAAAGTAAAACAAGATTGCAAGAAATATAAATCTACAACTACTAATTGCAAGAAATTAACAACAACAACTCAAATCAACAATAAAGGAAATCAAACATAAATTGCATTGAAAGTGAAATAAAAGGAACAAGAGTGCATCAACAACAAATTAAACAATTGCAAGTAAAATATTAAATTAGCGAAGCAAAGGTAAAAGAACAAGAAATTAGAAAGGAAAAGTAAATCAAAGCATGAATTAAACCTAGATCTAAGAAATCCTAACCTACGTCTAACCTAATTCTAGAGAGAAGAGAGAGCTTCTCTCTCTAGAAACTAACTAAAGCATAATGCAAACTCAACTCTCTGCTCCCCCCTTTGTCCAATCTTCAATTCTGCATGAAATAGCCTCTACAACCATTGGAATTGGGCCTGGGAAGCTCAGAAATTGCCCCCAATGTTTTCACTTTAATAAAGTCACGTGCGAGCATCGACGCGTACGCGTGGGTCACGCGTACATGTCGCTTGACATTTTTCATCCACGTGTACGCGTCTGTTGCGCGTACGCATCTCTTACGCGTACGCGTCGCCATGCGACTTCATAATCCACGCGTGCACGTCTATTGCGCGTACACATCGATGAGTGCATCCCAAATCCTTGATTTTCATGATTTCTCCACCTTTCATGCTTTTCTCTTCATTCCTTTGATCCATTCCTAGCATTTTCATCCTGAATTCACTAACAAACACTTCAAGGCATCTAGTGGAATCAAATGTGAATTAAAATTAGCAAGTTAAGGGCCTAAAAAATATGCTTTCACACTAAAGCACAATTTAGGAGAAAATAATGAAACCATGCTATTTTCTTGAATAAATGTGAAAAAAGGTGATACAATCCCCTCAAATAAACGCAAGATAAACCCTATAAATGGGGTTTATCAAACTGGTATCTCGAGAAGTCCCCAACAAAGTCGTGGATTAGCCGCCTTTGAGTTGTATAATCAAACTAGTGGTTCATCATTGTCCGATGAAAGATTCACTCTGAACCCATGTAGAATGAGATAAACTTATGCCAGTTCAACACATTCATAAGGATGAAGAACAAAGATACATCTTACAATAGAGAATCAAACACGGATTGAAGATAAAACAGTAATACTTTATTAATCCATAAAACTCAGCAGAGCTCCTCCCCTCAACCTAGGAGGTTTAGAGACTCATACTGTACATAATGGGGTTTTAAAATAATGGGGGAGGAAGAAGATCCTAAACATGGCTATTTTTCTCCTATATATACTAATCCAATGACTAAGGATTACAGAAATATGATAGACTAGACTTAGGAGTGCAAAAATCCACTTTTGGGGCCCACTTGATGAGTGTTTGGGCTGAGCTTGATTGAGATGCACGTGCTAGGAGGCCTCAGGGTGTTGAAAGCTAGTTAGGGGGTCCTTTTTGGGCGTTGGACGCTGGTCGCTTCTTCCTTGGGCGTTGGACGCCAGAATAGGGCTGGAAGTTAGCGTTGAACGCCAATTTTGGGCCTTTTATTTTGAAGCAAATTATAAACTATTATACATTTCTGGAAAGCTCTAGATGTTAGCTTTATATAGTCATTAAGAACACTCCATTTGGACTTTTGTAACTAAAGAAAATCTCTTTTGAGTGCAAGGAGGTCTGATCTTGATAGCATCTGCAATGCTTTCTCTGCCTCTGAATCAGACTTTTGCTATAGCTCCTCAATTTCAACCAGAAAATACCTAAAATTGCATAAAAATACAAAAAATCAAAGTAGAATCCAAAAATGTGAATTTTTCACTAAAACCTATGAAAACTTACTAAAACTTAAACAAACATGCTAAAAACTATATGAAAATGATGTCAAAAAGCGTATAAAATATATGCTCATCACAACACCAAACTTAAACTATTGCTTATTGATACGTAAAAATTAGATTTCACGTACAACCGGCAAGTGTACCGGGTCGCATCAAGTAATAAAACTCACTTAGAGTGAGGTCGATCCCACGAGGATTAATGGATTAAGCAAGCAATAGTTAATTAATTGTTCTAGTTAGACGATTCATGTTTGAGTGATAAGCAACAAGAAATGTAAATGACTTGAAATTAAATAAAAGCAATAAAGTGCAAGGAAAGTAAATGACAAGAAATTAAAGTGCTAAAAATTAAAGTGCAAGAATGTAAATTGCAAGGAATAGAAAGTACAAGAAAGTAAAGTGCAAGAAAGTAAATGACTAGAAAGTAAAACCAAGTGAAGTATTTCTACAAACACTTGGAAGGCATAAATGTGCCAAAGTAAAGAAAGCCATAAATGTGCATAAGTAAATGACAAGAATTTAAAGAGAACAATTAAATGACAAGAATTAAAGAATGAAATTAACATTGGGATCAAGAGATATTGCATTCTCAAGATCAACAATTCTCATCTCCACTTCAATCATTCAATCATTGATCTCTTGGCAAATCATAAGTAATCAAACCCCAATCTCTTGGTGATTTGATTTCTCTTAACTTGATCAATTGCCAATCTCTTGATCTAATTGCTCATGAGAAGAGATGAAGAATGGTCTCTAATTGCCACACAACCCTCAAGATTTCAATTCAAAGTGATTACATCTCACATATCAAGCTAAGAATTATCAATCAAGAGAGTTGTGAGAGAAGAGCCTCAAACTAAATTCTATGACTCCTTTCTCAAGTTCATCATAGAATTTAAATAGATCTAATCCCTCTCTCGATAGTAATTAGATCTTTGAAGCACAAAAACTCTCTCTAAAGAAACAATGAAAGAAGAATTGAAGATGAAGAATGAAAAAAATCAACCCATTAAATTGCAATAGAGCTCTCTTTCCCAAATGTTGGAAATTAGAAACTCATCATAACAAAAATATTTACTAAAGTGTGAATGAAAGAAAATGAAAGAAGAGAAGAGAATGAGAGTGAAAGGGGAGTGGAGTCACCTCCACCCCTCCATGGTGTATCTCAAATGATGAATCTAAGGCCCTATTTATAAGCTAACTAAATTACAAATTCAAATGAAATTACAATCAAATGCAAATTTCCTGTTATGATCTTTTGAAGGTGAAGAGGTCAGTCTGGCGAACTGCAGGGACTTGTTTTACGCTGAAATTGTGAAGCTAAACGAATAGCAATTTGTCCCCTCAAATCAGTGTCAACTATAAAGTGTTATATATGGTTGGAAAGCTCTAGAAGTCTACTTTCTAATGACACTGAGATCACTTCATTTGGAGCTTTGTAGCTCGAGTTATTCTTGTTGGAGTGTGAAGAGGTCAGGGTTGCAAATCCTCTTTGCTTCTCTTTGAGTTTGTTTCCAACTTTTTGCCACCTTGGGAGTGTGCTTCCTCTATTAGTGCTTTTATTGCTTCATTTTCCATAATTTCCTACAAAATTTATTAACTCAAGCAATCAAAGCAATATTCAATTTAATCACCAAAACACTCCCATAATTAAGCATTATGAATTGATTTTTATATGAAAAAGCATAGAAAAACATAACATGATGCGTAGTCATCACAACACCAAACTTAAACTTTGCTTGTCCTCAAGCAAACAAAGAATCATTCAATAAAGATTGACAATCCAAGGTGAGAAGAATAGCAATTAAATGTTCATGGTTGGCTAGTTTATTATGCATGCTACAATCTCAAAAGAAATTCAAATGATTGATGCTTCTATCTAGCTCATTTTATGAAATATTTTTCTTTATGTTCCTTACTTGAAACAAGCTTTTCATCTTTTTCTTAGCTTAGCTTCTTGGGTGCTTTGCACCATTAGTTAAAAGCTTTGACTCTAAATGCTTTGTTTTCAAGTATTACCACTTGATACATAAGCACCACAAGCATTTAATTAGAGGACTTTTTAAGCTCATTTATTCCTTTTCTTTACTTTCCTTCTAATCATTGGTGCTTAGAGCCTTGAGCTTTGAGGGAGTGCTTTGCACTTGAGCCTAGTCTTGACTCTAAGTGTTTTGTTTTCAAGCTTTTTGCTTGATACATAAACACCACAAGTACTTGACTAATGAAATGTCATTGGTACTCAGAGTCTTCAACTTTCTCATTTTTCCCTTTTTCTTTCTTACTCTTTTAATTGATTTGCTTGTTCAAGGTTTTCAATATTTCAAACATTTCATAAAATGTCCTAGATGAAAACTTCAATTAAACAAATTCAAATGTAATTGAGCAACAATAGTCATGCTAGCCTTCCAATACTTATATGCTCATGCTAGATTCTTCTATAATTACCTTGTTTGTTTATGATCATGATACTTAATTACTTTGACTCACAAAATTCAAAATGGTAGTTATGATGTAAAAGCAACATGTTGCAATTCAAATATCAAGCTATGCTTTTCCATCAAGAAGAACACGCATGCATATAAAAGAAATGGAAGACAATCATGCAATTGAAAGTATAGAAGATAAATAAGAGGAAAAAGAACTTAACCACCTTGTAGATCTTCATCTTTGTTATTGTCATTTTCCTCCTACTCCTTCCTTCCCCAACACCAAACTTAGAATGATTGCTTGTCCTCAAGCAACAAATAAAATAATGGTGGTGGAATTTATGATTAATCATGAATGTCTTCAAGAAAGAGATGTAAGTAATGCATGTGTTTGAGCAAGCAAAAATTAAAGATGACAATCAAGGCACAAAGAAAAGAGACAATATGATTGCATCAATAAGTGAGTTGTGCATGGTACTATGCATGAAAGGTAAGTGGCAACACCAAACTTAGTGTGACACTTTCATTTTAGAATGATGCAAGTACCCACTAAAGATTGAAGATCAAATTGTTGCATGCAACACCAAACTTAGAATGCAATCATATGCCAAATTATTGAAAGTAAACTAAGCAAGGAAAGAAAATGTTACCAACAGTTGGGTTGCCTCCCAACAAGCGCTCTTTTAATGTCATTAGCTTGACATGTGGTTCTTAATTTTCTTCCTCTTCTTCCAATTGGTTAAAAGAAATGACTTCAAGGGAGAAGAAGAGAAAATTGATGCCCCTTGATTTGATTGTCTCCTAACAAGCCTTCTTTTGTTGTTATTAGCTTGATTCCTCTTGCTTGTTGGGGTGGGGGTTGGATTGCTTTTTGTTGACCTTCTCTTTTTCATGGATGTTGTCTTTTGTTTCTTGGTCACAATCCTTCTTTGAATGTTTTTATTGATTGCCTTCACTTCCTTGATTTCAAGACTTAGGTGTTGTGTGATGGTTGGAGTGTCCTCTTCATCAAGAACCTCTTGGATTGATGGTTCAATTAAATCATCTTCCATACAACTTTCTACTTCATTGGAGTGTGGACTCCCTTGGTTGTTTTCCTCCCTTACAACCTCATTCTTCATTGGGATTTTACTTGGTATAGGGGCCTCTTTTTCTTGCTCTTCCAATTCCTCTTTTACACTAAACATTTGCTTTAATAGCTCTTCTATGGAGGAGGTTTGTTGATCTTCCCAAGATTTCTTCATCTCCTCTTCATATTTTTCGATCACAAATTCAAGGGAAGTTTGTGAGGGTTGTGAATGTTCATGTTCCTTTATCACCTCAAGTTCAATTTCATTCTCAATCACCTCATTCTTCATTGAAATTTCACTTGACACATGGACCTTTTGTTCTTCTTTTTCCACTTCCTCACCCACAAATTGGTCTTCATCCTCACTGCTTGGCAACCCGAAGTGTTTTCTTATTTGCTCTAAGTGCCCATCTATTTTCTTGCAGAGGATTTCTTGTTCTTTCCAAGATTCTAATATTTCTCTAGACCATTGAAGGTGATCCTCAACTATTAGCTCCAAAGATGAAGGTTGGGAGTAATTTTGTGGATATGGATGTGTTGTGGTGAAGTCATTTTGGGGAGTATGAAAGGAGTTTTGTGAGTTGTGAAATGAATTTTGTGAATTTTGAAATGAGTTTTCTGTATAGTGAAATGAATTTTGTGGTTGCTGAATTGAATTGTATGGATTTTGGAAAGAATTTTGTGTTGAGGCAAACTCAAGTGGTGAAGAATTTTGATATGAAAAATTTGGAGATGAGGTTAGATAATTAAGAGGTGAGGGCTCTTGATGGATGGGATAGGAAATATTGAATTCTCTTTGGTTTTGTCCTTCCCAATCACAATTTGGATAGTTGTCCCATTCATAGGAGTATGAATCATTTTGTGTTCTTGGAAAGTATCCCATTTGGTTTGATTGCTCAAACCCCATCATTCCTTGATCTTGATTTTCCCAACCACAATTAGTATAGTAACTTGAATCATTTTGTGGTGGTGAAAAATACCCCATGTAACTTGCTTGATCATTATGTGACCTTGGGGCATATCCCATTTGGGTTGATTGCTCATGATCCATCATTTCTTGTTGATATTCCCATCCACCATGAGGATAATGACATGAATCATTTTGTGGTGGTGGACAATATCCCATGTAATATGATTGATCAACATGTGACGTAAACTCCATTTTAATTGAAAAATATTGTATCAAACACAACCACCAAGAAAAATTAAAATTCCTTGTGTCACAACTAAAGAATTCTTAGTGAGGCAATAACACAAACACTTAACTTGCAATAAGAAAAGAGAAATAAAAATAAAAAAATAAAGTAAAAACGAAAAAAAATGTCTAATCTAGAAAATTAATCAACCGGTAGTTTGTTAATCACAATTAATCCCCGGCAACGGCGCCAAAAACTTGATACGTAAAAATTAGATTTCACGTACAACCGGCAAGTGTACCGGGTCGCATCAAGTAATAAAACTCACTTAGAGTGAGGTCGATCCCACGAGGATTAATGGATTAAGCAAGCAATAGTTAATTAATTGTTCTAGTTAGACGATTCATGTTTGAGTGATAAGCAACAAGAAATGTAAATGACTTGAAATTAAATAAAAGCAATAAAGTGCAAGGAAAGTAAATGACAAGAAATTAAAGTGCTAAAAATTAAAGTGCAAGAATGTAAATTGCAAGGAATAGAAAGTACAAGAAAGTAAAGTGCAAGAAAGTAAATGACTAGAAAGTAAAACCAAGTGAAGTATTTCTACAAACACTTGGAAGGCATAAATGTGCCAAAGTAAAGAAAGCCATAAATGTGCATAAGTAAATGACAAGAATTTAAAGAGAACAATTAAATGACAAGAATTAAAGACAAGAAGTAAATAACAAGAATTAAGAATGAAATTAACATTGGGATCAAGAGATATTGCATTCTCAAGATCAACAATTCTCATCTCCACTTCAATCATTCAATCATTGATCTCTTGGCAAATCATAAGTAATCAAACCCCAATCTCTTGGTGATTTGATTTCTCTTAACTTGATCAATTGCGAATCTCTTGATCTAATTGCTCATGAGAAGAGATGAAGAATGGTCTCTAATTGCCACACAACCCTCAAGATTTCAATTCAAAGTGATTACATCTCACATATCAAGCTAAGAATTATCAATCAAGAAAGTTGTGAGAGAAGAGCCTCAAACTAAATTCTATAACTCCTTTCTCAAGTTCATCATATAATTCAAATAGATCTAATCCCTCTCTCGATAGTAATTAGATCTTTGAAGCACAAAAACTCTCTCTAAAGAAACAATGAAAGAAGAATTGAAGATGAAGAATGAAAAAAATCAACCCATTAAATTGCAATAGAGCTCTCTTTCCCAAATGTTGGAAATTAGAAACTCATCATAACAAAAATATTTACAAAAGTGTGAATGAAAGAAAATA
>NC_029776.3:43586489-43605912 GCF_000817695.3 Arachis duranensis | reverse complement strand
TCTGTTTGATGCAATTTAATTTCTCTTTGTTTAATTCCTGCAAATCCAAGTCCCAATCCCCTTTACATTTCAAGCCATTTACATTTCTTGTCATTTAAGATTCTTGCAATTTACATTACTTGCTCTTTAAGTTTCTGCCATTTACTTTCTTGCTCTTTAAGATTCAGCAATTTAATTCTTGTTCTCTTTACTTTCAATGCAATTTAAATTCTGCAAGTTACCCATCAATCAACCAAATCTTGATTCGCTTGACTAAATCAACCACTAAACTAAAATTGCTCAATCCTTCAATCCCTGTGGGATCGACCTCACTCCCGTGAGTTTTTATTACTTGATGCGACCCGGTGCACTTGCCGGTTAGATTGGTGTTATTTTGGGAGAGATCTTTGTCTCAACCAAAATTTACCCATCACTCATCATAACAAAAATATTTACTAAAGTGTGAATGAAAGAAAATGGAAGAAGAGAAGAGAATGAGAGTGAAAGGGGAGTGGAGTCACCTCCACCCCTCCATGGTGTCTCTCAAATGTTGAATCTAAGGCCCTATTTATAAGCTACCTAAATTACAAATTCAAATGAAATTACAATCAAATGCAAATTTCCTAATTAGTTCTAGATGATTCTTGTGGCCTTGATTGATTGTTACTTGTGGCTTGACTTGGGCTTGTGAACTTTTAACTCCCTTCATAGAAGCTTGAAACATTGAAGAATAAATGAAGGGATTGGAGTATTTGGAAGTGGCCCAATGTGGAGTGTCATTGAAGTGGCATTTTGGGCTTTTGAAGGTTTGGAAAAACCTTACACGCTGAAGTATTGGTCTGTTTGGGTCTCCAAATTGAATGTCCACTATAGACTATTATATATCTTTGGAAAGCCCTAGATCTCAGCTTTCCAACGCCGCTGGAAGCATGTCAATTGGACTTCTCTAGCCCAAGTTATGATCTTTTGAAGGTGAAGAGGTCAGTCTGGCGAACTGCAGGGACTTGTTTTACGCTGAAATTGTGAAGCTAAACGAATAGCAATTTGTCCCCTCAAATCAGTGTCAACTATAAAGTGTTATATATGGTTGGAAAGCTCTAGAAGTCTACTTTCTAATGACACTGAGATCACTTCATTTGGAGCTTTGTAGCTCGAGTTATTCTTGTTGGAGTGTGAAGAGGTCAGGGTTGCAAATCCTCTTTGCTTCTCTTTGAGTTTGTTTCCAACTTTTTGCCACCTTGGGAGTGTGCTTCCTCTATTAGTGCTTTTATTGCTTCATTTTCCATAATTTCCTACAAAATTTATTAACTCAAGCAATCAAAGCAATATTCAATTTAATCACCAAAACACTCCCATAATTAAGCATTATGAATTGATTTTTATATGAAAAAGCATAGAAAAACATAACATGATGCGTAGTCATCACTTATCCCGAAGCAACTAAAAACAAAGTAGGATAAAAAGAAGAGTAAGACACAATAAATCTCAGAGTTTTCAATGAAGCTCAGTTTCAATTAGATGAGCGGGACTTAATAGCTTTTTGCTTCTGAATAGTTTTGGCATCTCACTTTCTATTGAAACTCAGAAGTCTTGGCATCCTTAGGATCTTAGAATCCAGATGATATTATTGACTTTCCTAGTTTAGTTCTTTTTTATTCTTGAACACAGCTTTTAGAGTCTTGGTCGTGGCCCTAAGCACTTTGTCTTCCAGTATTACCATCAGATACATAAATGCCACAGACACTTAACTGGGTGAACCCTTTCGTATTGTGATTTAACTTTGCTAGAATTCCCAGATAGAGGTGTCCAGAGTTCTTAAGCACACTCTTTTTGCTTTGGATCATGACATTAACTGCTCAGTCTCAAGCTTTTTACTTGACACCTTCACACCACAAGCATATAGTTAGGGACACTGTCCATTTAGAGTGCTTAGGCTAAGATTTTACTCCTTTTAGGCCCTCCTACCATTGATGCTCAAAGCCTTGGATCCTTTTACCCTTGCCTTTTGGTTTAAAGGGTTATTGGTTTTTTGTTCTTGCTTTTTGGTTTAAAGAGCTATTGTCTTTTTCTGCTTTTTATTTCTCTTTTTTCTTTTCGCATGCAAAATTTTTTTTTCTTTTTATTGCATCTTGCTTTTTTGCTACATTTTCTTGCTTTAAGAATCAATTTTTGGATTTTTCATATTACTAATAATACTTCTCCTTTTTCATCATTCTTTCAAGATCCAACTTTCTTATTTTCAATTTCAAATATGCACTGTTCATTCATACGTTCAGAAAATAAAAGCAATGACACCACATCAAGATAATTGAACTATTCTTAAAATTAACTCAAAATTCATGTCTCTCTTAATTATTTTCAAATAAAATTTTCTTTTAAGTGAGGTGAGAGATATATGGAACATTTTATAGCCTTAAGACATAGATAGAAATGATCATGCAATAAGCACAAGAGAATAGACAATAAAAGATAACAGAAAACAGAAAATTAACATAAGAAAAGGGGGTTAAGAGAACGAATGCACCTTATTGATGGTGGCTACTACTTCTCCTTGAGGATCTAATGTAGTGCTTGATCTCTTCAATGTCACGCCCTTGTCTCTGTTGTTCTTTCCTCAGAGCCCTTTAATCTTCTCTTATTTCATTGAGGATGGTGGAATGCTCTTAATGCTCCAACCTCAATAGCTCCATATTAGTGTTTAATTCTCCAAAAGAATTATGCAATTGATCCCAATAGCCTTGAGGAGGAAATTACATCCCTTGAGGTATCTCAGAGATTTCTTGCTGATGCGGTTGCACAGGCTCATGTGCATGCTCTCTAGTTTGCTCCATCCTCTTCTTAGTGATGGGCTTATCCTCCTCAATGAAGATGTCTCCCTCTATGACAATTCTAGCTGAATTGCATAGGTGACATATGAGGTGAGGGAATGCCAACCTTGCTTTGGTGGAAGGCTTTTCAGCTATTTTGTACAACTCTTGAGGTATCACCTCATGTACTTCCACCTCACTCCCATTCATAATGCAATGAATCATGATGGCTTTGTCAATGGTCATTTTTGACCGATTGCTAGTAGGGATAATAGAACGTTGGATGAATTCCAACCATCCTCTAGCTAAGGAGTTGAGGTCAAGCCTTCTTAGTTGAATGGGCTTGCCTTCCCTTTTCCAATGTGCTCCTTCCACACAGATGTCTAAGAGCACTTGATCCAGTCTCTGATCAAAGTTGACTCTTCTAGTGTAAGGATGTGGGTCTCCTTGCATCAAAGGCAAGTTGAACGACAACCTCATACTTTTCAGACTAAAGTCCAAGATTCTTCCATGGACCATGGTGCTCCAATTCTTGGGATTTGGGTTCACACTAATGTCATGGTTTTTCGTGACCCATGCATTAGCATAGAACTCTTACACCATTAAGATCCCAACCTCTTTGATGGGATTGGTTATGACTTTCCAACCTCTTCTCCAGATTTCTCTTTGAATTTCCGGGTACTCATTCTTCTTAAGCCTAAAAGGGACCTCAGGGATCACCTTCTTCTCTGCCACTACTTCATAGAAGTTCTCTTGGTGGGCTTTGGTTATGAATCTCTCCATCTCCCAAGATTCGGAGGTGGCAGCTATGACCTTTCCTGTCCTCTTTCTAGAGATTTCTCCAACCTTGGGTGTCATAAGTGGTAATGGAAAGCAAAAAGCAACGCTTTTCCCACACCAAACTTAAAAGCTTTGTTCATCCTCGAACAAAAATAAATAAAAGAGAAGAATGGAGTATAAGAAGAAGAAAATAGATGGAGATAGAGGGAGAGAAGTGATTCAGCCAACGGGGCTTTAGAGTGTGTGAAGTGTGTGTATGAAGGGTTAGTACAAGGGGGAATTTATAGGAGTGGGCTAGGTTAGGGTTCGGTCATGGGTGGTGTAAATGGGAGGGAAATTTGATTTTTAAGTGGGTGTGGGTTGGTGGGAGTTATGATGGTTTTGGGGAAGTGATATGGATGTGATTGGGCTAGGATTTATAGGGAAGAGTGTGTGGGGAAGAGTGAATGTAAGAGGGAAGAAGTGGGGTAAGTAAAGATGCTGTGGGATCCACTGGTCTTGAGAGGCTAGGGCATTCAGAACCCCTGCCGTCTGCATGGGCGTTTGAACGCCCAGGGTCTACCTCTGGCTGGCGTTCAATGCCAGCAAGGCTGCCATTTTGGCGTTGAACGCCCTGGCTCTGCTCTCTGGCTGGTGTTTAATGCCAGCAAGACACTCTATCCAGAGTGTTCTATTTTCATTGCTAAACCTTTCTGTCTCTGTTTTGACTACTTCACATGATCATGAACCTAAAGAAATAACTAAAGAAAAATAAACTTTAAGAAATTAGAGGAAATAGAAATAACTAAATAAGGTTGGGTTGCCTCCCAATAAGCGCTCCTTTAACATCACTAGCTTGATGATTAGCTCCTTACGGAGGTTGATATGGGCTCAGAATTTTGCCCCTTATAGTGAATTTTCTTCCTGTCTTCTCATGAATGAGATCCACATGCTCTAGAGATAAGACACGACTCACTGTATGTGGTATCACTGGTTTCTTGGTGAAGACAACTCTCATGCCATGTGAGAGGCCTATAGTGGGGACTTTCTTGTCCCTCCAGCCTTTAGGTACTTTCTTCTGAATACCTTTGTTCTTAGTACTTATTGATGGCTGCCCAACACCAAACTTAGAATTGATATTTAGGGGCTCAGTAAAGCTCTGCATTGAAAGAGATGGTTGAAACATTAAGTGTTGTGCAATTATCTCTCTATTTTCAGAGGGAGAGTTGGGGTGAGGCATCTTGAACAAGATGTGATCCTCCCCTAGTTGTAGAATCAGTTCTCCCTTAACTACATCAATGATAGAATTGGCAGTGGCTAGAAAAGGTCTTCCAAGGATGATGGAGTCATCCTCATCTTCCCCAGTATCTAAGATTATGAAGTTTGCAGGGATGTACAGGTCTTCAACCTTTACTAGTAGATCCTCTACTAAGCCATATGCTTTCTTCATTGATTTGTCTGCCATCTTTAGGGAGATGTTTGCAGCTTGTACCTCAAAAATTCTCAGCTTCTCCATTATAGAGAGTGGCATGAGGTTTATACTTGACCCTAGGTCACACAGAGCCTTGTCAAAGGTCTTGGTGCCTATGGTGCAAGGAATTAGGAAGCGTCCAGGATCCAGAAGCTTCTGAGTTAGCTTCTGCTGTACCAAAGCATTGAGGTCTTTAGTAAGTACTAGAGGTTCTTCCTCCCAAGGCTTTGTACCAAATAGCTTGGCATTTAGCTTCATGAGAACTCCTAGGTACCGAGCAACTTGCTCTTTCCTAGTGTCCTCATCTTCATCAGAGGATAAGTATTCATTAGAACTCATGCACTGCAGGAGTGCATGCAAGGGAACCTCTATGGTCTCTACATGAGCCTTGGCTTCCTTTAATTCTTGGATAGGAATTTCTTCAGTATGTGCTGAACACTCAATAGGAAAGCCCGTACTGGCATTCAACGCTAGTTCTGGTGGTTCTTTGGGCGTTGAACACTGATGAGCGAATAATTTATACGCTTTTTGGCATTGTTTTTAGGTAGTTTTTAGTATGATTTAGTTAGTTTTTAGTATATAATTATTAGTTTTTATGCTAAAATCACATTTCTGGACTTTACTATGAGTTTGTGTGTTTTTCTGTGATTTTAGATATTTTCTGACTGAAATTGAGGGACCTGAGCAAAAATCTGATTCAGAGGCTGAAAAAGGACTGAAGATGCTGTTGGATTCTGACCTCCCTGCGCTCGAAATGGATTTTCTAGAGCTATAGAAACCCAATTGGTGCGCTCTTAATTGCGTTGGAAAGTAGACATCTTGGGCTTTCCCGCAATGTATAATAGTTTATACTATTTTCTAGATTTGATGGCCCAAATTGGCGTCAAAACGCCGGTCAGAGACCTTTTTCTGGCGTTAAACGCCAGAACTGGCATAAAAGCTCAAGTTAAACGCCCAAACTGGCACCAGAGCTGGCATTTAACTCCAAGAAAAGACTATGCACGTGGAAGCTTCAATGCTCAGCCCAAGCACACACCAAGTGGCCCCCGGAAGTGGTTTTCTACATCATTTACTTATTTCTGTAAACCTTATGTTACTAGTTCACTATAAATAGGACCTTTTACTATTGTATTTTCATCTTTTGATCATCTTTGATCTTGGGATCATGTCTTTGAACCCTTTTCGATTGTTTCATGTTATTTGGGAGGCATGGCCATTCAGTCATGTCTAGACCTTGTTCTTATGTATTTTCAATGATGGAGTTTCTACACATCATAGATTAAGGTGTGGAGCTCTGTTGTTCCTCATGAATTAATGCAAAATACTATTGTTCTTCTATTCAGTTCACGCTTATTCTTGTTCTAAGATATTCACTCGTACTTCAACCTGATGGATGTGATGATTCGTGACACTCATCATCATCCTCCCTTATGAACGCGTGTCTAATAATCACTTCCGTTCTATCTGCGAGAGCTTGAGTGTGTATCTCTTGGCCTCCTGGTTCACGACACATGGTTGCCTCTCCTAACAACAGAGCCTCCCATTCTGTGAGATCAAAGTCTTCGTGGTATAAGCTTGAATCAATTGGCAGCATTCTTGAGATCCAGAAAGTCTAAACCTTGTCTGTGGTATTCTGAGTAAGATCTGGGATGGGATGACTGTGACGAGCTTTAAACTCGCGAGTATTGGGCACAGTGACAGTGCGTAAAAGGATCAATGGATCTTATTCTGACATGATCGAGAACCCGCAGATGATTAGCCTTGCGAAAAACAGTATAGGACCATTTTCACTGAGAGGATGGATGGTAGCCATTGACAACAGTGATCCACCTACATATAGCTTGCCATGGAAAGGAGTATAAATGATTGGATGAAGGCAGTAGAAAAGCAGAGATTCAGGAGGAACAAAGCTTCTCCTTACGCTTATCTGAAATTCCCACCAATGAATTGCATAAGTATCTCTATCTTATTTTATGTCTTATTCTGTTTTTAATTGTTAAAACTCCATAACCATTTGAATCTGCCTGACTGAGATTTACAAAGTGACCAAAGCTTGCTCCAAGCCAACAATCTCTGTGGGATCGACCCTTACTCACGTAAGGTATTACTTGGATGACCCAGTGCACTTGCTGGTCAGCTGCGCGGAGTTGTGTATCACGATTTTGTGTACCAAGTTCTTGGCGCCGTTGCCAGGGATTGTTCGAGTGTGGATAACTGATGGTTCATCTTGTTGCTTAGATTAGGTATTTTTCTTTTTATTTTGTTCTTCAGAATTTTTAAGAACGAGTTCTAGAGTTTCAGATGATGCTTTTATCATCACAGGAGCTAGTTGATTCCCATCAGTTTGGCTGTCGTATGTAATGTCTCGCTGAAGCTTGGCTGACCATGTCTAATCTTTTTAGACTGAAGCTTTAGACTAACATTTCATGATTCCTGGAATTCTTATTAAAAATTTTGAATTTCTTATTTTCTTTTTCAAAATAATTTTTGAAAAAATACAAAAAATTTATAAAATCGTAAAACAAAAAATGTTTTGTGTTTGAGTTCAGTGTCAATTTTTAAGTTTGGTGTCAATTGCATGTTTTTATTTTTCTTGCAAATTTTCGAAAACTTATGCATGGTGTTCTACATGATCTTCAAGTTGTTCTTGATGAATTTCTTTGTCTGATCTTTAAATTCTCTTGTTTTGTGTCTTTTGTTGTTTCTCATGTGCATTCTCAATCTGTTAGTGTCTCTGATATGAAAATTTCTAAGTTTGGTTTCTTGCATGTCTTTCTTCTGTAAATTTTTTTTTTCCAAAAATATGTTCTTGATGTTCATCATGGCATTCAAAGTGTTCTTGCATGCATTGCTTATTTGATCTTAGTTTTTTATGATTAGTTTCATTTTGTTGTTTTTCTCTCTCATTATTAAAAATTCAAAAAATTTCAAAATTATGTCTTCTCAAGTCAATAATACAGAGAATTGAAGATTCAGAACATACGGCAGAGGAATCACAAAGAAAAATGTAGGCATTCAAAACGCCCAATGAAAAAGGAATTCTGGCGTTTAAACGCCAGCCAGGGTACCTGGCTGGGCATTTAACACCCAAGGAGGTAGCCAAGTGGGCGTTAAACGCCAGAATGGATACCATTATGGACGTTTAACGCCCGGATAACACCAAGGAGGAAATTTTGTTTTCAATCCAAATCTTTTTCAACTTTTCAAATTTTAAAACTAATTTTTCAAAATCTTGTCTTTTTCATATCCCGTCATATCAATCGTATCTTTTCAAAATCAAATCTTTTTCCTTTTTCTTTAAATATTTTCGAAAATCCTTGCTAACAATTAATGTTGTGATTCAAAGATTTCAAGTTTGTTACTTTCTTGTTAAGAAAGGTTCAATATTTGAATTCTAGAATCATATCTTTTAATTTCTTGTTAGTCAAGTCATCAATTATAAAAATCAAATCTTTCTTTTTTGTTAAAAAAATTATTTTTCAATCATATCTTTTCAAACATATCTTTTTCAATCAAATCTTTTTCAAATCATATCTTTTTCAAATATCTTTTCTAACTTCTTATCTTTTCAAAAATTGATTTTCAAATCTTTTCACTATTTCTCATCATCTTCAAAACCACCTAACTACCTTTCTCTCTCGAATTTTCGAAAATCACTAACCACTTTTTCAAAAATCTTTTTAATTTTCGAAAACTCTCTCTCTCATCTCCTTCTATTTAATCACTAACACTCCTCCTCTTTTAATAATTCGAACTCTCTCCCCTCTTTATATGTTTGAATTCTTCTTTGACAACCTCATCCTTCTATTCTTCTTTTCTTCTGACACATCAAGAAATCTCTATACTACGACATAGAAGATTCCATACTTTCTTTGTTTTCTTCTCTTTCATATGAGTAGGAATAAAGATAAAGGCATTCTTGTTGAAGCCGATCCTGAACCTGAAAGGACTCCGAAGAGGAAGCTAAGAGAAGTTAAAGCACAACTCTCTGGAGATGACCTGACAGAAATTTTTGAAAAAGAAGAAGACATGGCAGCCAAAAATAACAACAATGCCAACAATGCAAGGAAGGTGCTTGGTGACTTTACTGCACCTACTCCTGACTTCTATGAGAGAAGCATCTCTATCCTTACCATTGGAGCAAACAACTTTGAGCTTAAGCCTTAATTAGTTTCTCTGATGCAACAAAATTGCAAGTTTCATGGACTTCCATTGGAGGATCCATATCAGTTCTTGGCTGAATTTTTGCAAATCTGTGACACTGTTAAGACCAATGGAGTTGATCTCGAGGTCTACAGACTTATGCTTTTCCCTTTTGTTGTAAGAGACAGAGCTAGTATATGGTTGAACTCACAACCTAGAGACAGCCTGAACTCTTGGGAAAAGCTGGTTAATGCCTTCTTAGCTAAATTCTTTCCACCTCAAAAGATGAGTAAGCTTAGAGTGGAAGTTCAAACCTTTAAACAGAAGGAAGGTGAATTGCTCTATGAAGCTTGGAAAAGATACAAGCAATTGATTAGAATGTGTCCCTCTGACATGCTTTCAGAATGGAGCATCATAGGTATCTTCTATGATGGTCTGTCTGAGTTATCGAAGATGTCATTGGACCATTCTGCAGGTGGATCTATTCATCTGAAGAAAATGCCTGCAGAAGCCCAGGAACTCATTGAAATGGTTATAAATAACCAGTTCATGTACACTTCTAAAAGAAAACCTGTGAACAATAGGACAACCCAGAAGAAAGAAGTTCTTGAGATTGATACTCTGAATGCCATATTGGCTCAGAACAAAATATTGACTCAGCAAGTCAATATAATTTCTCAGAATCTGACTAGATTGCAAGCTGCATCTGGCAGTGCTAAAGAAGCCTCCTCTGAAGGAGAAGCTTATGACCCTGAGAATCCTGCAATGGAAGAGGTGAATTACATGGGAGAACCCTATGGAAACACCTACAATTCTTCATGGAGGAATCTCCCAAATTTCTCATAGAAGGATCAACAGAAGCCTCAACAAGGCTTCAATAACAACAATGGTGGGAGAAACAGGGTTGGCAATAGCAAACCCTTCCCATCATTTTCTCAGCAACAGACAGAGAATTCTGAGCAGAGTCTCTCTAGCTTAGCAAACATAGTCTCTAATCTATCTAAGACCACACTAAGTTTCATGAATGAAACAGGATCCTCCATTAGAAATTTAGAGGCACAAATGGGTCAGCTGAGTAAGAAGGTTACTAAAAATCCTCCTAGCACTCTCCCGAGCAATACAGAAGAAAATCCCAAGAAAAAGTGCAAGGACATAACCATGACCAACATGGCCGAGCCTGGAGAGAGTGAGGAGGACGTGATTCCCAGTGAGAAAAACCTCATGGGATGTCCTCTGAACGAAAAGGAGTTCCCTCCTGAGGAACCAAAGGAATCTAAGGCTTATATAGAGACCATAGAGATTCCATTGAACCTAGTTCTGCCATTCATGAGCTCTGATGAGTATTCTTCCTCTGAAGAGGATGAAGACAATACTGAAGCGCAAGTTGCTAAGTACCTTGGAGCAATCATAAAGCTGAATGCCAAGTTATTTGGTAATGAGACTTGGGAGGATGAATCTCCCTTGCTCATCAATGAACTAAATGTATTGGCTCAAGTGAAGATACCTCAAAAGAAAGAGAATCCCGAAAGGTTCTTAATACCCTGTACCATAGGCACCATGACCTTTGAGAAGGCTTTGTGTGACCTGAGGTCAGGCATAAACCTCATGCCACTCTCTGTAATGGAGAAACTGGAAATCTTTGAGGTACATGCTACGAGAATCTCACTAGAGATGGCAGACAAATCAAAGAAACAGGCTTATGGACTTGTAGAGGATGTCTTGGTAAAGGTTGAAGGCCTTTACATCCTTGCTGACTTCATAATCCTAGACACTGGAAAGGATGAGGATGAATCCATCATCCTTGGCAGACCCTTCCTAGCCACAGCAAAAGCTGTGATTGATGTTGACAGAGGAGAGTTTGTCCTTCAAGTGAATAAGGACTCCTTGTGTTAAAAGCTCAAGGATCTCCTTCTGTACACATGGAGAAGAAGCATGAAAAGCTTCTCTCAATACAGAGTCAACCAAAGCCCCCACATTCAAACTCTAAGTTTGGTGTTGGGAGGCCCCAACCATGCACTGAATATCTGTGAAGCTCCATGAAAGCTCCCTGTCAAGCTATTGACATTAAAGAAGCGCTTATTGGGAGGAAACCCAATTTTTATTTTATGATAAATTTCCATTTTCCATTGTTATTTTATGTTTTCTTTAGGTTGATGATCATGTGGAGTCACAAAAACAACTGCAAAAATCAAAGCAAACTCAAAAACAGCATTAAAAATAGCACACCCTGGAGGAGGAGCTTACTGGCGTTTAAACGCCAATAAGGGTAACAGAATGGGCATTAAACGCCCAATCTGGCACCATTCTGGGCGTTTAACGCCAGAAAAGGGCACCAAGTTGGCGTTAAACGCCAGAAATGGGTAGCAACCTGGCGTTTAACGCCAGGATCAGCACTCAGAGGGTGTTTACACGCCAGAATGGTGCAGGGATGAGAAATTTTTGACACCTCAGAATCTGTGGATCCCACAGGATCCCCATTTTCTTCTTCTTCTCCTCTCTTCTTTCTTCTTTTGCTCTAGGACGAGCAAACCTTTTAAGTTTGGTGTGGAAAAAGTATTGCTTTTTGTGTTTCCATAACCATTTATGGCACCTAAGGCCGGAGAAACCTCTAGAAAGAGGAAAGGGAAGGCAAAAGCTTCCACCTCTGAGTCATGGGAGATGGAAAGATTCATCTCAAAGGTCCATCAAGACCACTTCTATGAAGTTGTGGCCAAGAAGAAGGTGATCCCTGAGGTTCCTTTCATGCTCAAAAGGAATGAGTATCCGGAGATCCGACATGAGATTCGAAAAAGAGGTTGGGAAGTTCTCACCAACCCCATTCAATAAGTTGGAATCTTAATGATTCAAGAGTTCTATGCTAACGCATGGATCACCAAGAACCATGATCAAAGTGTGAACCCGAACCCAAAGAACTGGCTTACAATGGTTCGGGGGAAATACTTAGATTTCAGTCCGGAAAATGTAAGGTTCGCATTCAACTTGCCAATGATGCAAGGAGATGCACGCCCCTACACTAGAAGGGTGAACTTTGATCAAAGGTTGGACCAAGTCCTCATGGACATATGTGTAGAAGGAGCTCAGTGGAAAAGAGACTCCAAAGGTAAGCCGATTCAATTGAGAAGGCATGACCTTAAACCCATGGCTAGAGCATGGTTGGAATTCATCCAACGCTCTATCATTCCTACTAGCAACCAATCCGAAGGGACTATAGATCAGGCTATCATGATCCATAGCATCATGATTGGAGAAGAAGTGGAAGTTCATGAGATTATACCTCTAGAACAATACAAGGTTGCTGACAAACCTTTTATTTTAGCAAGGTTAGCCTTCCCTCATCTCATCTGTCACCTATACAATTTAGCTGGAATTGTCATAGAGGAAGACATCCTCATTGAAGAGGACAAGCCCATCACTAAAAAGAGGATGGAGCAAATAAGAGAGCCCACACATGGACCTCAACAAGAGCATGAGGAAGTCCCTTATCAAGAAATTCCCGAGATGCCTCAAGGGATGCATTTTCCTCCACACAACTATTGGGAGCAACTCAACACCTCTTTGGGAGATTTGAGTTCCAATATGGAGCAACTAAGGATGGAGCACCAAGAGCACTCCATTATTCTCCATGAAATTAGAGATGATCAAATAGCCATGAGGGAAGAGCAACAAAGGCAAGGAAGAGACATTGAGGAGATCAAGCACTCCATAGGATCTTCAAGAAGGAGAACTAGCCGCCATCACTAAGGTGGACCCGTTCTTTAATTTCCTTGTTCTTATTTTTCTATTTTTCGATTTTTATGCTTTATGTGTTATCTATGTTTGTGTCTTCATTACATGATCATTAGTGTCTAGTGTCTATGCCTTAAAGCTAAGAATAATTCCATGAATCCTTCACCTTTCTTAAATGAAAAATGTTCCTAATTACAAAAGAACAAGAAGTACATGAATTTCAAATTTTATCTTGAAATTAGTTTAATTATTTTGATGTGGTGGCAATACTTGTTGTTTTCTGAATGAATGCTTGAACAGTGCATATTTTTGATAGTGAAATTTATGAATGTTAAAATTGTTGGCTCTTGAAAGAATGATGAACAAAGAGAAATGTTATTGATAATCTGAAAAATCATGAAATTGATTCTTGAAGCAAAAAAATCAGTGAATAACAAAGCTTGCGAAAAAAATGGCAAAAAAAAAAGAAAAAAAAGAAAAAGAAAAAGCAAGCAGAAAAAGCCAATAGCCCTTAAAACCAAAAGGCAAGGGTAAAAGAGGATCCAAGGCTTTGAGCATTAATAAGAGTGTGCTTAAGAACTCTGGACACCTCTAACTTGGGACTTTAGCGAAGCTGAGTCACAATCAGAAAAGGTTCACCTAGTTATATGTCTGTGTCATTTATGTACCCGGTGGTAATACTAGAAAACAAGATGCTTAGGGTTACGGCCAAGACTCATAAAGTAGCTGTGTTAAAGAATCAACATACTGAACTAGGAGAATCAATAGCACTATCTAAATTCTGAGTTCCTATAGATGCCAATCATTCTGAATTTCAAAGGATAAAGTGAGATGCCAAAACTGTTCAGAAGCAAAAAGCTACTAGCCCCGTTCATCTAATTGGGACTAAGTTTCATTGATATTGTGAGATTCATTGTATATTCTCTTCTTTTTATTCTAATTTGATTTCAGTTGCTTGGGGACAAGCAACAACTTAAGTTTGGTATTGTGATGAGCGGATAATTTAAATGCTTTTTGGCATTGTTTTTAGGTAGTTTTAGTATGATTTAGTTAGTTTTTAGTATAGAATTATTAGTTTTTATGCTAAAATCATATTTCTGGACTTTACTATGAGTTTGTGTATTTTTCTGTGATTTCAAGTATTTTCTGTCTGAAATTGAGGGACCTGAGCAAAAATCTGATTCAAAGGCTGAAAAAGGACTGAAGATGTTGTTGGATTCTGACCTCCCTGCACTCAAAGTGGATTTTCTAGAGCTACAGAAGTCCGATTGGCACGCTCACAACACGAACTATTGAGGGTTCAAATCTTATATATATTCTATCAAAAAGATGGACAATCAAACCTATTTCTCGATTCAATAGGGATGGAAAAAATTGCGGAAAATCGAACAATTATACAATATCTACCTTATGTAAATACTTTGCTCGAGATTTGATGGCCCAAATTGGCGTCAAAATGCCGGTCAAAGACCCTTTTCTGACGTTAAATGCCAGAACTGGCATAAAAGCTGGAGTTAAATGACCAAACTGGCACCAGAGCTGGCATTTAACTCCAAAAAAAGCCTATGCACATGGAAGTTTCAATGCTCAGCCCAAGCACACACCAAGTGGGCCCCGGAAGTGGATTTCTACATCATTTATTTATTTCTGTAAACCCTAGGTTACTAGTTCACTATAAATAGGACCTTTTACTATTGTATTTTCATCTTTTGATCATCTTTGTTCTTGGGATCAGGTTTATGAACCCTTTTCGATTGTTTCATGTTATTTGGGAGGCATGGCCATTTGGCCATGTCTAGACCTTGTTCTTATGTATTTTCAACGGTGGAGTTTCTACACATCATAGATTAAGGTGTAGAGCTTTGCTGTTCCTCATGAATTAATGCAAAGTACTATTGTTCTTCTATTCAATTCACGCTTATCCTTGTTCTAAGATATTCACTCGTACTTCAACCGGATGGATGTGATGATCCGTGACACTCATCATCATCCTCCCTTATGAACGCGTGCCTGACAACCACTTCCGTTCTATCTGCGAGAGCTTGAGTGTGTATCTCTTGGCGTCCTGGTTCACGATGCATGGTTGCCTCTCCTAACAACAGAGCCTTCCATTCCGTGAGATCAGAGTCTTCGTGGTATAAGCTAGAATCAATTGGCAGCATTCTTGAGATCTAGAAAGTCTAAACCTTGTCTGTGGTATTCCGAGTAGGATCTGGGATGGGATGACTATGACGAACTTCAAACTCGCGAGTGTTGGGCGCAGTGACAGTGCACAAAAGGATAAATGGATCTTATTCCGACATGATCGAGAACTGACAGATGATTAGCCATGCGGGAAACCGTAGAGGACCATTTTCACTGAGAGAATGGATGGTAGCCATTGACAACGGTGATCCACCTACATAAAACTTGCCACAGAAAGGAGTATGAATGATTGGATGAAGGCAGTAGGAAAGCAGAGATTCAGGAGGAACAAAGCTTCTCCTTGCACTTATCTAAAATTCCCACCAATGAATTGAATAATTATCTTTATCTTATTTTATGTCTTATTCAGCTTTTAATTATTAAAACTCCATAACCATTTGAATTTGCCTAACTGAGATTTACAAGGTGACCATAGCTTGCTTCAAGCCGACAATCTCTGTAGGATCGACCCTTACTCACATAAGGTATTACTTGGATGACCCAGTGCACTTGCTGGTCTGCTGCACGGAGTTGTGTATCATGATTTCGTGTACCAAACACCCATCATGCATCTCTTTAATGGCGTTTAACGCCAGTTTCTTTGCCATGTTGGGCCCAGGAGGGACCTCCTTCATGGCGTTCAATGCCAGACTCCCTGCCAGTTTGGGCGTTAAATGCCCAGTGAGGGCGTCCTCACTGGCGTTTAATGCCAGCTTTGCTGCCTGTTTGGGCGTTGAATGCCCAGTGAGGTATTCCTCATTGGCGTTCAATGCCAACTTCTGTGCCAGCTTGGGCGTTGAATGCCCAGTGAGGTCTTCCTCACTAGCGTTCAATGCCATCCTAATTTCTCTAGATTCGGCCTCATCCTCGGTGGTGATAGCCTTGCACTCTTCTCTTGGAGTTCACTTCAGTGTTACTAGGAAGAGTGTCAGGAGGAGTCTCAGGTATTCTCTTGCTCAGTTGACTAACTTGTACCTCTAGATTTCTGATAGAGGACTTTGTTTCAGTTATAAAACTATGAGTGGTCTTAGAGAGGTTGGAGACTATAGTTACTAAGTCAGAAATGCTCTGCTTAGGATTCTCCATATTCCCTTGAGATAATGGGAATGGTGGTCTGTTGTTGAACCTATTCTGGGTTCTTCCACCTTGATTATTATTGAAGCCTTGCTGAGGCTTCTGTTGATCCTTCCATGAAAGGTTAGGATGGTTTCTCCATGAGGGATTGTAGGTGTTTTCATAGCATTCTCCCATGGAATTCACCTCTTCCATCACGGGTTGGTCAGGATCATAAGCTTATACATCAGAGGAAGCTTCTTGAGTGCTGCCAGCTATAGCTTGCATTCCAGTCAAATGCTAAGAGATCATATTGACCTGTTGGCTCAAGATCTTGTTCTAAGCCAATATAGCATTCAGAGTGTCAACTTCAAAAACTCCTTTCTTCTAAGGGACTCCATTGTTCACAAGATTTCTCTCAGAGGTGTACATGAAATTGGTTGTTTGCAACCATCTCAATGAGTTCTTGATGAGCGGATATTTTATACGCTTTTTAGGGGTAATTTCATGTAGATTTTAGTATGTTTTAATTAGTTTTTAGTAGAATATTATTAGTTTTTAGGCAAAAATCATATTTCTGGACTTTAATATGAGTTTGTGTATTTTTCTGTGATTTCAGGTAATTTCTGGCTGAAATTGAGGGAGCTGAGCAAAAATCTGAGTTAGGCTGAAAAAGGACTGCTGATGCTGTTGGATCCTGACCTCCCTGCACTCAAACCAATGATCTCCGTGGGATCGACCCTTACTCACGTAAGGTATTACTTGGACGACCCAGTGCACTTGCTGGTTAGTTGTACGGATTACAAATTCGTGCACCAAGTTTTTGGCGCCGTTGCCGGGGATTGTTCGAGTTTGAACAACTAAAGGTTTATTTTATTTCTTAGATTAGGAATAATTTATTTTTATTGTTATAGAGTCATTAAATCCTGATAAGATAGTTTTCTTTTCAAAAATATTATTTTTCTTAATTAATTGTTAATTTTTCGTGAGTTTAGTGTCTTGTTCTAAGTTTGGTGTTAGTTGCATATTTTATATTTTTCTTTAAATTTTCGAACTTGTGTTCTTTGTTCTTCCTTGATCTTCAAGTTGTTCTTGTTTATTTTGCTTGTTTGATCTTGAGTTTTTCTTGTTTTGTGTCTTTTCTTGTTTTTCTTGTGCTTTTTCAAAACATTAACTTTCAAAAATTATACTTTTATCCATAAATATAATACATCTTTAAAATCAACACTAAAGTTACTGCCCAACTGGCTGGAGCATTAGTAGTTGTTCTTGATAATTGGGTATCTTCTTTAAAATCTTTTTCAAAAATAATTTTTCTTTGATTGAATCTTGTGCCAAACTCTAAGTTTGGTGTTTTCTTGTTAATTTTTCTTTAATTTTCGAAAATTTGTCTTGGTTTTCTAAAAATTTTAAGTTTGGTGTTCTTTCTTTTGTTCTTGGTGTTCTTGTGAATCTTCAAGGTGTTCTTGAGTCTTTCTTGTGTTTTGATCTTAAAATCTTTAAGTTTGGTGTTCCGTGGTATTTTCCCTCCAAAATTTTCGAAAACAAGGAGCATTAGATCTAAAAATTTTAAGTCTTGTGTCTTTTGTGTGTTTTTCTCTTTCGTCATAAAATTCAAAATTCAAAAAAATATATATATCTTTTGTAACTAATAAAAATATCCTAACCACTTTCTCTTTTTCCTCAATTTTTTTTAAAATCTTCACAAAACATTTTCAATTTCCTTTTTATTTTATTTATTTCGTTTTTATTTATTTTGTTTTTATTTTATTTTCTAAAATAAATTTTTATAAAATAAATAATACCAACATACATATCATCTCCCTTGTTCCATCATGGAATTAAGTGGAAATGAACGGTCCAGGAGGACTCTGGGGTCATATGCTAACCCCACTACTGCTTCATATGGGAGTAGTATCTGTATACCCTCCATTGGAGTTAGTAGCTTTGAGTTGAATCCTCAGCTCATTATCATGGTGCAACAAAACTGCCAGTATTTCGGTCTTCCACATGAAGAACCTACAGAGTTTCTGGCACAATTTTTACAAATTGCTGACACAGTACATGATAAAGAAGTAGATCAGGATGTCTACAGATTATTACTATTTCCATTTGCTGTAAAAGATCAAGCTAAGAGGTGGTTAAATAACCAACCTAAGAACAGCATAAAAACATGGAAACAGTTGTCAGAAAAATTCCTGAATCACTATTTCCCTCCAAAACGGATGACACAGCTAAGGCTAAGCATCCAAGGCTTCAAACAAGGAGATAATGAATCTCTTTATGATGCCTGGGAGAGATACAGAGAGATGCTAAGAAAATGCCCCTCTGAAATGTTTTCAGAGTGGGTGCAATTAGACATCTTCTACTATGGGCTTACAGAAAAAGCTCAGATTTCTCTAGATCACTCAGCTGGTGGATCTATACATATGAGAAAAACAATTGAAGAAGCTCAAGAGCTTATTGATATAGTTGCCAGAAATCAGCATCTGTACCTAAGCAGTGAATCTTCCATGAAAGAAGAAGCTAAAATAGTAACTGCTGAACTCAGTCCTGTAGATCAAGCTAATGAATTCAATCAGCAATTAGACTTTCTAACTCAGCAGCTAGCCGAATTCAAGGAAATGCTACAGGAAACAAGAATGGCTAACAGGAATATGGAAGTATAGTTAAGGCAAACAGAAAAGCAACTGTCAAAACAAATAGCAGAAGAATGCCAAGCAGTTCAATTAAGAAGTGGGAAATTAAAACATTAAATACCTCACTTCAAAGCAACAGGAAGCCAAGAAATGAACAAATGGCTACTCAAAATCCCTCTGAGGACAATCAGAGCCCAGAGAGGAATAATGCTGGCGCTGAACGCCCAGACCATGCTCATTCCTGGCGTTCAACGCCAGAAACAAGCATGAATCCGGCGTTGAACGCCCAAAGGGAGCACAGTTCTGGCGTTCAGATGCCAGTAACAAATAAGGAGTTGGCGTCTAACGCCACTCCAGCTTCCAACCCTGGCATTCAAATGCCAGTGGGGGATCAGTCACATACAAGTGCTGATAACAACCCTCCTAAAAAGGCTTCCCAACCCACTTCTGTAGGTAATAAACCTGCAGCAACTAAGGTTGAGGAATATAAACCAAAATGCCTTATCCTCAAAAACTCCCCCAAGCGGAACAGGATAAGCAATTTGCTCGTTTTGCAGACTATCTAAGGACTCTTGAAATAAAGATTCCGTTTGCAGAAGCACTTGAGCAAATACCCTCTTATACTAAGTTCATGAAAGAGATCTTAAGTCATAAGAAGGATT
>NC_029776.3:43584240-43585176 GCF_000817695.3 Arachis duranensis | reverse complement strand
AAAAATGTCACTTTATGGTGACTGAAGGAATTGTCCTTGGGCACAAAATCTCAAACAAAGGAATAGAGGTGGATCAAGCTAAGGTAGAGGTAATTGAAAAATTACCACCACCCGCCAATGTTAAGGCAATCAGAAGCTTTCTGGGGCATGCAGGATCCTATAGGAGGTTTATAAAGGATTTTTCAAAAATCGCCAAACCTCTGAGCAACCTGCTTGCTACTGACACGCCATTTGTCTTTGATAAGGAGTGTCTGCAGGCATTTGAGACTCTGAAAGCTAAGTTGGTTACAGCACCAATCATCTCTGCACCAAACTGGACATTGCCATTTGAACTAATGTGTGATGCCAGTGACCATGCCATTGGCGCAGTGTTGGGACAAAGGCATGACAAGCTTCTGCACGTCATTTACTATGCCATCCATGTTCTAAATGACGCACAGAAGAATTACACAACCACAGAAAAAGAGCTACTTGCAGTGGTTTATGCCATTGACAAATTCAGATCCTATTTAGTAGGATCAAAGGTGATTGTGTACACTGATCATGCTGCTCTTAAATATCTACTCACAAAGCAGGATTCAAAACCTAGACTTATAAGATGGGTGTTGCTTTTGCAAGAGTTTGATATAGAAATAAGAGACAGAAAAGGGACAGAGAATCAGGTAGCAGATCACCTGTCCCGAATAGAACCAGTAGAAGGGGTGCCCCCCCTCTTACTGAGATCTCTGAAACCTTTCCGGATGAGCAACTCTTTGCCATCCAGGAAGTGCCATGGTTTGCAGATATTGCAAACTACGAGGCAGTGAGGTTCATACCCAAAGAGTACAGTAGGCAGCAATCAAAGAAATTGATCACAGATGCGAAGTATTATCTTTGGGATGAACCATATATCTTCAAGAGATGTGCAGACGGAGTAATCCGTAGATGTGTGCCTAA
>NC_029776.3:43579950-43584008 GCF_000817695.3 Arachis duranensis | reverse complement strand
AAACAGTGTTAAAATTCCTCCAGAAACACATCTTCAGCAGATTTGGTACCCCTAGAGTATTAATCAGTGATGGGGCACTCACTTCTGCAATAAACAGCTTTACTCTGCTTTAGTTCGTTATGGAGTTAGCCACAGGGTAGCTACTCCATATCACCCACAGACTAATGGGCAAGCTGAAGTCTCAAATAGAGAACTCAAAAGAATCCTGGAACGGACTGTAATTAACCGTAGAAGGGATTGGGCAAGAAGCTTGGATGATGCTTTGTGGGCAGACAGAACAGCATTCAAGACCCCTATAGGGACCTCTCCATACCAGCTTGTGTATGGAAAGGCATGTCACTTTCCAGTGGAACTGGAACACAAGGCCTACTGGGCAACCAGATTCCTAAACCTTGATGCCAAGTTAGCTGGAGAAAAACGATTGCTCCAGTTAAATGAGCTAGAGGAATTTAGACTCAATGCTTTCGAAAATGCAAAAATTTACAAAGAAAAAGCGAAAAAATGGCATGATAAGAATTTGTCATCCAGAGTCTTTGAGCCGGGGCAGAAAGTTTTGCTATTTAATTCTAGGCTCAAATTATTCCCCGGGAAACTAAAATCCCGGTGGAGAGGTTCATATGTGATTACAAGTGTATCACCATATGGATACGCAGAGCTTCAGGATAGTGAATCCAACAAAAAGTTCATTGTTAATGGACAGAGAGTTAAACATTATCTTGAAAGCAATTTTGAGCAAGGATGCTCAAAACTGAGACTTGATTAAAAGCTCAGTAATAGTCCAGCTAACGACATTAAAGAAGCGCTTGCTAGGAGGCAACCCAGCCACTCACAAAATTTAATTTTATTTGTTTTTGCTAATTAAATTGATTTTTACAGGTATATGTCAGAGTATCTTCGAAAGGTAAAATAGCAATTGATTGAATTCACAGAGTTACAGGGAAATTTGGAAGCTCACTGGCATGAAAAAGCCAGTAAGAAACACTTTGGGCGTTGAACGCCCAAAAGAAGCACCTACTAGGCGTTCAACACCAGTAAGGGTAGCCATCTGGGCGTTAAACGCCAGAAAGGAGCATCTTCTGGGCGTTGAACGCCAGAAAGAAGCACCTTCTGGGTGTTTAACGCCAGATTGATAGCATCCTGGGCGTTCAGAAAAATGCCCAGTGACAAAGGACTTCCTGGCGTTCAACGCCAGAAAGAAGCAACAGCTGGGCGTTGAACGCCCAGGAGAAGCATCAATTGGGCGTTAAACGCCCAAAACATGCAGCGTTTGGGCGTTTAACGCCAGGATGGTGGGGAGGAGGTAAAATTCATTTTTCTTCAAAAATTTTCTAATTTTTTGTTTTAATTCATGATTTCTTGCATAAACATGTTTCCAAATATCATCCTTCAATTTCAAAAATTTTAATCCTAATTTCTAAAATCTCTAATTTCTGAAATCCCTATTTCAAAGATTTTACATGCATTTTAATCCATAAAGACAATTGATTTTCAATCCAATCCAACTCTTTTTCCAAGCTCTTTCCCAACTTGATTATCATTTAAAATCTTTTTCAAATTATAAATTTCAAATTTATTTTTAAATATCATTCATATCTTTTTGAATTATATCCTTTTCCTTATCCGTGATCACAAAAATATTCTCACTTTGATCATGGCCCCTAAAGGAAAACAACCCAACCCAAGAGGCAAGGAAGATAATATTCCAAAGCCACTTTGGAATCAAGGGAAGTTCTTAACTAAAGAACATTCAGACCATTACTACAAAATAATGAGTCACAGATCAGTGATCCCGGAAGTCAAGATTGATCTGAAAGAAGATGAATATCCGGAGATCCAAGAACAAATTCGAAACAGGAACTGGGAAATCCTAGCTAATCCTGAAACGAAAGTGGGAAGGAACATGGTTCCGGAGTTCTATGCTAATCTATGGCAGACAGACAGGCAAAGAATAATTGGAGCTGCCCTCTATGACCATCGGACCTTAGTCAGAGGAAAGATTGTTCATACCCATCCTGACAAAATCAGGGAGATCTTTATGCTTCCTCAACTGAAAGATGACCCATACTCCTTTAATAGGAGAATGATGAGGGTAAATAAAGGTCTGGACAAGATTCTAGAGGATATATGCATCCCCGAAGCCAGGTGGACCACCAGCACGACTGGCATCCCAAATCAACTCAAAAGAGAAAGTTGGGAAAAGAAGTAGAAGTCCATCAACTGATCTCGTGTGAACTATACAAAATAGCAAACAGGAATTCCAAGGATGCCAGATTGGCCTATCCAAGCTTAATTTCTATGCTCTGTAGAGATGCCGGAGTGAAGATGGGAATAACAGAGTATATCTCAGTTGAAAGGCCAATCACTAGAATATCAATGGACATACAACAGCTGCAGGATGATCCAATCAAGAGGAGAGCACAGGAAGTCCTCCCAGAACTTCCTCAATTCGAATATTGGGAACATCTTGAAGCATCTATTTCCAAATTGCAAGAAGCTGTGAACCAAATAAAGGAAGAACAGAACAATCAAAGTAGCATGCTTTGCAAATTTCTTAGGGAACAAGAAGAGCAAGGGCGTGACTTAAGGGAGCTGAAGCGCCAGAAATTAATCCTTGAAGGACCAAGCATCCCACAGATCAGAGGAGCACCTACTTCCCAAAACACAGGTTGTTGAGTTCTAATGTTAGCTTTAACTCTGTGATAGTGTTATTATAGAAATTTACCTTAGGGGATATATATAGTAGTAGTAGTAGTAATTAGTATATCTATTCTGGTTTTATTTCCAATTTAGTTATAATTTATTTTTCTCATCATCATCAGGCATGAATAAAATAGTAAATAATTAGAATAAAGAAGTAATTTATTTTTTTCGAGTTCTTAATAATAAAAATTATAATTAACTATATGTGGTGGCAACACTTTTTTGTTCTCTGAATGAATGCTTGAACAGTGCATAATTTTTATCTTGAATTTTATGAATATTGGCTCCTGAAAGAATGAGGAACACGAAAAATATTATTGATGATCTGAAAAATCATGAAATTGATTCTTGAAGCAAGAAAAAGCAGACAAAAAAAAATAATTTTTTTTACAAGAAATCATTTGATCAAGAAAAGGAATAAAATCCAACAGCCCCTTAAAACCAAAAGGCAAGGGTGAAAAGGATACAAGGCTTTGAGCATCAGTGGATAGGAGCGCCCAAGGAAATAATTCCAGGCCTAAGCGGCTAAATCAAGCTGTCCCTAACCATGTGCTTGTGGCATGCAGGTCCAAGTGAAAAGCTTGAGACTGAGTGGTTAAAGTCGTGATCCAAAGCAAATAGAGTGTGCTTAAGAGCTCTGGACACCTTTAACTTGGGACTTTAGCAAAGCTGAGTCACAATCTGAAAAGGTTCACCCAGTCATGTGTCTGTGGCATTTATGTATCCTGTAAAACCCGGTTAATTAACGGCTAATTAACCCATAAATGAGAATTTATTCTAAAAAGCCAAAAATGTTATTTTTATGGCTAAATGTGATAGAGGAGATTGAGACGAGAATTTCGGTACCAATTTTATAGAAATCGGACCAAGATTGGACCGAACGGGCCAAACCGGGCCAACCGGACCCAAAGTGGGCCCTTGGCCCAACTAAACTAAACCAAAACCCTAGTTTTCAGTACTCTCTCTCCTCACAACACACTCAAACACGCTGAAATGGTGGAGAGGAAGGGAAGAACTCTCTCTCAACTTCTTTCTCTCACTTGATCTTCAAACCACCATAACTTTTGATCTAGAGCTCCAATTGCCGCTCCGTTTGCGGCCACGCGTTCACCGCGGAGAGCTCTACAAAACCCATACAATCAATCTTGAGTTAAGCCACGTGTTGCTGTTCGATATTCCAGCCCTTATTTTCGAGTTTCATGGGTGAAATGTTGAGATTTTGGGTTCTTTGATGTTATAGGACCCAACTCTCTTGAAGGAGAAGGTTAATATTGTCTCCTTGGACCTTGAGTGTGGTAAGATTCTCAACCCTAGTGTAATTTGTTGTTCTATGATGTTTGGGTATTGAGATGTTGTGT
>NC_029776.3:43577710-43579761 GCF_000817695.3 Arachis duranensis | reverse complement strand
TTTGGAAGTGCTCCGATTGAGCTTGGGAAATCGGCTAAGGTATGGTCTCGGTTTCTCGTATCTAATATGTAATGTGGTAGGAAATACTTAGGCTAGAGGTCCTAAGATAGGCATTGAATTGTTGATGTTGTTGAATGGTTGATATATATGATGTGGTCATATATGTGATGATGATTAATGATGCCTTGATGGTATGATGTATGAGAAATATGCATGTTGTAATATATGCTTGTTGATTGGTTATGGTTGAATTACATGTTGTAATATATGCTTGTTGATTGGTTATGGTTGAATTGTGGGTTGAAACATGTTGATGGTGAGTACGATATTAATTGTGTACAATGATGATTTATTGGAATTGGTGTTGTTGAGAATTGGCATGAGTAAGAGTATATGATATGTCAATATATTTGAGTTTGAGCCACTTGGGTGAAGTGGGTTAAAATGATGAGATAGTGATTTTGGTAATTTGTGGTAAAGTGTCAATGTGTGAGTTGAGGAGGCTTGATGTTGAATTTGATATATTTTGATTGATTTCAATGAAAAGGGGTGAAATTGGCATGTTTTGATTGATTTTGAAATGAGTTGGAAATGGCTTGTTTTGAAAATGGCACTTTGTGGTTTTGTATGAAAAATATGATTTTTGGGCATACTTTGACGGGACATAACTTGGACTACGGATCTCTGTTTTGTGCCAAATTTATTTAGAAATAAAATTGGATCCGGGATGTCCATGCCGTTCGAAGAACGGGTGAAAAACGATTTAAAATGAGGAAGTTATGTCCGTTGGAAGATTGGGGTTCAAATCTGTGAATTCTGCAGCTTTTAACTTAGAATAATTTTTAGCAGAATGACCCCTTGCGCGTGGGCGCACTTGGCGCGTACGCGCCGTTCTTCCCTAAAGCGCCATCCACGCGTGCGCATGATGTGCGCGGGCGCGCCGATTGTGCTGCACCCAATGCCCAGCCATTTTCCAGAGAGTTATGCCAGAACTGTGCCGGTGTTGTGCTTGGGGCACGAGAACACCCACACGTACGCGTGGTTGACGCGTGCGCGTCGATTGGCAAATTTTTAATCCACGCGTTAGCGTGCATGACGCTTGCGCGTCGATGAGTTTTCGAGGCCATCCACGCGTGCGCGTGGAGTGCGCGTACGCGTGGCCTTGTTTTCATCCCAAAGTTGATTTTTGAGTTTTAAAAGCCAAATCTCATGCTTCTAAGCCTCCGATCTCACCACTTATGTCTTAAATCATTATGATATGCCTAGCTATTAGAAAAGGAGCTAGTGAATGTGGTAACTTGCGAGTGAAGCAAGGAAAAAAATGAATGATCAATGAGGATCAAGCATGATTATGTGAGAGGCGGAGTATGGTGGTGGAAGTGCTTGTTAGGCCATGGGCCGAAAGGCTGTGATTGATAATGAAACGGCTGGTTATGGATTTAACCGTGAGCCGGGTGGCTGGTTATGGATTTAACCATGAGCCGGATGGCTGGATTATTGCCGTGTTACGGCGGAGCCATGATTATGGCTAAGAATAAATGCATATATATGTTGTTGAATGAATTGTGAATGTTGCACTCCCATTATCGGAGATGAGAGTTTCCCTGGGAGAAAGCTGTGGCTAGCCACCACGTGTTCCAGGTTGAGACTTGAAGCTCTTTTGACCCTATGTCGTCAGGGTGGCTAGGCACTGTGAAAGCCCCGGATGAGCTCACCCCCATAAATATTCACCAGTGAAGGTGATGGATATGGATCATGGTTATGATCAAGTTTATATTGAGTATAACTCGAGTTGGGGAGACACGATAGAGGGACAGTCCAGTGGTTAACTGCCAGGACTTGTCGGGTTGGCTCTGTAACCGACAGATGATATCATCAGCCACTAGGGACAGGCATTCATCATATGCATACTATATGAATTGTTTGAGATTGCCTATTTGACTGCCTATTACTTGCTAATTGTCTAAATGCCTTAATTGTTCCTATTTGTATATTCCTTGTTTGATATAACTGTGTTTTCTACATTATACTCCTGCTGGTGGTTGGGAGGT
>NC_029776.3:43576249-43577691 GCF_000817695.3 Arachis duranensis | reverse complement strand
TGCTGGGGACCTCTGGTTCTCACCCATGCGGATTTTGTGGTTTTCAGATGCAGGACGTGAGGTTTCCCGCTGAGGCATGCTGGAGACTTCTAGAACTGCGAAGATCCTTTATTCTCGGGGCTATGTTTTGGTTTATATGTTTTGCTTAGATACTTTTATCTCCATTAAATAATACAAACTGTGATGACTCCTCTTATGGGAGATTTTGGAGAATAGATTTTATGTATTTGTTTCCCTTTAGGTTTCCTTTGGGGTTTTCCTTATTTTTATCATATGTATATATTGCTATGCTCGGACCGGTTATCTTCGCAGCCGGATCTTGAGTCTTGATATTCCTGTTTTTGACACTCCTTTGTATATATATAATCTCACGTTGGTTTATCCTTGCTCGTTACGTTATCGATCAGTGTTGCGCTTTAGAATTGCGATTTTTTGTTTACCCCTTTTTCTACAAAGGCTCCTAGTTATAATCAGTCATTCACACTACTATACGTACTAAATTTTTATTTTAGAGGTCGTAATACCTTGCCATCTCTGACTTATGACTTAAGCATAAGACTCTGTATGGTAGGGTGTTACATATCCGGTGGTAATACTGGAAAATAAAGTGCTTAAGGCCACGGCCAAGACTCATAAAGTAACTGTGTTCAAGAATCAACATACTACACTAGGAAAATCAATAATACTATCTGAATTCTGAGTTCCTATGGATGCCAATCATTCTGAATTTCAAAGGATAAAGGGAGATGCCAAAACTGTTCAGAAACAAAAAGCTACAAGCCCCGCTCATCTAATAAGAATCTGAGCACTTAAAAACTCTAAAATATTATTACTTCTTAATTTCTTTTAATCCTATTTTATTTATCTAGTTGCTTGAGGACAAGCAATAGTTTAAGTTTGGTGTTGTGATGAGCGGATATTTTATACGCTTTTTGGGGGTAATTTCATGTAGATTTTAGTATGTTTTAATTAGTTTTTAGTATAATATTATTAGTTTTTAGGCAAAAACCATATTTCTGGACTTTACTATGAGTTTGTGTGTTTTTCTGTGATTTCAGGTAATTTCTGGCGGAAATTGAGGGAGCTGAGCAAAAATCTGAGTTAGGCTGAAAAAGGACTGCTGATGTTGTTGGATCCTGACCTCCCTGCACTCGGAGTGGATTTTTTGGAGCTACAGAAGTCCAATTGGCGCGCTCTCAACGGCGTTGGAAATTAGACATTCAGGGCTTTCCAGAAATATATAATAGTTCATACTTTGCACAAAGATAGATGACGTAACTTGGCGTTCAACGCCAAGTACATGCTGCTGTCTGGAGTTAAACGCCAGAAACACGTCATAGTCCGGAGTTGAACGCCCAAAACACGTTATAACTTGGAGTTCAACTCCAAGAAAAGCCTCAGCACGTGGATAGCTTTAGTCTCAGCCCCAGCACACACCAAGT
>NC_029776.3:43575175-43576058 GCF_000817695.3 Arachis duranensis | reverse complement strand
TTGATGGCATGAGTCTCTAAACTCCATTGTTGGGGGTGAGGAGCTCTGCAGCGTCTCAATGAATTAATGCAATTGTTTCTATTTCATTCAAACGTGTGTATGTTCCTATCTAAGATGTTCATTCACGCTTAATTGTGAAGGAGGTGATGATCCGTGACACTCAGCACCTTCCTCAATCCATGAACATGTGCCTAACAAACACCTCCGTTCTACATCAGATTGAATGAGCATCTCTTAGCTTCCTTAATCCGAATCTTCGTGGTATAAGCTAGAACTGATGGCGGCCATTCTTGAGGATCCAGAAAGTCTAAACCTTGTCTGTGGTATTCCGAGTAGGATTCAAGGATTGAATGGCTGTGACGAGCTTCAAACTCGCGATTGCTGGGTGGTGCACGAAATTGCAATCACACTTTTGCAACCCCGCACAACTAACCAGCAAGTGCGCTGGGTCATCCAAGTAATACCTTACGTGAGTAAGGGTCGATCCCACGGAGATTGTCGGCTTGAAGCAAGCTATGGTTATCTTGTAAATCTTAGTCAGGATATCAGAAATTATCAGGATTGATTGTGAAAAGTAAAAGAACATGAAATAAGTACTTGTTTTGCAGTGATAGAGAATAGGTTGAGGTTTTGGAGATGCTACATCTTCTGAATCTCTGCTTTCCTACTGTCTTCTTCTTCAAACACGCAAGGCTCCTTCCATGGCAAGCTGTATGTAGGGTTTCACCGTTATCAATGGCTACCTCCCATCCTCTCAGTGGAAATGTTCAACGCACCCTGTCACGGCACGGCTATCCATCTGTCGGTTCTCAATTAGGCTGGAATAGAATCCAATGATTCTTTTGCGTCTGTCACTAACGCCCCGCCCTCAGGAGTTTGAAGC
>NC_029776.3:43573741-43574893 GCF_000817695.3 Arachis duranensis | reverse complement strand
AAATCCACTTCTGGGTCCACTTGGTGTGTGCTTGGGCTGAGCATTGAAGCTTTTATGTGTAGAGACGTTTTCTGGAGTTAAACGCCAGTTCTCATGCCAGTTTGGGCGTTTAACTCCAAGTTTTATGCCAGTTCCGGCGTTAAACGTTGGAAATTCTGAGGCTGATTTGCCACGCCGGTTTGGGCTATCAAATCTCGGGCAAAGTATGGACTATTATACATTGCTGGAAAGCCCAGGATGTCTACTTTCCAATGCCGTTGAGAGCGCGCCAATCGGGCTTCTGTAGCTCTAGAAAATCCACTTCGAGTGCAGGGAGATCAAAATCCAACAGCATCTGCAGTCCTTCTCAATCTCTAAATCAGATTTTTGCTCAGGACCCTCAATTTCAGTCAGAAAATACCTGAAATCACAGAAAAACACACAAACTCATAGTAAAGTCCAGAAAAGTGAATTTTAACTAAAAACTAATAAAAACTCATCACAACACCAAACTTAAATTGTTGCTTGTCCCCAAGCAACTGAAAATCAAAATAGGATAAAAAGAAGGGAATATACTATAGACTCCAAAATATCAAGGAAACTTAGCTCCAATTAGATGAGCGGGACTAGTAGCTTTTTGCCTCCGAACAGTTTTGGCATCTCACTCTATCCTTTGAAGTTCAGAATGATTAGCATCTATAGGAACTCAGAACTCAGATAGTGTTATTGATTCTCCTAGTTAAGTATAATGATTCTTGAACATAGCTAGTGTATGAGTCTTGGCTGTGGCCCAAAGCACCCTGTTTTCCAGTATTACCACCGGATACATACATGCCACAGACACATAATTGGGTGAACCTTTTCAGATTGTGACCCAGCTTTGCTAGAGTCCCCAATTAGAGGTGTCCAGGGTTCTTAAGCACACTTTTTTTGCCTTGGATCACAACTTTATTTCTTTCTTTTTCTTTCTCTTTCTTTCTTTTTCGAATTTTTTTTTTGTATCCACTGTTTTTTCTTGCTTCAAGATCAATTAGATGATTTTTTTAGATCCTCAATAACAGTTCTCTTTTTCCTCATTCTTTCAAGAGCCAACAATTTTTAACATTCTCAAAACAACGAATTCAAGAGACATATGCACTGTTCAAGCATTCATTCGGAAAACAAAAATTATTA
>NC_029776.3:43572718-43573433 GCF_000817695.3 Arachis duranensis | reverse complement strand
AACAACCTTGATTTTGAGAAGTGGATGCTCCCTCAACTTGAGATGAAAGCTTTTGGTGTTTCAACTCTTGGAGTTCACGCCCCTGCTTTTCTTGTTCCTTCAGCAATTTGCAGAGCATGCAGCTCTGATTCTGCTGTTCTTCCTTCAGTTGCTCCATAGCTTCTTGCAACTTGGTGATAGATGCTTCTAGGCTGGTCCAGTAGTCAATTTTAGGGAATTCAGGGAGGAACTCCTGCGCCCTCCTTTTGATAGAGTTGTCTTGCATTTGTCCTTCCATTGACTTCTTGGTGATTGGATGTTCAATGGGTATGAATTCATCTACTCCCATCTTTACCCCAGCCTCTTTACGGAGCAAGGAGATCAAGCTTGGGTAAGCCAATTTGGCTTCAGTGGAATTTTTATTTGCAATTGTGTAGATCTCACAAGCAATAACATGATGAACCTCCACTTCTTTTCCAAGCATAATGCAATGAATCATCACTACTCTCTTGATAGTGACCTCAGAACGGTTGCTAGTGAGCAATATGGAACGCCCAATAAAGTCTAGCCAACCTCTTGCAATTGGTTTGAGGTCTCCCCTCTTCAGTTGGTTTGGGACACCCTTAGAATTGGTTATCCACTTAGACCTTCCGGATTCTCTTGAATGCCGCCATCAGTTCTAGCTTATACCACGAAGATTCTAATTAAAGAATCCAAGAGATATCTACTTAATCTA
>NC_029776.3:43570269-43571120 GCF_000817695.3 Arachis duranensis | reverse complement strand
TTGAATGCTGTTCTGTATGCCCACAGAGCATCATCCAAGCTCTTTGCCCAATCCTTTCTCCGGGCTATCACAGTCCGTTCCAGGATTCTTTTTAGCTCTTTGTTAGAGACTTCAGCTTGCCCATTTGTCTGTGGATGATATGGAGTTGCCACTTTGTGGCTAATTCCATATCTAACCATAGCAGAGTATAGCTGTCTATTGCAGAAATGAGTGCCCACGTCACTGATTAGTACTCTGGGAACACCAAACCTGCTGAAGATGTGTTTCTGAAGGAATTTCAGCACGGTCTTGGTATCATTAGTGGGTGTAGCAATTGCTTCTACCCACTTAGATACATAGTCCACTGCCATCAGAATGTAAGTGTTTGAGTATGATGGTGGGAATGGACCCATGAAGTCAATTCCCCATACATCAAACAATTCTATCTCTAATATCCCTTGTTGAGGCATGGCATATCCGTGAGGCAGGTTACCAGCTCTTTGGCAACTGTCACAGTTACGCACAAACTCTCGGGAATCTTTGTAGAGAGTAGGCCAGTAGAAGCCACACTGGAGGACTTTAGTGGCTGTTCGCTCACTTCTAAAGTGTCCTCCATACTGTGATCCATGGCAATGCCATAGGATCCTTTGTGCTTCTTCTCTGGGTACACATCTGTGGATCATTCCGTTTGCACATCTCTTAAAGAGATATGGTTCATCCCATAGGTAGTACTTGGCATCTGAAATCAATTTCTTTCTTTGCACTCTGCTGTACTCCTGGGGTATGAACCTCACAGCTTTATAGTTTGCAATATCTGCAAACCATGGAGCTACCTGAATGGCAAAGAGTTGCTCATCTGGGAAAGTCTCAGA
>NC_029776.3:43566230-43566572 GCF_000817695.3 Arachis duranensis | reverse complement strand
GGAATACTGGCAATTTTGCTGCACTATGATAATGAGTTGAGGATTTAGCTCAAAGCTGCTTGCTTTGATGGGAGGTGTACAATGCTGCTCCCATATGCAGCTGTAATGGGGTTAGCATATGACCCCAGAGTCCTTCTGGACTGATCCATCCCACTTAGGTCCATAATGGATAAAGGGAAATGATATGGATTGTAAATAGATAAAAATATCTTTTTATTTTTTTATTTTTTTTGAATTAAACGAAAAAAATAAAATATAATAAAAAAAAATAAAATAAAAATTCGAAAATTAAAAAGAAAATAAGATCAAAGCAAATTGAGAACTGAATCAATTAGTCAATTA
>NC_029776.3:43563348-43565015 GCF_000817695.3 Arachis duranensis | reverse complement strand
CGTTTTCTGGAGTTAAACGCCAGTTCTCATGCCAGTTTGGGCGTTTAACTCCAAGTTTTATGCCAGTTCCGGCGTTAAACGCTGGAAATTCTGAGGCTGATATGCCACGCCGGTTTGGGCCATCAAATCTCGGGCAGAGTATGGACTATTATACATTTCTGGAAAGCCCAGGATGTCTACTTTCCAATGCCGTTGAGAGCGCGCCAATTGGGCTTCTATAGCTCCAGAAAATCCACTTCGAGTGCAGGGAGGTCAGAATCCAACAGCATCTGCAGTCCTTCTCAATCTCTAAATTAGATTTTTTCTCAGGACCCTCAATTTCAGTCAGAAAATATCTGAAATCACAGAAAAACACACAAACTCATAGTAAAGTCTAGAAAAGTGAATTTTAACTAAAAACTACTAAAAATACACTAAAAACTAACTAGATTATACTAAAAACATACTAAAAACAATGCCAAAAAGCGTATAAATTATCCGCTCATCACTGGGCGTGATGACAAACGCAAAAGGATCAATGGATCCTATTTGATGAGCGGATAATTTATATGCTTTTTGGCATTATTTTTAGTATGTTTTTAGTATATTTTAATTAGTTTTTAGTATACTTTTAGTAGTTTTTAGTTAAAATTCACTTTTCTGGACTTTACTATGAGTTTGTGCATTTTTCTGTGATTTCAGGTATTTTCTGGCTGAAATTGAAGGTCCTGAGCAAAAATCTGATTCAGAGGCTAAAAAGGACTGCAAATGCTGTTGGATTCTGACCTCCCTGCACTCGAAGTGGATTTTCTAGAGCTACAGAAGCCCAATTGGCGCGCTCTCAACGGCATTGGAAAGTAGACATCCTGGGCTTTCCAGAAATGTATAATAGTCCATACTCTGCCCGAGATTTGATGGCCCAAACCGGCATTGCAAATCAGCTTCAGAATTCCCAGCGTTTAACGCTGGAACTGGCATAAAAATTGGAGTTAAACGCCCAAACTGGCATAAAAGCTGGCGTTTAACTCCAGAAAAAGTCTCTACACATGAAAGCTTCAATGCTCAGCCCAAGCACACACTAAGTGGACCCAGAAGTGGATTTTTACGTCATTTACTCATTTCTGTATACCCTAGGTTACTAGTTCACTATTAATAGGATCTTTTGACATTGTATCTGTACCTCATGACACTTTACACGTTTCTCATTGTATCTTCTACAGCATGAGTCTCTAAACCCCATGGTTGGGGGTGAGGAGCTCTGCTGTGTCTTGATGGATTAATGCAATTACTACTGTTTTTCATTCAATCATGCTTGCTTCCATTCTAAGATATCACTTGTTCTTAAACCTGATGAATGTGATGATCCGACATGATCGAGAACCGACAGCTGAATAGCCGTGCCGTGACAGGGTGCGTTGAACATTTCCACTGAGAGGATGGGAGGTAGCCACTGACAAACGGTGAAACCCTACATACAGCTTGCCATGGAAGGAGCCTTGCGTGCCTGAAGAAGAAGACAGTGGGAAAGCAGAGATTCGGAAGATAGAGCATCTCCAAAACCTCAACCTAATCTCCTTTACTGCAAAACAAGTACTTATTTCATGTTGTTTTGCTTTTCACAATCAATCCTGATAATTTTTGATATCCTGACTAAGAGTTACAAGATAACCATAGCTTGCTTCAAGCTG
>NC_029776.3:43562164-43563232 GCF_000817695.3 Arachis duranensis | reverse complement strand
TTGCAAAAGTGTGATTGCAATTTCGTGCACCAAGTTTTTGGCGCCGTTGCCGGGGATTGTTCGAGTTTGGACAACTGACGGCTTATCTTGTTGCTTAGATTAGGACTGTTTTATTTTTGTTGGTTTATAGTCTTTTAGTTGAGTATAGTTTCATATTTTAAGTTTGGTGTCAATTGCATGCTTTTGCTTTTCTTTTAATTTTCGAATTTGCATGTCCTTAGTCCTTTTTTGATCCTTAAAAATTCTAAGTTTGGTGTCCTCTTTGTGTTTTTCCCTTAAAATTCTCGAAAATTAGTGTTTGATTTTCTAAAAATTTTAAGTTTGGTGTCATTTTGTTGTTTTTCTCTCTCCTCATTTCAAAAATCAAATCTTTTTCAAAATAATTTTCAAGCATATCTTCTCAATTGCTAATTTCAAAATCTTTTTAATTGACTAATTGATTCAGTTTTCAATTTGCTTTGATATTATTTTCTTTTAGTTTTCGAAATTTGATTTTATTTTTTATTTATTTTATTTTATTATTTTCATTCAAAAAAAATAATTATCTACTTGCAATCCATATCATTTCCCTTTATCCATCATGAACCTAAGTGGAATTGAACAGTCCAGAAGGACTCTGGGGTCATACGCTAACCCCATTACAGCTGCATATGGGAGTAGCATCTGTACACCTCCCATCAAAGCAAGCAGCTTTGAGCTAAATCCTTAACTCATTATCATAGTGCAGCAAAACTGCCAGTATTCCGGTCTTCCACAAGAAGAACCTACTGAGTTTCTGGCACAGTTCTTGCAAATTGCTGACACAGTACGTGATAAAGAGGTTGATCAGGATGTCTACAGACTATTACTGTTTCCATTTGCTGTAAAAGAGCAAGCTAAGAGGTGGTTGAATAACCAACCTACAGCAAGCATAAAGATATGGAAACAGTTATCAGACAAATTCCTGAATCACTTTTACCCTCCAAAGAGGAGGACACAGCTAAGGCTGGACATCCAAGGCTTTAAACAAGAGGATAATGAATCCCTTTACAATGCCTGGGAGAGGTATAGAGGTATGCTAAGAAAATG
>NC_029776.3:43556467-43559024 GCF_000817695.3 Arachis duranensis | reverse complement strand
CCATATCTCTTTAAGAGATGTGCAGACGGAATGATTCGCAGATGTGTACCTAGAGAAGAAGCACAGAGGATCCTGTGGCATTGCCATGGATCACAGTATGGGGGACATTTTGGAAGTGAGCGAACAGCCACTAAGGTCCTCCAATGTGGCTTCTACTGGCCTACTCTCTATAGAGATGCCCGAGAGTTTGTGCGTAACTGTGACAGCTGCCAAAGAGCTGGTAACTTGCCTCATGGATACGCCATGCCTCAACAAGGGATCTTAGAGATTGAGTTGTTTGATGTATGGGGAATTGACTTTATGGGTCCATTCCCACCATCATACTCAAACACTTACATTCTGGTGGCAGTGGACTATGTATCTAAATGGGTAGAAGCAATTGCCACACCCACTAATGATACTAAGACCGTGCTGAAATTCCTCCAGAAACATATCTTCAGCAGATTTGGTGTTCCCAGAGTCATAATCAGTGATGAGGGCACTCATTTCTGCAATAAACAGCTGTACTCTGCTATGGTCCGATATGGAGTTAGCCATAAAGTGGCTACCCCATGATGTGTGGAAAACGATCCAACACAAAACTCACTGGCAAGTGTACCGGGTCGCATCAAGTAATAATAACTCACATGAGTGAGGTCGATCCCACAGGGATTGAAGGATTGAGCAATTTTAGTTTAGTGGTTGATTTAGTCAAGCGAATCAAATTTTGGTTGAGTGGTTTGTATTTAGCAGAATATAAATTGCTTGGAATGTAAAGGGAGAGGGGGAATTTGTAGTAAATTAAAGAACAGGAATATAAACTTGCTAAATCTTAAAGAACAAGAAAGTAAATGACTGAAACTTAAAGTGCAAGAAATGTAAATTGCAGAAACTTAAAGTGCAAGAAATGTAAATTACAGAAACTTAAAGTGCAAGAAATGTAAATTGCTTGAATATAAAAGGGATTTGAGGAATGGGATTGCAGAATCTAAACGAAGAGAAAGTAAATTGCAACAATTGATAAAGCAGAAATTGAATTGGAAGCAATGAGGGCTCAAACAGAAATTGAAATTAAAGTGTAGCAAGGTTCACAGAATAACCAAAAAGTAAATTGGGATCTCAGGGCTCAAGAGACTAGGTAGCAGAGCCTAGATCTCAATTACCTTCCTAGATCCAAGTTCTCAAAGCAATTGACAAGAAATTGAAGAAGAAACAGTAAAGGGAATGTAAATGGGTTCAATTATGCAGAAAAGAAAATAAAGAGTTCTTGAGTGAAGATTGAGACAGAATTTCCTCAATTCCAAAAACCCAAGAATTAAAACAAAGAAATTAAAAAGACCCAAGCAAGAACGAGGAAGAAGAGAGATCAATTCTCCTCCCCAATTCTATGAAATCTCAGTGAAGACACCAAGAGAAATTCCCAAGTGCAGAAAGAAAGTTCAAAGCTCAAAGAAAGTGCCAAATTCAAAAGCTAAGCAAAAGGTAAGTCAAAAGGGTCCTAATTACATCAAACTAGCTTCTATTTATACACTTTCTATTCTTGGATTTTGGGATTTGGATGGGCTTTTGATTTGGTGAAGAAATGAATTAAAATGGGGTTTTAATTTGAATTTTCGGCCCATGAGAAGTTGCTCCCAGGAGGCTGCCCTGCCCTTGTGGAGGGCAGGACAGGATTTGGTGCATGTTGGTGCGGCCTTGGTGCGGTCTGGTGCGTGTTGGTGCGCGAAACGCTGCCCTGCCCGCGCCGAGGGCAGGGCAGGAAAAATTGGTGCGCTAGATTCAAGCTGTGGTGCGCCAGATTTGAGCTTTGGTGCGCGCTGGTGCTGCCAGGAACGTGCCACGGTGCGCAGAATGCTGCCCTGCCCTCGCGGAGGGCAGGGCAGGAAATTCACTTTGATGTCCCAGGTTCGAATCATGGCCGAAACACACGCTCATTCCTTTTCCTTGGTTTCTTGGCACGGTGATGGGGCTTAGTTCCTTGCTTCCTCATGGTCCCGTGTTCAACTCTTGTGGCAAGCATTTGGAGACATTTTCCTTTGATTTTCTTCCTTGATGAGCCCGATACTGCCCTTGTGGAGGGCAGGGCAACATTTTCTCCTTCTTGATTTCAAGGCACAATTTGTGCTCTGCCCTTGTAGTGGGCAGGGCAGAGTTGCCTTCTTTGCTTAGTTCCCTTATGTTGCCCTCCTAGAGGGCAGTGTGCCCTTGTGGAGGGCAATGCTTGCCTCTCCTCATGTTGTGCGCCACACTTCTTCTCTCTTTGACCACACTTTCTTTTCCTTGGGCCACACTTCCTTAGGCTACGCCTTTTCCTTTTTTTCCTTTTCTTCACCTACAATAAATCAAAACAACCACTCAAAGTATCACTAAATTCAAGAGGCTTATAAATCAATTAAAATTCAATTAAAATTAGCTTAAACCTCATGGATTAACATTAATTTCATGGTGGTTGCTTGATTTAAAGAAGTTGTGCATTTTCACTCCAAATCACTTACTTAGGAAGCAAGAAAGTGCATAAAGACTAACAAAACAAATGAAATTAGCTTGAAAAATGGGTATATGATGACTTGTCATCAAC
>NC_029776.3:43551463-43553639 GCF_000817695.3 Arachis duranensis | reverse complement strand
GGGGGAAAGGGTCCCATGAAATCAATGCCCCATAGATCAAACAATTCTACTTCCAAAATGAAGTTCTGTGGCATCTCGTTCCTTCTTGTTAGTCCTCCTGCTCTTTGGCATTCATTACATTGGTGGACAAAATCCTTGGCATCTTTGAAGATGGTTGGCCAATAGAACCCACTTTGTAGTATCTTTGCTGCTGTTCTTTCTGGACCAAAATGTCCACCATAAGCTGAGCCATCGCAATGCCATAATACATCTCTTATTTCACTTTCAGGAATACATCTCCTGATTATCCCATCAGAGCATCTTCTGAACAGATAGGGTTCATCCCACAAGAACTTCTTTGCTTCATTGATTAGTTTCCTCACTTGTTGCTTAGTGAATTCTTGCGGTATCTTTCTCCCTACTTTGTAGTTTGCTATATCAGTGAACCATGGTGTTTGTTGGATCTGCATAAGATGTTCATCTGGGAAGCTTTCATTCACAGGTAATAAGGCCTTTTGAATTGTTTCTGGTGGCAGCCTTGACAAATGATCAGCAACTAGATTTTCAGTGCCTTTCCTGTCCCTTACCTCAATGTCAAATTCTTGTAAGAGTAGAATCCACCTGATAAGTCTTGGTTTTGCATCCTGCTTTGACATCAAATACTTGAGAGCAGCATGATCAGTATAAACCACAATTTTAGATCCTATCAAGTACGATCTAAACTTATCAAATGCATAGACTACAGCTAACAATTCCTTCTCTGTTGTAGTGTAATTTTTTTGAGCTTCATTCAATACTTTACTTGCATAATATATGACATGATGCAAATTTTCCTTCTTCTGTCCAAGTACAGCACCAATTGCAATTTCACTTGCATCACACATAAGTTTAAATGGTAAGTTCCAATCCGGGGGACACATGAGTTCAAAGGGTAATTCCCAATCCGGGGGTGTGATAATTGGTGCTGTTGTGAGTTTATGTTTTAAAGTTTCAAAAGCATGCTGGCAATTTTTATCAAAGACAAAAGGTTGATCAATCATCAAAAGGTTACTCAACGGTTTAGCTATTTTAGAAAAATCTTTGATAAACCTTCTATAAAATCCTGCATGCCCCAAGAAACTTCTAACAGATTTCACATTAGTTGGTGGAGGGAGCTTCTCTATAATTTCCACCTTTGCCTTGTCAACCTCTATCCCTTTTCTTGAAACTTTATGACCAAGAACAATCCCCTCAGGCACCATGAAATGGCACTTTTCCCAGTTTAAAACCAAATTAGTTTCTTGGCACCGTTTCAAAACAAGAGTTAGATGTTTCAGGCAAGTATTGAAATTGTACCAAAAACAGAAAAGTCATCCATGAAAACCTCTAAAAACTTTTCGACCATATCTGAAAAAATGGAGAGCATACACCTTTGAAAAGTGGCTGGGGCATTGTATAACCCGAATGGCATTCTTCTATAGGCAAAAACTCCAACTGGGCATGTGAATGAAGTCTTTTCTTGGTCTTTTGGATCTACCACTATCTGATTATACCCAGAATAGCCATCCAAGAAGCAATAATAAGCATGGCCTGCCAACCTTTCAAGCATTTGATCAATGAAAGGAAGTGGGAAGTGATCCTTGCGTGTGGCATCATTCAACCTTCTATAGTCAATACACATTCTCCATCCTGTCACAGTTCTTGTTGGAATGAGTTCATTCTTCTCATTAACAACGACTGTCATTCCTCCCTTCTTTGGTACCACTTGGACTGGGCTTATCCATGGACTATCAGAGATAGGATATATTATTCCTACATTCCACAATTTCATTACTTCCTTTTGGACAACTTCCTTCATTGCAGGGTTTAATCTTCTCTGAGGTTGAATTACTGCTTTGGAATTGTCCTCCAAAAGAATCTTATGCATGCATACTATAGGGCTGATGCCTTTCAGGTCATCAATGGTCCATCCTAAGGCATCCTTGTGAACTCTGAGAACATCAAGAAGATCTCCTTCTTCTTTCTTTGTCAAGGAAGAATTAATGATCACTGGGAAGCTCTCTGAAGTGCCAAGAAATGCATATTTGAGATGAGAAGGTAATGGCTTCAGTTCTTGCTTTTGCACCTCTTCTTTCTTGCTTGGTTCCACCTCTTTGTTTATGGAAGCCTCAGCTACATGTTCCTCTATTATTTCTTGATTGTCTTTTTCTTGCTCATG
>NC_029776.3:43545002-43548461 GCF_000817695.3 Arachis duranensis | reverse complement strand
TGGAGATTGAGACAGAATTTCCTCAATTCCAAACACCCAAGAATTAAAACAAAGAAATTAAAAAGACCCAAGCAAGAACGAGGAAGAAGAGAGATCAATTCTCCTCCCCAATTCTCTGAAATCTCAGTGAAGACACCAAGAGAAATTCCCAAGTGCAGAAAGAAAGTTCAAAGCTCAAAGAAAGTGTCAAATTCAAAAGCTAAGCAAAAGGTAAGTCAAAAGGGTCCTAATTACATCAAACTAGCTTCTACTTATACACTTTCTATTCTTGGATTTTGGGATTTGGATGGGCTTTTGATTTGGTGAAGAAATGAATTAAAATGGGGTTTTAATTTGAATTTTCGGCCCATGAGAAGTTGCTCCCAGGAGGCTGCCCTGCCCTTGTGGAGGGCAGGGCAGGATTTGGTGCATGTTGGTGCGGCCTTGGTGCGGTCTGGTGCGTGTTGGTGTGCGAAACGCTGCCCTGCCCGCACCGAGGGCAGGGCAGGAAAAATTGGTGCGCCAGATTCAAGCTGTGGTGCACCAGATTTGAGCTTTGGTGCGCGCTGGTGCTGCTAGGAACGTGCCACGGTGCGCAGAATGCTGCCCTGCCCTCGCGGAGGGCAGGGCAGGAAAATTTGGTGCTGCCAGGATCGAGCTTGGTGCGTGCTGGTGCTGCCAGGAATGAGCTTGGTGCGCCAGATTTGAGCCTTGGTGCACCAGATCCGTGCACCAACAAAATGCTGTCCTGCCCTCGCGGAGGGCAGGGCAGTGTTTCCAAAATGATGTCCCGTGTTCGAAACACGGCTGGAACACACACTCAATTAATTTCCTTGGTTTCTTGGCACGGCACTCAACCTTAGTTCCTTGCTTCTTCCTTCTTCCGAGTTCGATTCTTGTGGCATGCATGGGTGACATTTTTCCTTTGATTTTTTTCCTTGGTGAGCCCGATACTGCCCTTGTGGAGGGCAGGGCAAGGTTCTCTTCTTCTTGGTTCCAAGGCACAATTTTGTGCTCTGCCCTTGTACTGGGCAGGGCAGAGTTGCCTTCCTTGTTTGGTTCCCTTATGTTGCCCTCCTAGAGGGCAGTGTGCCCTTGTGGAGGGCAATGTTTGCCTCCCCCTTTGCATGCGGCACACTTCCTCTTGCTTTGACCACACTTTCCTTTCCTTAGGCTACACTTCTTAGGCCACGCTTTTCCTTTTCTTTTCTTTTCTTCACCTATAATAAACCAAAACAACCACTCCAAGTATCACTAAATTCAAGAGGCTTATAAATCAATTAAAATTCAATTAAAATTAGCTTAAACCTCATGATTTAACATTAATTTCATGGTGGTTGCTTGATTTAAAGAAGTTGTGCATTTTCACTCCAAATCACTTACTTAAGAAGCAAGAAAGTGCATAAAGACTAACAAAACAAGTGAAATTAGCTTGAAAAATGGGTATATGATGACTTGTCATCAGGGACTGAATTCCGGCCGATCACTTTCCTCTTTGGTGGCAAAAGGACACTGTAGTTCTTAAGTATCCCTTAGAGTGTCTTGATGAGGTGTAGACGGCCTTTGTGGGTGTCTTAGAGGAGCACTAGGGGGAACCTCCTCATCTGAATACTAAGATTTTTAGGGGATTCCGCTCTTCTCCGTTTTGAGCTAGGTAGTGCCTGACTTCTTTTTTAGAAAATTTTCCATATTTGTTGCGGTCTTGTCATTATCTGCTGTATAATTATTTTCTCGATTTCTTTCTTCGGAGATGGTGTCGAGTTCTGATTCGATAAAGGTTTTCCGCAAGGCTAAGAAGGCCGTTGCTACCCAGAATTTGCATAAGAAGACGTCGAGGGAGGGTTCTTCCAAAATTCCACCGAAGAAGTGATAAACCCTAATTTTGTAGTTTATCTTATGTTGATTTTAGGGTATTTTATTAACTTTTCTCACATTTATTCAGTGAAATAGCATGGTTTTGTAATTCTCCTTTAATTTGTGCTTCTGTGTAAAAACATGCTTTTTAGGCCCTTAAATTGGTAATTTTAATTCATCTTTGATTCTACTAGATGTCTTGATGTGTTTGTTAGTGAATTCAGGTTGAAAAATGCAAAAAGCAGAGAAAAAGAGCTTACTGGCGAAAAAATGCCAGTAAGGGGTACTTTGGGCGTTAAACGCCAGAATGGGCACCATTCTGGGCGTTTAACGCCAGTAAAGGTGCCATTTTGGGCGTTAAACGCCAGAATGGGCACCATTCTGGGCGTTTAATGCCAGGTGTGTAGCATCTTGGGCGTTTAGCAAAACGCCCAGTGACAAAGGGGATTCTAGCGTTTAACGCCAGCCAGGGCACCTGGCTGGGCGTTAAACGCCCACAATGGCTAGCAAATGGGCGTTAAACGCTAGAATGGATGCCATTCTGGGCGTTTAACGCCAGAAAGGTGGGGGACCGAGATTTTGCTTTCCGATTAAATTTTTTTCAAACTTTCCTTTTTTTGACCCATACTTTTCTACATAAACACATTTCAACCTTTCATCATTCACCTTCAAATCTTCCAAAAATCAAAATCATTCTTCAAATCTCTCTCAAATCAATCCCAAATCTTGTTCACAATCCCACCCTTCTCTCTAATTCTCTCCATATCTTCTCAAATCTCCTTCCAATTTTTCGAAATCTCTTCCCCCCTTATAAAAACGCGTTCGGCCTCCTCATTCCCCCACACCATTCGAATTTGCTCTTCTCCTCTCTCTCCTCTTTCCTTTCTTTTGCTTGAGGACAAGCAAACCTCTAAGTTTGGTGTGCTTTTCCGTGATCATTAAGCCAAGATTCATCAAGATCATGGCTCCTAAGGGAAAACAAACCAATTTAAGAGGAAAGAAAGAGAATAATCCAAAGAATCTTTGGAATCAAGAGAAGTTCTTAACCAAAGAACATGAAGACCATTATCACAAAATAATGGGTCTGAGGTCAGTGATCCCGGAAGTTAAATTTGATCTGAAAGAAGATGAATATCCGGGGATCCAAGAGCAAATTCGAAACAAAGGATGGGAAGTTCTAACCAATTCTGAGATAAAGGTTGGAAGAAATATGGTTCAGGAATTCTACTCAAATCTGTGGTTGACAGATAAGCAGAGAATGACTGGAACCGCATACCATACCTACAGAACCATGGTCAGAAGGAAAGTTATGTACTTCCATCTGGACAAAATAAGAGAAACCTTCAAATTACCTCAACTGCAAGATAATCCTGAATCCTTTAATAGGAGAATGGTGAAAGCAGACAAAGGGTTGGATCAAGTTCTAGAGGACATATGCCCCCCTGGAACTAAGTGGATAACTAATTCAAAGGGTGTCCCAAACCAACTCAAGAGGGGAGACCTCAAACCAATTGCAAGAGGCTGGCTAGACTTTATTGGGCATTCCATATTGCCCACTAGCAACCGTTCTGAGGTCACCATCAAGAGAGCAGTGATGATTCATTGCATTATGCTTGGAAAAGAAGT
>NC_029776.3:43542772-43543342 GCF_000817695.3 Arachis duranensis | reverse complement strand
AATTGGAGTTAAATGCCCAAACTGGCATAAAAGCTGGCGTTTAACTCCAGAAAAAGTCTCTACACATGAAAGCTTCAATGCTCAGCCCAAGCACACACTAAGTGGACCCAGAAGTGGATTTTTACGTCATTTACTCATTTCTGTATACCCTAGGTTACTAGTTCACTATTAATAGGATCTTTTGACATTGTATCAGTACCTCATGACACATTACACGTTTCTTTGTGTACTTTCTACGGCATGAGTCTCTAAACCCCATGGTTGCGGGTGAGGAGCTCTGCTGTGTCTTGATGGATTAATGCAATTACTACTGTTTTTCATTCAATCACGCTTGCTTCTATTCTAAGATATCACTTGTTCTTCAACCTGATGAATGTGATGATCCGTGACACTCATCATCATTCTCCCCTATGAACGTGTGCCTGACAACCACCTCCGTTCTACCTTAGATTGAGTGAATATCTCTTGGATTCTTTAATCAGAATATTTGTGGTATAAGCTAGAATTGATGGCGGTATTCAAGAGAATCCAGAAGGTCTAAACCTTGTCTGTGGTATTCTGAGTAGGATT
>NC_029776.3:43542446-43542672 GCF_000817695.3 Arachis duranensis | reverse complement strand
ATTAGAGGTGTCCAGGGTTCTTAAGCACACTCTTTTTGCCTTGGATCACAACTTTATTTCTTTCTTTTTCTTTTTTTCTTTTTCTTTTCTCTTTCTTTTTTTTCGAATTTTTTTTTGTATTCACTGCTTTTTCTTGCTTCAAGAATCATTTTTATGATTTTTCAGATCCTCAGTAACATTTCTCCTTTTTCATCATTCTTTTAAGAGCCAACATTCATGAACCACA
>NC_029776.3:43541244-43542266 GCF_000817695.3 Arachis duranensis | reverse complement strand
AAGAAAGGTGATGGATTCATAGGACATTCATAACTTTGAGGCATAGACACTAAGACACTAATGATCACAAGACACAAACATAGATAAACATAAAGCATAATTTTCGAAGAATAGAAGAATAAAGAACAAGGAAATCAAGGAACGGGTCCACCTTAGTGATGGCGGCTCTTTCTTCCTCTTGAAGACCCTATGGAGTGCTTGAGCTCCTCAATGTCTCTTCCTTGTCTTTGTTGCTCCTCCCTCATGATTCTTTGATCTTCTCTAATTTCATGGAGGATGATGGAGTGTTCTTGATGCTCCATCCTTAGTTGTCCCATGCTGGAACTCAATTCTCCTAGGGAGGTGTTTAGTTGCTCCCTATAGTTTTGTGGAGGAAAGTGCATCCCTTGAGGAATCTCAGGGATCTCATGATGAGTGGGGTCTCTTGTTTGCTCCATCCTCTTCTTAGTAATGGGCTTGTCCTCATCAATGGGGATGTCTCCCTCTATGTCAACTCCAACTAAATAACAGAGGTGACAAATGAGATGAAGGAAGGCTAACCTTGCTAAGGTAGAGGACTTGTCCGCCACCTTATAAAGCTCTTGAGCTATAACCTCATGAACTTCTATTCCTTCTCCAATCATGATGCTATGAATCATGATAGCCCGGTCTATGGTAACTTCGGACCGGTTGCTAGTGGGAATGATCGAGCGTTGGATAAACTCCAACCATCCTCTAGCCACGGGTTTGAGGTCATGCCTTCTTAATTGAACCGGCTTCCCTCTTGAATCTCTCTTCCATTGGGTGCCCTCTTCACATATGACTGTGAGGACTTGGTCCAACCTTTGATCAAAGTTGACCCTTCTAGTGTAAGGGTGTTCATCTCCTTGCATCATAGGCAAGTTGAATGCCATCCTTACACTTTCCGGACTGAAATCCAAGTATTTCCCCCGAACCATAGTAAGATAATTCTTTGGATCCGGGTTCACACTTTGGTCATGGTTCTTGGTGATCCATGCATTAGCATAGAACTCTTGAACCAT
>NC_029776.3:43540633-43541127 GCF_000817695.3 Arachis duranensis | reverse complement strand
CTTTTTGAGTGAAAAAGGGACCTCGGGGATCACCTTCTTCAAGGCGACAACTTCATAGAAGTGGTCTTGATGCACCCTTGAGATGAATCTCTCCATCTTCCATGACTCGGAGGTGGAAGCTTTTGCCTTCCCTTTTCCTCTTTCTAGAGGTTTCTCCGGCCTTGGATGCCATAAAGGGTTATGGAAAAACAAAAAGCAATGCTTTTACCACACCAAACTTAAAATGTTTGCTCGTCCTCGAGCAAAAGAAGGAAGAAGAGAGGGGAAGAAGAAGAAATGAGGAGAAAGGGAATGGCTTTGTGTTCGGCCAAAGGGGAGAGAAATGGTGTTTAGGTTGTGTGGAAAGGAAGGAGTGAAGGAGGGTTAATATAGGAGAGGGGGAAGGGTAGGGTTCGGTCATTTGAGGGTGGGTTTGGGTGGGAAAGTGGTTTGAATTTGAATGGTGAGGTAGGTGGGGTTTTATGAAGGATGGATGTGAGTGGTGAAGAGAAAGA
>NC_029776.3:43539134-43539730 GCF_000817695.3 Arachis duranensis | reverse complement strand
CATACTCATCCTCTTCAGAGGAAGAATACTCATCAGAGCTCATGAATGGCAGAAGTAAGTCCAATGGAATCTCTATGGTCTCAGTTTGAGCCTCAGATTCCCATGGTTCCTCATTGGGGAACTCATTGGAGGCCAGTAGACGCCCAGTGAGGCCTTCCTCAGTGGCGTTCACTGCCTCTTCTTCCTCCCAAAATTCGGGCATGTTGATGGCCTTGCACTCTCCTTTTGGATTTTCTTCTGTATTGCTTGGAAGAGTACTAGGAGGGAGTTCAGTAATTTTCTTGCTCAGCTGACCCACTTGTGCCTCCAAATTTCTAATGGAGGATCTTGTTTCAGTCATGAAACTTTGAGTGGTTTTGATTAGATCAGAGACCATGGTTGCTAAATCAGAGGTATTCTGCTTAGAAATCTCTGTCTGTTGCTGAGAAGATGATGGAAAAGGCTTGCTATTGCTAAACCTGTTTCTTCCACCATTATTATTGTTAAAACCTTATTGAGGTCTCTGTTGATCCTTCCATGAAAAATTTGGATGATTTCTCCATGAAGGATTATAGGTGTTTCCATAGGGTTCTCCCATGTAATTCACCTCTTCCATT
>NC_029776.3:43535480-43536302 GCF_000817695.3 Arachis duranensis | reverse complement strand
AATAGAATTTCATTAATACTTGAGGTACAGCAGAGCTCCACACCCTTAATCTATGGTGTGCAGAAACTCCACCGTTGAAAATACATAAGCAAAGAGGTCAGGCATGGCCGAATGGCCAGCCCTCTCCATGATCAAGTGACCGAATGATCCAGGACTTAAAGTGGTCAAAAGATGTCTAATACAATAGATAAATGTCCTATATATACTAGACTAGCTACTAGGGTTTACATGAGTAAGTAATTGATGCATAAATCCACTTCCGGGGCCCACTTGGTGTATGCTTGGGCTGAGCTTGATTAATCCATGAGTAGAGGCATTTCTTGGCGTCAAACTCCAGGTTATGACGTGTTTTGGGCGTTCAACTCTGGATAATGACGTTTTTCTGGCGTTTAACTCCAGACAGCAGCGTGTACTTGGCGTTCAACGCCAAGTTACGTCGTTTTTCTTCGAATAAAGTATGGACTATTACATATTGCTGGAAAGCCCTGGATGTCTACTTTCCAACGCCGTTGAGAGCGCGCCAATTGGAGTTCTGTAGCTCCAGAAATGTGAATTTAACATAAAAACTAATGAAAACATCCCTAAAAGTAGCTTAAACTTACTAAAAACTATATAAAAACAATGCCAAAAAGCGAAATTGTGAACAATACTTTTCACAACTCTCATAATCCCCGGTCATGAACCCCAAAAACTTGGTGTTCAATACCATGGCATTAACACAAATTTGCACAACTAACCAGCAAGTGCACTGGGTCGTCCAAGTAATAAACCTTACGCGAGTAAGGGTCGATCCCACGGAGATTGTTAGTATGAAGCAAGCTA
>NC_029776.3:43514318-43534319 GCF_000817695.3 Arachis duranensis | reverse complement strand
TCTCTGAATCAGATTTTTGCTCAGGTCCCTCAATTTCAGCCAGAAAATACCTGAAATCACAGAAAAACACACAAACTCATAGTAAAGTCCAGAAAAGTGAATTTTAACTAAAAACTAATAAAAATATACTAAAAAATAACTAGATCATACAAAAAATATACTAAAAACAATGCCAAAAAGCGTACAAATTATCCGCTCATCACTCACGTAAGGTATTACTTGGACGACCCAGTGCACTTGCTGGTTAGTTGTACGGATTACAAATTCGTGCACCAGTTCTCTTGCTTTTGTTGGTGTTTTCTTCAAGTGGAGTGATCCACTTGGAGAGCTGTCCAATGATATTTTGGACATCTCAGACAAGTCATCATAGAAGATGTCTAGGATAGACCATTTTAAGAGCATGTCAAAAGGACATCTCTTGATCAGTTGCTTATATCTTCTCAAGCTTCATAGAGGGATTCACCTTCTCTTTGTCTGAAGGTTTGAACTTCCACTCTGATTTTTCTCATCTTTTGAGGAGGAAAGAACTTAGCCAAGAAAGCAATGACTAACTTTTCCTAAGAGTCTAAGCATTCTTTAGGTTAGGAATCCAACCATATTTTAGCTCTATCTCTAACAGCAAAGGGAAAGAACATAAGTCTGTAGACCTCAAAATCCACTCTATTGGTCTTGACAGTGTCACAGATTTGCAAGAATTCCGACAGAAATTGGTATGGATCTTCCAGTGGAAGTCCATGGAACTTGCAATTCTATTGCAGAAGAGAGACTAACTGAGGTTTAAGCTCAAAGTTGTTAGCTCTAATAGAAGGTATGGAGATACTTCTTCCACAGAAATCAGAGGTTGGTATGGTGTAGTCACCAAGAACCTTTCTTGCATCTCCTCTATTATTAGCATTGTCTGCCATGTCTTCAGCTTCTTGTTCGAAATTTTCTTAGAGATTTATTCCGAAGTGTTGTGCTTTAGCTTGTTGTAAACACCTCCTTAGAGTTTTCTCAGGTTAAAGGGCAGGATTAAAGAGAGATTCTTTATCTCTGTTCTTGGTCATAAACAAGAAAAAGAAGACAAGAAAGAAGAAGAATGGGAGCTCTATGTTCAAGAACAGAGGACTTCTTGTGAGATGTGAGGAAGAAAGAAAAGAAGAATGAAGATAAAGGAGAGAGAAGAAGAATTCGAAAAGAGAGAAGGATAGAAATTCGAAAATTAGAAGTATAAAGAGAAAATATTTTTGTTTTTATTTTTATTTATTAATTAAATTCCAAAATAAAATTAATTAACTAAAAAGATTTGAAAATTAAATGATGAATTTTCGAAAAAGGAGAGAAAGAGAGAAGATATTTTTGAAAATCAGGAGAGAGAAGAATTAATTATGAAGTTTTGAAAAAGAAGAAAGAGAAAACAAGTAACTAATTAAGAAAGATTTGAAAACAAGATAAGATAGAAGATTAGAAAAGATTTGAATTTAAAATTTGAAATTAGAAAAAATAAGATAAAAATTTGAAAAGATTTGAAAAAGATAAGATTTGAAATTTGATTTTCGAAAAAGATTTGATTTTGAAATTTGAAATAAGATGAGATAAGATTTTTGAATTTTTAAAGAAAGATAGAAAGATAAGATAGTAATTTGAAAAATATATGATTTTTGAAAAGATTTGAATTTGAAATTTAAAACTAAGATAAGATAAGATAATGATTTTGAAATTAAAATTTGAAATCTTTTTGATGATTTTCGAAAATTAAAGTGAAAGAAAAGATATTTTTTATTTTTTTTGAATTAATGAAGAAGGAGAAAAACAAAAAAAAAGACACCAAACTTAAAATATTTAGATCTAAGACACCTAGAATTCAAAAATTGCAAAGAAAAACACAAAGAAACATCAAACTTAAAAATTTTAAGACGAAAACAAGAAGAAAAACAAGAACACTTTGAAGATCAATAAGAACACCATGAACAAATCTCAAAGAATTCAAAGAAAACAAGAACATGCAAAGGACACTAAACTTAAAAATTTTGAAAACCAAAGACACAAATTTTGAAAGCTTTAAAAGAAAAAGCATAAGAAGACACGAAACTTAAAAATTGACACAAGACTCAAACAAAAGACACTATTTTTGAAATTTTTTTAGAAAAAGACTCAAGAAATTTGAAAAAGACTCAAACAAGAACAAGAACAAAGACTCAAACAAAAGATCAGGATTAATAAAGAAAAGAAAAGGTTTTTGAAAATTTTTTATTTTTTTGGGAAAAAAGAAAATAAAAGACTCAAACAAAATTAAAGATAATACATAATCTAAGCAACAATATAATTCGTTAGTTGTCAAAACTCGAACAATCCCTGGCAACGGCACCAAAAAACTTGGTGTGCAGAATTCAGCTTCGCACAGCTGAACCAGCAAGTGCACTGGGTCATCCAAGTAATACCTGTATGTGATCAACGCATTTCTTGAGAGGTCGCCAATGCTACTCCAGATTTCAACCCCAGGGTTAGTGCGGATCCAGTTTGATTGAGGGTAAAGCTCCTGCAGTCCATTTTCCATAGTGATCCTACTCAAAACACCACAAAGAAAGTCGAATCTTTCGGATTAGAGAATATTGCACCTTTGGTTCTAGCCTTTACCACAAAGACCCTAATCTCCCCTTACCTTGGGTGAACTGGTGTCTCGAGAAGTCCCCAACGAAGTCGTGGATTATCCGTCTAAGAGATGCATAATCAAGCTAGTGGTTCATCATTGTCCAATGAAAGACTCACTCTGAACCCATGTAGAATGAGATAACCTTATGCCAGTTCAACGCATTCATAAGGATGAAGAACAAAGATACATCTTAGAATAGAGAATCAAACACGTGTTGAAGATAAAACAGTAATACTTTATTAATCCATAAAACTCAATAGAACTCCTCCCCTCAACCTAGGAGGTTTAGAGACTTATGCTGTACATAATGGTGTTCGAAAATAATGGGGGAGGAAGAAGATCCTAAACATGGGTGATCTTCTCCTATATATACTAATCTAATGACTAAGGATTACAGAAATATGATAGACTAGACTTAGGAGTGCAAAAATCCACTTCTAGGGCCCACTTGGTGAGTGTTTGGGCTGAGCTTGATTGAGATCCACGTGCTAAGAGGCCTCTAGTGCATTGAACGCTGGATAGGGATGTCCTTTTTGGGCATTGAACGCTGGTCTCTTCTTCCTTGGGCGTTGGACTCTAGAATAGGGCTGGAAGCTAGCATTGAATGCCACTTTTGGGCCTTTGATTCAGAAGCAAAGTATAGACTATTATACATTGCTGGAAAGCTCTAGATGTTAGCTTTCCATAACCATTGATAATACTCCATTTAGACTTCTGTAGCTCCAGAAAAGTTCTTTTGAGTGCAAGTAGGTCTGATCCTGATAGCATCTGCAGTGCTTTCTCTGCCTCTGAATCTGACTTTTGCTCTAGCTCCTCAATTTTAGCCAGAAAATACCTGAAATTACATAAGAACACACAAACTCAAAGTAGAATCCAAAAATTTGAATTTTTTACTAAAACTTATGAAAACTTACTAAAACTTAAACAAACATGCTAAAAACTATAAGAAAATGATGCCAAAAAGTGTATAAAATATCTGCTCATCATCACGTATCATATTAAATCCAGACAATTATGGAGTTGTGAGGAAGGGTTTCAAGTTTCAATTCTAATGATGTAACTTTTCCAAAATTCAAAAGAATTCAATTTAGATCAGAGTTATTTTCTGTTCATACCCTGGGTCGAGCTGTCCGACCCGGGATGATTCGACAGACAAAGCGACTGACCTCTTCAGGTCAGGTCAACCCGACCTCTTTCCAGAGAGCTTGGCCAAAGTCACCAGAAAAGCCCAAAGAAGGGCCCAAATAGAGGAACACGCTCCAAATCCTAAGGCAGCCCAAGCCTACAGAGAGAAGGGCGGTTCCCTCGAAGATAAAGATGACCTCACTTGAAGATAAGATAAAAAATAAGATAAGATAACTAACTTATCTTAGAAGGTCGCCCTACGCCATTATAAATACACTAGAGTACCCAGGTATAACTCATACTCTGATTCTACTCAATACCTGTTTAATACCCTTGCTAACTTAAGCATCGGAGTCCCTTGTAGGTACCCCCCACCCTCCGGGGACGAAGGATCAGCATCATCACCAAGTCCAACGAGTCGGACACAGCGACTCCGACCACGATCATCAGATCGGACTCCGCAGCTCCGACCAGCATAGAAGATCTCGTCCGAGATCGACCTCTAGTTTCAGGTAACCCTCGGAACATTTTCCAATACACACTAATCCATAGGATGAAGAACAAAACTAATTCTTAAACATAAATCAATGCATTAATCAAGAGTAGAGGAGAAAATAGTTATTAATTCATCAATGTAAACAAAACTCCTAACCTTAACAATGGAAGTTTAGTTGTTTGTACTGTAGAAAATTAAAATTCTTATAGTGTAGAAAATTGAAATCCTAATCTAATGTTTAAAACCTAAAACTAATGAATGAAAGAACAGAAGGGGGAGAATCCCCTTAGTGCATTGCTTCCTTCCCTGTTTTAAAGCAAAATCTTTCATTCCTAGCACCCAAACGTATCTTTCCTTTTATGGCAATCAAATCTTATCATTAATAATGATTTTTTGGGTCTTGGGCTATGAGTTTGATGTTTAGCACCACTTTGGTGGTGTTTTACACCACTTTTGATGCAATTCACGCACTCCTTGCTGCCCATCTGGTGTTTAGTGCCAATTTCTGGTGTTTGGCACCGGAAGTCCCAAGAAAATGATGATGCTAGACGCGGTTTAGTGCTAAACATCAATGTCGCGGCATTTAGCATCATGATGTCAGAGAGCAAGCATGGAATATTATATATCGTTAGAAAGCTCTAGAAGTTGGCTTTCTAATATCGCTGAAACTGCATCATTTGGACCTCTATATCGGAGTGTGAGGAGGTTAGGATTGACAGCATCCATGATTTCTCTTTGTACTTGTCTTCTGTTCTTGTTCCTCCTTGTTCTTTTGCTTCTCTTTTCCTAACATTTTCCTACAAAAATCATGAAACTAAGAAAATTAAATTACTAATAGAATAGCCTTGAAAATCATATAATTATCAAGAAAAAGTCATAATATTTCTATAATAAATGCCAATGAAAAGTTCTTAAGATGCTCATGCATCATAATTCTAACTAACCCTATGTGAATAGTAGGTAGAATTAGATAGTTGTACATAATAAGTGTAAATAGTTTGCATATATCTTGGTAGACTTCCTTCATCCTCTTGATTAGTGTTATAACATGAGGACATGCTAAGTTTAAGTGTGAAAAAATTTATAAACTCCATTTTATCGTTATAAATTGTATAGAAAAGTATGGAGTTTATCAACTAAATCTCACAATTTTAGCTCAATTCATGGAGTTTTTCCATTATTGCTTCCAATGAACTCATGAGTGAAAAGTATGCTTTTTATGCTCTTAATCATTGATTTCTTAATTCCTTTTTATGTCATTCAATGCTGTGATCAATTGTGTTTAAGTGTTTCAGGGTTAAGGTATTTCAATGGCTTCAAAGGATCGAAAAGAATGGAGCAAAGAAGCAAATTAGGGAAGCAATTAGGAGTGGAATTTGCTGAAGTCCTCGCATGGGCGAGCATCAATCGTGCTCACAAATTTCTCGCATAAGCAAGTCTCCTTCACACATGTGTAACTTCCTCGAGTGAGTAGGAATTTTTCACGTTAGCAAAAAAACCGCCACATGCCTAGATTAGTGAAACACGTACTTCCATGTTTTGGGCTTCCAAAAGGCCCCCAATTGCTATATTCTAAAGTATATTGAAGCAAGACTAGAGGGGGAGGAGGCAAGTAGTATAGTAGTAGTTCAGTATTAGGTTTTAGGCCAAATTCTAGAGAGAGAAGCTCCAACTTCTCCCTAGGATTTTAGGATTTTTAGTAGTTTTTAGTTTAATTTCTCCTTAGATTTAGGTTTTAATTTTGTTTTTGTTTTGTTTTCTTTATATTTTCTTGTTCTATTGTCTTATTTCTCTTAGTTTTACCTGTTAGCTTCTTAATTTTTGTTAATTTTAGTTTATAAACTCTCTTGATGAATTTCCAATTTTCTTTAATACAATTAATGTTTTTCATGTTATTAATGTTCATTTGAGTTGTTATTATTACTTTCATGTCTTGGTTAGTTGTAGATTTTATTATTATTGCAATTTATGAAACTTTGCTTTTATGCCTTCTAAGTATTCGATGAAATGTCTCACCTAATTATGGAGTAGAATTTTGCATTCTTGGCTTGGAATTGAGGATTTAGGTGACCTTAAGTCATTGATGTCCAATATTGATTGGTGATGATTTAGGGTTATTAGTTTATTTGGTTTCTACTAACGCTAATCTTTTACCAAATTTAATTGGTAAGTTTGTTAGAATTTGTGAATTGAGATCAATCATACCTACTTGATTTTCTTCTGATGTTTAAAGGTCGACGTGGGATTAAGTCTTCATAATTGCCATGTTTGTGGTTAATGAAAAGGATAATGATCGTTGACTCTCAACCCTTGCCAAGATCTTTTTAACATTTTAATTTCCTTTCCTTTGTTTTATTTCTTTGAGTTTAATTGCCCTTGATATTTAGTTATTGCATTACTTCTTTAATTTCTTATCATTTAATTTTCATTTATTATTATCAACCCTTGTTTTCCATACTCAATGATATGCACACCCAATTGCAATTCCGTGGGAGATCGACATGAGATTTAAAACTACCGGTTAATTGATTTGAATTGTGACAATTTTAAACTTTGATAGGGTTATTTGTTAGTTTAGAACTATGCTTACAACGAATTCATGTTTTTAAACTTGTGAAATTCTAAACCAATTTAGGACTATGCGGTGCACCGTAGTTTCTTTACAAGCGACGATGGATAGCGTTTGAGAGGAGGAGGCGATAGGAGACTGCGGTAAGAAAAGGGGTTTAAGATTTGGTGTGTGTGAAAATAGATAATGAAAAAGGTGAAAGATGAAAGTAAAATTAGGTTGGGATGTTTTTAAATAGTTATTGGGCCTAGAAAAATAACCCATTGTTCACGTTTTTTGCATCCTCCATTGTTCACCTAGCGGAATTGTATATATAATGGCTCACCTTTAAAGATCATAGAAAATGCGATACATATCCCAAGTGAACCACTTTTATGATTATATATCTACATCTACATATGTATGTATGTGTTATTATTATAATTGTGACTAATGTTCATTCACTGAGTGTACGGAAATTTCATGATGGGTCCCATAAGACAAGTTTCCCACTTCACGCTCCAAAAAATAACAAAACAGATTTACTAGAAAAATACAAAAATAATGCACAAAAAATAATACAAATAGATAAAAGTTCATACCTAATGTGTGATAAAGCTGTATTTGTGTTAGAATTTGTGAAGATTAGAGTAAAAAATTAAAAATATATGAAAATTGTATTAGAATTTATAAAGCTTAGGGTAAAAAATTTGAAATATACAAAGACTCCAATGGCAATATATGAGAACTCTAATGGAAGAAAGTATGTGCAAAAAAATAAATGAAATTTGGTGTTAATAATTAATAAGAGTAATTTTGAATATTTATTATTATATAAAGTTATATTAGACCTTTTAGTTTTGATAAGCATGAGCCAACTTTGTAAAGCTTCTCGTTAGGTACTTTCAAAAGCACTCCTAGCTTTTAAAAGTCACAAGCACAAGCACGTGGACTTTCTAATTTACCAAACGCAAAACGAAGAGCTTGTAGTTCTTTTAAAAAGTACAAGTACCTCTTCGAAAAGTTTTACCAAGCCAAGCCTTATCAGTTTGTAGGTTTTGCCCGCATTCAACGATCAATAGTTCATGGATTTGTTCTGCCTTTATACATTTAATAAAACATGCACTGAGCAAGCTGGACGGAACCGTCATCCTTGCCAGGCCAACATTTACTATTTCAATTTTCTTTTTCTGTAAACATTTTTCTTTAATCTTTTCTTTAACCACTACCTTAATATTTTTCTGAATCTTTTTAAGCATTCTTTCCTTAAAACCTTAACCTTCAAATTCATTTCATAATCTTTACCTTAACAATCTTAATTCAAACCACTTTCAAGCACCTTAAATATTTATTTCTAGCTATCAAACGTCAAATTCATCATTCGTGCATTCAAGACACATTTCACACAATTTAATTTAATTAAACCCTTACACTTTTATAAAAATTTGGACATAACCTCTCCTAAAAGTGGACTTATCCACCCTTAAGAGTTCTTCCAATCTCAACTATTCATAAATCGTTGCAAGGGTATGTATAATTGTCAAACGATTCTCAATTTCACACGCATTCAATCATCATAATAAATTTAGAATCAATCAAATTCACAACCACAAACCAAACTTAATAACATTACAATTATTAATTTATTTGTAATAATCTATTCTATATTTTAGGCATTCTTAAATTAAAATCATTAATTTTGAAAACATATCTCCTATCTCAATTAGTCAAAACCCACATAAATTACCAAGTGTAGCAAATTCCCCTTTTGTTTTAATTCGCAGTTACTCCACCATAATTGTGCGGCAGCGAAACTCACAACTTGTAGTTACAATGACTCAGTCTTAAGACATCAACACCTCTAAATCCTCAACAACGTATAACAGAACAATAATAGTGTGAATTTTGGAACAAGAACAACTTATAACAACTAGGGAGGAATGAGGGAATGGAGCAGCAACAGCTCTGGCGATGACAATTTTAGCAACCATGAAAATGGCAGGGCAGAAGCAAGAACGGATATATGGCAGCAACAACCATAGTTTTGGGCAACTTCCGTGGCGGCAGTGGCGGTGTCTTTCACCACCGTCGCATCCTTTTTCCTACCTCTCTCTTTAGTCGTTGTGTTCTCTCCCTCTGCGAGCTCCTTCTTTCTCTTTGGGCTGCTCTTAGCATCACCGGCGACTTCAATCGATGGCAATGGTGATGCCGACACTTCCCACGACAAGCCCTAGCCACGGCGGTAGCAACAGATTGGTGGTGACAGAGGCATGACGGGGCAAGACAGTGCCTCTTTATCTCTTTCATTCGATCTCTCTCTCTCTCCTCTTCCCTATGACAACAACGACTACGGCGGCTCCTAACCTTGCCGGCGCTGTCCCTTCCCTCTCCCCTCTCTTCTTCTTCTTCTTCTTCTTCTTCTTCTTCTTCTTCTTCTTCTTCAACAACCATAGTTTTGGGCAACTTCCGTGGCGGCAGTGGCGGTGTCTTTCACCACCGTCGCATCCTTTTTCCTACCTCTCTCTTTAGTCGTTGTGTTCTCTCCCTCTGCGAGCTCCTTCTTTCTCTTTGGGCTGCTCTTAGCATCACCGGCGACTTCAATCGATGGCAATGGTGACGCCGACACTTCCCACGACAAGCCCTAGCCACGGCGGTAGCAACAGATTGGTGGTGACAGAGGCATGACGGGGCAAGACAGTGCCTCTTTATTTCTTTCATTCGATCTCTCTCTCTCTCCTCTTCCCTATGACAACAACGACTACGGCGGCTCCCAACCTTGCCGGCGCTGTCCCTTCCCTCTCCCCTCTCTTCTTCTTCTTCTTCTTCTTCTTCTTCTTCTTCTTCTTCTTCTTCCTTGCATTCTCTCGAGCCCTCTCTCGTTTTCTGTTTCTTCTTATTCTTTCGTGTGTGTGTGTGTATGTGTGTGGAAAAGTGAGGGTGTAACCAAGGTTTTGAAAATTGGTTCGAATCAAACGGTCAAACCGAATAAACCGTTAACTGATGGAAATCTCGGTTCGGACTAATGGCAAAACCGCAGGATTAGAAAACCGACATCGAATCGCAAAACCGGTCAAAAATCGGTCGGTCGAACCGAATCATTAACCGACCAGTTTTTGAAATTTGACCAAAATGCAACCGTTTGGTCCTTTCCATCTAACCCAGCAACCCTAAGTTCCTAAGTCAGTAACCCATTCCACTAACCCTTGCTCAACACAAGACACAACGGTGCAACTCTCCTTCTCCCTCCCTCACCCTCCAGCTCATCCTTCCTCTCACTGCCGGCGAGTTGTCTCCGTCACTTCCGTCCAGCTACTAGACTGCTCCCGCTGCCGTCGCAAGTTAGAGCCTCGAAGATTACAGTCGTGATCATGCAGCTCTCCATCATCATCACTATTTCAGCTCTAGAAAGAATGTCGCCGGACTCACCTCTTGGCTCCGTCGTACACCTCTCTTCCACTGTTGCCGGCGTCAACTCAGTTGCACCGGTCAGTTCTGTTCCCTGATTTTTCTTCTGTTTTATACTTTTATGCTTCTAGCTTCTAGGTTTTTTTTTAAATAATAATTGTTGAATAATCTGTAAACTTGTTATGGGTTGAATAATTGTTAATTATTCTGTGAGTTTTGCTGTTGTTATTGATTGAATAATTGTTGAATTTTGCTGTTGTTATTGGTTGAATTTTGTTGTTGTTATTATTCAGATCAAACTCTTATGCATAGAGATAGAGTGTGGAGCTGCTAACAAGTGAAGCTATAAAGTTTTTGAATGGTACCTTTCGATTGTTGGATACAGATAAAGTATGTAACAACATTTTTTATCCACTCCAATATGCACCTCTATTTAGTTAGCTTCCATGCTCATTTTAATTTATACTGTCTATTCTTTAATATTTCAAAACTTGACACTTTTTAGAATCGATCTCTATGCCCTGCAGAAGTTGATAAGCTTTTTAATACTGCTCCAGAGAAGTAAACATTTCCTTTATTTGTCCCTTTTTCTTTTTAGGAATAAATAATTTATTTTTCACTACTACCATATTAATCTGCACCCTTTTTTTTGTTTTGGGGGGTATATGAATCTGCATAGTTAAATTGTGACATTGAGGAAGTGGACTTAAATTGTTTGATGGTCTTTAATAGTTTGAGCTATTGATTAAGATTCCTAGTAGAGCTTTGAGACAGTTTCTAGGTCCAACACTCAATAACAATTAGATTTTGTGTAATTAATATGTTATATTAGGCTTATTATATACTGTATTTAATTTTCATCCTAGGATGGAAAGATAAAAAAAAAAGCAAAAGATACAATATGAAAGTATTTGAATGAAATTATAACATTCTAATTTATGTAGTATTTTCAATTTGAATGATATTTTGAAATTTATATTAAACTATAATTATATTTTAACGTATTTATTTATATTTTATTTATTATTTTATTATAAAACAATTTTTTTGGTTTAATTACGATCAAACTAGTTGAATCTATAAACCAATAAATCGGTTCGGTTTTTGGAACCGTGGGTGTAACACATGTTTTGGTGAGTGTTGGCGAGATTGAGGGAGTCATAGTAAAAAGATACGTGTGAGCTGGAAATGAGTGTGAATGCGTGTATGTATAGCTGATTCTTCTTATTCTCACGCATTAAATAAGCCTAAGTCTAATTTAATTTAGCTTCAACCCTTTAGATTAATTAACGTTGATTATATTGATACAGAGTGTTTTAATATATATTTCAATCATTTAAATTATTAGTTAACAAGAGCTCTAACATGGTGTTTGGTTATATATATGTGATAAATATTTTGAAATTAAGCACATTTTTTCGGAGGAGGATATTAGAGGGCATAATCGCTGTAGGTTTGGTGGGTATGAGTGAACTTTTTAGAGGATAAGCGAAAGCGTTGAATTATTATTAACAGTGTGGTGGATGCAACATGTATCGTGTTCATGCATTATTTCATATGAATGGAACTGAGTCAATTAATTAAAAGCAGCCATGCATCTGGTTCTGAATTTATCAAAAGAGTGACTTTATTAAAGAGAAAGGAAAACCATTGATGCTGATTGACGACCCTAAATTATATACAGTGGATTAAGTAGATTGGTTTTTACCATGCATGCATATTATTATTATTATTGGTTTGTTTGGAATGGAGCCGGGCTGATCCAGAACTTTAAGAAGGTACTTATGGTTTTGGTTGTTTTTCATAAAAAATAATACGTCATTGCAATTATATCACACTGATGACAATTTCTTTTATTTAAATTCTAGTATTGAGTTTGATTGAACGAAATTATGGGTTTTGTATGAGTTTTTATAAAAAAAAAAATTTCAAATGATTTTTTAAAGTTTTTTAAAAAAAATAAAAATAATTTTATATTTAAATATCTCATGTAAAAATAAATATTTTTTATTTAATAATTATGTTTCGATATAATAATATAAAATATTTTTTATTTATTTATTATGTTATTTAGAATACAAAATATCTGGGATAAAATCGATAATCCACTCCGAAAAATAGCTCATCAAAAGTTGAAATTAATTCTTACAACATTTACATAATTCACTATTCTAGGGATATAATTGAATCTAAACACAAATAATGGGTATAATATTAAAGTCGAACACATCCAAGTGCGACCTAATTGAGAATGAATACATCCAAGTGAAAATAATTGAAAAATATAATCTGATTTGTTAGTATAATTGATAGTAGGATAACATTGAATCACTTTTATAAACGTTAGGGATACAAATAGGACGATTTAAACGTTAGGCACACAAATAGGACTTACCCCAAACGTTGGGGACAAAAACGATATTTTACTCATAAAAATTCTAATAACTTAATGATATAACAACCCAAATTTTCAAAAGTTAAATAATTAACTATTTATGAGTTATTATATTATATTGAAATTTTATTTTTAAAAAATTATTTTTTAATAAAAATAATTAAATCAAAATTTTATAATTATTGAAGTTTAATTTAATTACGACTTNAGTCTATATTATTATTATTAAATTATATTATTATTTATTTTTTTCAAAAATATTTTGGCCGAAGCCATAAGGAAACAAAAAGAGGAATGAAATAACGTGGCTGCATGATACATATATTTTCTTTTATTTTCCTAACCTTGACACCTATAAGCCTAAACACCAGTCATCACTAATCATCTTTGTTTTGTTCCTCATGCATCACCGAACATGCATTTGGAGAAAGAAAACTAAGAGAGAGAGAGAGCGTGAATTTTCGGCTTCGATTTCTTGAAATCCGTAACTCTAATAGAAAATCTAATCTGATAAAAGTGTTTGTATCTTCTTCTTCTACACATTAATGTTATTTTTATCCGATAAAAGTTGATGGTGACTTAGCTTCTCCTCTCTTTGAGTTTGGCCAATTGGAGTTTTAGGAGGCACAGACAATTTCTGACGTTTTCTTCTTCAACAGCTTGATCAAAAAGCTTCTCTGGAGTTTCCATTATTTTGATTTCATATTGAGGTAGGATTTTGGTAATTTTATAATAATTCAATGTGAATTTGATAAGTGAATATTAATTTGGTTGATTATTATTTAAGTTTGAATGAGTTTATGTTAAATTATTGTTGTTGCTTGTGATTTGTTAGTTTAGTTATAAGGATCAGTTCAGCTGTGATTTTTTTAATGATTTTGAGACTGTTGTGATATGATATTTTTTAGAAAATTGATGAGATTTGATAGTTGAAAGATTAAATTAAAAATTGAAAAAAAAAACGGTAATAGTAAAGTTTAAAAAACGAACTTAAAACTCAAGCTGAAAACTTGAAGAATTTTGGAAATGAAATTTAGTTCTTTGATAAAGTTATAATCGAGAAATTAAAATTTATATTTGGGAATGAAATAGTAATTTAATAAAAATTGAAGTTAATTTTGTAATTATATACGTTTTTTGGGTATTTTGGGTAATAAGTAAAGTTTAGGGATAAAATAGGTATTTTATAAAAGTTTAAAAATAAGATTTTATAAACTAAGATTTAAGAATATATTATTTACTATTTAAAATATCTTATTTATATTATTGTTATTAATATTTTATTAAGAATATTATTTAGTAAAGATATTATTAATATTATTATATGTTAGAGAAGAGCAAATAGAGTGATTTTAAAAGTTTTAGAGAATGTAAACTTAGTTAAAGTACTTTATAATTTTTTTTCATATGATACTTAGGAAAAGACGAGGGAAGAATGTGAAGTTGAGTTATGATAAAGAATTAAAAGATTAAAGAAAAGAAGAGAGAACGAAAAGAAGTAAGAAAATAAAAGAGAAAGATGAGAAAGAAAAGAATGTATTAACTAAAGGGATATCTGCCACAGGAGAGCAGAGACCAAAAATAAAAAGACTTTAAAAGACTGTCTATCGCAGGAGAGCAGAGAGTAAAGACTAAAAGATGTTAATGAACGTCTGCCACAGTAGAGCAGATAGAAAAAAAGGTATTAATTAAAGGAATCTCTATCACGGTAGAGTAGAAAGCAAAAATTGAAAAGAAATTGAGTGTTGTTTGGGCCTTAGTGTCAATTGTCTAGTGGGGACGGCAATACGTAATGCTCACTTGATACTATAAAGACGGCTCAGTGAGGACGGCGATGCGTAACGCTCACTTGAGATTGGAAGGAAGGTTCCCCTATGAGGACAGCGATGCATAACGCTCATGGAGGGGACGTTGGCTGAGATAAGGACGGCAATATGAAACGCTTATCTCAAGACTAGTGTCGGGAATTGGGCAACAAACCGACACATGAGCTCATGGCCTGTATAGGACTAGACATGCATCATACTTGTTTGCGCATACTTGTTGTGATTATGTTTTTATGATTGTGTGCTTGTGATTGGATTCTATATTCTATAATTTCTCTCTGATTTGTGTTTGTCTTGCATTATTTGTGTTTATGATTGATTCTATTTTGTGATTGAGTTTTGATGGTGATTCATGTTGAATTGGGCTGTAGGCTGAGTTGATTTGATTTGGGCCAATGGCCATGATTGAAAGGACCAGTGGCAAGTTTTTGTTAAAATGGTTCGTGAAATATATGAAATGTCATTTTGTGTAAAATTTTTATAAGGAAAATATGAGCTTTAAATTTGGATAATGAACTTAACTTCTAACCCCGACTCTACTAAGAATTTTCAGTTCTTATCCCCTATTTCCACTCCTTTCAGCTATAGGTGCGAAGGTTTAGTGAGAAACTACAAGAACATAGAAGATTCTGTTTACAAGTTGAGTTGTAAGAATTTATTTTTCCCTCGTCATTTATTGTTTTAGTTTTTAGAGGGGTAGGAATTGTATTTGAGGATTTTTGAGTAAGTCTATGTATATAATGCTACGTGGATATATATAATTTTGTGATTAAATGATTTACAGTACCGACTCTTCGATTTCTTAATTAAAGTTTTGGTTTGTGTTTGCGAAGGTTCAATATTAAATAAAGATAGTATATGTAAAACCCGGTTAATTAATGACTAATTAGCCCATAAATGAAAATTTAATCTAGAAAGCCAAAAATGTGATTTTTATGGCTTAATATGATAGAGGAGATTGAGACGAGAATTTTGATACCAATTTTATAGAAATCAGACCAAGATTGGACTGAACTCTCCTCTCTAAGCTCTCATTCACACTGAAATGGTGAAAGGGAAGGGAAGAACACTCTCTCAAGTTCTCTCCCTTGGTTGATCTTCAAACCACCATAACTTTTGATCTAGAGCTCTAATTGTCGCACCATTTGAGGCCACGCATTCACCGCGAAGAGCTGTACAAAACCCACTACTTTATTCTTGAGGTAAGCCACAAAATTATTTCAGTTCTTCATCCCTAAATTTCAAATTTTATGGAGAATGTGTTGAGATTTTAGATTCTTTGATGTTATAGGACCCAACTCTCTTAAAAGAGAAGATTAATCTTGTCTCTTTGAACTTTGGGTGTGGTAAGATTCTCAACCTTAGTGTAATTTGTTATTTTATGATGCTTGGGTATTGAGTTATCGTGTTTAGGTATGATAATTGTGGCTTAGGTAGTGTGTATGTGAATATTGAAGCTTGATTGAGATTTTGGAAAGCTTGGAAGAAGACTTTGGTGTGCAAAAATCTGTTCTTGGAGGTGTTGAGACCTTGAGAGCTTGTGAAAAAGTGATTTGGAAATGCTCCGGTTGAGCGTGGGAAACGGCTAAGGTATGATCCGGTTTCCTGTATCTAAAATGTAATGTGATGTGAAAACTTAAGCTAGAGGCCTTAAGATAGGCATTAAATTGTTGATGTTGTTGAATGGTTGAGATATATGATGTGGTCATATATGTGGTTATGAATATTGATGCCTTAATAGTGTGATATATGAGAAAAATGCATGTTGTGATATATGCTTAATGAATGATTGAGGTTGATTTATGGGTGAAACCATGTTGATGATGAGTATGATATTGATTATGTATAATGATGGTTGATTGGAAATGGTATTATTGGAAATTGAGATGAGAAAAGAAGCATGACGTATTAATATGTTTGAAAGCTAGCCATTTGATTATGATGGGTTAAAGTTGTTGGATGGTGGTTTTGTGAATTTTTGGTAAAAATGTTAATGTATGAGTTGAGGAGGCTTGAGGTTGATTTTTGGTATATTTTGATTGATTTCAAAAAAGGTTGAAATTGGTATGTTTTGGTTGATTTTGAAAAGGGTTGATATTGGCTTGTTTTGAAAATGGCACTTTATGGTTTTGTATGAAAATATGATTTTTGGGCATACTTTGACGGAGCATAACTTGAACTCTGGATCCTCGTTTTATGCTAAACTTGTTTAGAAATAAAATTGGATTCGGGATGTTCATGTCGTTCAAAGAACGGGCGAAAAATGATTTGAAATGAAGGAGCTATGTACCTCGAAAGATTGAGGGTTGAATTTGTGAATTCTGCAGCTTTTAACTTAGAAAATTTTTAATAAAATGCCCCCCACTCGTAGGCGTGACTGACGCGTACGAGTCATTTTTCAAAAACGCACCATCCACGCCTGCGCGTCGATGCGCTGCTCTAAATGCCCAGCCATTTTCTCGAGAGTTATGTGAGAATTGTGCCAGTTTTGTGTGTAGGGCACAGACGCACCCACGCGTACGCGTGGCTGACGCATAGGCGTCGCTTGGCTATTTTTCCATCCACGCGTGCGCGTGGGGGACGCATACGTGTTGATGAACTTTTTGGCGATCCACGCGTGCGCGTGGGCGACGCATGTTCATGATCCTGTTTTAATCCCAGAGTTGATTTTTGAGTTTTAGAAGCCAAATTTCATACTTCTAAGCCTCCGATCTCACCCCTTATGTCTTAAATCATTATGATATGCCTAGCAATGAGAAAGGGGCTAGGGGATGTGGTAACTTGTGAATGAAGAAAGGAGAAAATTTATAATCAATGATGATCAAAGATGATTATATGAGATATGGAGGATGGCGGTGGAAGCGCTTTATGTGCCATGAGCCGAAGGGCTGTATTTGTTGATAAATTGGCCGGTTCTGGATTGAACTGTGAGTTGGATGGCTGAGTTATTACCGAGTTATGGTGGAGCTATTATTGAGTTATGGCTGAGTATAACTGCATATATGCTTATTGAATGAAATGTGAATGTTGCACTTCCAATATCTGAGATACGAGCTTTCCTGGATGAAAGCAGTGGCTAGCCATCACGTGCTCCAGGTGGAGACTTGATACTCTGCTGACCCTATATCGTAAATGTGGCCGGAGACTATGAAAGTTCCAAATGAGCTCGCCCCAATGGATAAACACCAGTATGGGTGTTCTATGATTATGATTATGATCATGATGATGATCGAGAATAACTCGAGTTGTGGATGCACGACAGAGAGACAGTCCAACGGTTAGCTACCAGTACTTGTCGGGTTGGGTATATAACCAACAGATGATATCATCAACCATTAGAGACAGGCATTCATCATATGCATATTATGTGAATTGTTTGGAATTGCCTAATTGACTGCATATTACTTGCTAATTGTCTAAATGCCATATCTGTTTCCTATATGTATATCTCTCGTCAAAAATAATTGTGTTTGACATATTATACTTCTACTAGTGGTTGGGAGGTCTGAAGGACTTGGAAAGGGAAGTAAAAGATAGACTGAAGAATCTTTAGTCAGTTGCCATTTATGCTTTAGTCTGTTTATAGGCTTTGAATTTATCTGGAGGAAGTTCTAGGATTGCCTTTGCCTTTCCCAGGATATTACATGTTAGATATGTGGGCACTACTACTATACTGAAAACCTCTGATTCTCACCCATGCGGATTTTGTGGTTTTCAGATGCAGGACGTGAGGCTTCTCGCTGAAGCATGCTGGAGACTTCTGGATTAGCGAAGATCCTTTGTTCTCAGGACTCTATTTTGGTTTTATATGTCTTGCTTAGATACTTTTATCTCCATTAAATAATAAAAACTGTGATGACTCCCCTTAGAGGAGGTTTGGAGAATAGGTTTTCTGTATTTATGTCTCTTTGGGTTTGCTGGTGGACGAAATTGTGATCCTCAAAATTGGTCTCTTTGTATTCGTGTGAAATCAAAAATACCCCAAAGAGATCATGGTGTGATAAATTGGGATCTTAATAATACCTGGTGTGATCATAACTCCGTTCAACTTTACCAGCAAGTGTACTGGGTCATCCAAGTAATACCTTACGTGAGTAAGGGTCGATCCCACAGAGATTGTTGGTATGAAGCAAGCTATGGTCACCTTGTAAATCTCAGTTAGGCAGATTAAATTGGTTTATGGTGAGTTCGAAAATTAATAAATAAATAGAAAATAAAAAGGGATAGAAATACTTATGTAAATCAATAGTGGAAATTTCAAATAGGCGTATGGAGATGCTGTGCTCCTCTCGTATCTCTACTTTTTTTATTACATTCATCCAATCCTTCTTACTCCTTTTCATGGCAAGCTGTGTGTAGGGCATCACCGTTGTCAATGGCTACATCCCATCCTCTCAGTGAAAATGTTCCTATGCTCTATCACAGCACGGCTAATCATCTGTCGGTTCTCAATCAGGTTGGAATAGAATCCCTTGATTCTTTTGTGTTTGTCATCACGCCCAGCCTTCAGGAGTTTGAAACTCGTCACAGTCATTCAATCCCAGAATCCTACTCGGAATACCACAGACAAGGTTTAGACTTTCCGGACTCTCATGAATGCCGCCATCTATCTAGCTTATACCACGAAGATTCTGTTGGGGAATCTAAGAGATATGCGCCCGGTCTAGAGTAGAACGAAAGTGGTTGTCAGTCACGCGCGTTCATAGGTGAGTGATGACAAGTCATCTTAGCCTAGTTTTGCTAGTCTTTTTCTTTGTTTTTAATTAGTTTTATGCACTTTCTTACGCCATAAGTAAGCCAATTGGGTTGAAATCCATGTTATCTTTGACTCAATCAATCATGTATAAAATGATGCATTTTCATGAGACATTGTGTTATAATTGTCATATATTTTGGAAGAGAAACAATCTCATGATTTGAAGCATAGTTTTGATGTTTTTGATTGATTGATGATAGGTGAAACAAAGCTTGGAAGGAGGGTGTAAGAGGCTGAAGAAGAAGCTCTTGGAAGGCAACGTTGGAGCCAACGTTTGACCTCAAACATTGAGGCAAACGTTGGCTGAAGAAGAAGCTCCTGGAAGGCAACGTTGGAGCCAACGTTTGACCTCAAACGTTGAGGCAAATGTTGGCGACATAAAGAGGAAAAATGGCACTCCTGGAAGGTGAAGTTTGCGCCAACGTTTGACCTCAAACGTTGAGGCAAACGTTGGCACCTAAGAGGAGGCAGAGTGAGCTTTTGTCAGCGACGTTTGAGCCAACGTTTGACCTCAAACGTTGGGTCAAACGTTGGCTACATTTTGGCAAATAGGAGCATGGAAGAACACCCCTGATTGATGAGCTAATTGAGCCACGTTTGCGCCAATGTTTGACCTCAAACGTTGGGCCAAACGTTGGCCAAAAAGAATGCATGGGGGATCCATGTTTAAGCTCACGTTTGACCTCAAACGTTGAGCCAAACGTGGATGACAGCAAAGTGAGGCCTGCTGCATTATTTCCCACGGCAACGTTTGAGTAACGTTGGCTCAAACGTGAGACTTGCATGGCCGGTTCATAAGTGGATTTCTTCCCAACACC
>NC_029776.3:43511728-43513740 GCF_000817695.3 Arachis duranensis | reverse complement strand
TTGCTCAATCCTTCAATCCCTGTGGGATCGACCTCACTCCCGTGAGTTTTATTACTTGATGCGACCCGGTGCACTTGCCGGTGAGTTTTGTGTCGGATCGTTTTCCGCACATCAAGTTTTTGGCGCCGTTGGCGGGGATTGATTAGATTGACAATGATTAAGTGAGGTGGCAATTAGATCAAGCATTTTTTTCTTTAATTTTGACTAACCCACTAACTGTTTGAATTTTTGCTTAAACTAACTAAAACTTCATTCTAGCAATAGAGTGAAGTATCACTGGTTGTGTGTTTCTCCTGTCCTGTTTGTATGTCAGGTACAGGGAGAGCTATTCCTATTCTATCTGAAGCTGATCAGAGGACTCTCAGAAGAATAAGAAGAGCTGAAAGAGGGAAAGGCATCGTTGGAGAAGAAGAATCTGAGGAAGAATACCACGAAATGGAAGGAGATACATCTAATCTCAACCCACCAGGGGGAGCAGCTAACAACAACAACAATCCACCACAGAGGAGAGTTTTGGCCTCATACACATTTGCAAATCCAAGACACTGTGGAAGTAGCATCCTCACTCCCAATGTCAATGCAAACAACTTTGAGCTAAAACTGCAACTCATTACACTTGTCCAGAACAATTGTTCCTATGGAGGAAGCCCATTGGAAGATCCCAATCAGCATTTATCCACCTTCTTAAGGATTTGTGACACTGTCAAATCCAATGGCGTAAATCCTGAGACATACAAGCTCCTGTTATTCCCATTTTCATTAAGGGATAAGGCTGCACAATGGCTTGAAACTTTTCCCAAAGGAAGTATCACTAGTTGGGACGATTTGGTGACTAAATTTTTAGCCAAATTCTACCCACCCCAAAGGATCGTTAGGCTGAAAACTGAGGTGCAGACATTCACCCAATTAGATGCCGAATCCTTGTATGAAGCATGGGAGAGATACAAAGCTCTAATCAGAAAGTGTCCCCCAGAAATGTTCAATGAATGGGATATGTTGCAGCAAAATAAAATGATGCAACAACAAATTCAACAACAGTTTGAACAAATGGCCAAAAGAATTGACAGCCTTCAAGTAGCAGCTGTGAACACAAGCCAACCATCAACTGTATGGGTGCAGAATGAAGAAAGTCAAGAAGAGCAACAACAGGAGCAAGTGCAATACATGCATAACCAAAATCCTGGACAGAATGAAATTTATGGTGAGACCTACAACCCTTCCTGGAAGAACCACCCCAACCTTAGATGGGGAGATAACCATAACCATAACCAACAATCATGGCAAAGAAACACAACACAAAATAACCCAAGGAACAACCAGCAGAACAACAACCAAAATTCATTCAGAAAACCACAAAACACTTACCCCAACTCTAACCATTATCCAACCCATAACCAATCCATCAACCAAAACGCCTATCATCAACCACCCACACCTCACAACCAACCACAAGTATCTCCAGAATCTCAAAGAATCACTAACCTGGAAACTTTGATAGACAAGCTGTGGAAACATCAAGAAATGACGGCCAAAAATCAAGAAGCCTCCATCAAGAACATGGAAAGACAAATAGGCCAGCTCTCTAAATACTTTGCAACAGAGAGGCCATCAAGTTCCCTGCCAAGTGACACAATTCCAAATCCTAAGGAAGAGTGTAAGGCGATACAGTTAAGGAGTGGGAGAACATTGGGGAGCAATAATGACACTACAAAGAAACAGGTGGAGAGCAGCAAAAAGCCAATAGATGCAGAGGAAGCCAATGATCAAGATATGGTGCCAAACAAGAACACAGAGAACCTCAAAAGAAAAGAAGATCAGCCAATCAATATACATGAGGGAGAGGAAGAAGCACAGAAAGAGGAGAAAGCCTTCATTCCTCCACTGCCATATCCACAGAGGTTCAACCAAGAAACCAAAGATCAACACTTCCGCAAATTCCTGGAAACTTTCAAGAAGTTGGAAATCAACATTCCCCTGGCTGAGGCATTGGAACAGATGCCCTTATATGCCAA
>NC_029776.3:43507848-43511605 GCF_000817695.3 Arachis duranensis | reverse complement strand
AAGATCCAGGGAGTTTCTTCTTACCTTGCACCATTGGAAGTCTATTTATCAACAAGGGGATGTGTGATTTAGGAGCAAGCATAAATCTGATTCCATCCTCTTTAGTGAAAAAGCTTGGCATAGAGAAGGTGAAACTAATACAGATGTCATTAGAATTGGTGGATCAGTCAATAGTACATCCCAGGGGTGTGATTGAAAACCTTCTAGTTAGAGTAGACAAATTCATATATCCTACAGACTTTGTGGTTTTAGATTCAGATACGGATGAAAGTGATTCCATCATACTTGGGAGACCTTTCTTGGCTACTGCTAGGGCTATCATAGACGTAGAGCAAGGAGAATTAACTCTTAGGATGCATGAGGAAAGCATTATCCTGAAAGTGTTTCCAGAACCACAAATTAGTGAAGAGGGAAGCAAGGTAGTCAGTGACTGTTTTCCAAAGCAAGCAACCAACAACACAGGGGAGCAGAAGAATGAGCAGGTGCAAGGAGGAAAAGGAATTCAAAAAGGAATCAGGATGATAAACAAGAAGGAAGGTACCACAACTAAAGCTGCTGTCAAGGAAGAAAGGTTGACAAGAAAAAGGCTCACAAAGGGTGGAAGAATAAAAAATTCCCAACTGAAGGATTCTCCAAAGATGACAAGGTACAATTAGTATACCAACAGCAAAAAGCACAAGATTACTACACAGTGAACAAAGTGCTTTCTCTTGAGCATATTGAAATTGAGCATAATGGCACACAGAGAAGATTCACAGTCAGAGGGGACAAGCTGAGGCACTACAGTTATCAACCACCATAAAAGAAGGGTTCAATGTCAAGCTAGTGACAGTAAAGGAGCGCTCCATGGGAGGCAACCCATGATTTAATTTTCTTGTCTTTAATATTTCAATATACATAATAATTGTTGCACCAATATGATTTCAAATTTTTTAGGACAAACTTGACAATTATTCATGACATTGGAGGGTATATGATTGAATTCTAAGTTTGGTGTACCCACGGGTTACACTAAATAATTTACGGGAACAAGTCATGAAAGTCAATGGTCTTTTAAGTTTTGAATATCATGGAGGTTTAACAATAACTATAATTGTTAGAAGGCAATCTAATAAAGCATTCCTTATGAAAGATTTAACCAAAAACAAAGTAGGAATTTCAAAAGAACAATGGTTTAAAGAAGTAATATCTTGGACCATGGGACCAAACATTAAGTTTGGTGTCACCCGTGGCAATGCATGAAGAAATCACGGTTGATCTAGCATAAGGAATGATAGTTTACATTTATTTCTTTTCTCTTTCTCTTGCCCTTTTTTAAATATAGTTATTCTTGCTGTCTTGTAGTGATGGTTAGGTGGTCAAAAGAATATTCAATGAAAGGGACAAGACAAGGAAGGACATAGCATGAGGACAAGAATGCATCACATGCTTCAAGAGGTGGTTCTGCACATCCTTGGGAAGAGTACGTTGAAAACCCTTGAGGAGGCAAGCTTTGTCCTTATTCAACTTTACATGCACACCTTAGATTTACAAGATATCCACTTGCATCCTAGCCCTTCATTGTTTAAATAAATGATTACAAAACACCACCTAGCCATGCACATAACCGAAGAAGTTGTACACTCCTTGCATTCTAACTATCCAACCTCCATTCCCTTCATCATTACTCATCATATATTCTCAACTTCACAAATCTCTTCCTCCAAAAACATGCCGAAACCTTAACCCCCTTCCACATACAACCATAACCTCAAAAAGACTAAGTATGGCTTCTTCTTCAAGAACCAAATGAAGGAAAGGAAAAGAACCCATGAACGAAGAAAGTGTCCCTGAATTTGATCAATGGAGATTCAGAACGTGGTACCATCAAACACAATGGGGATGGATGAGAGATAAAAAGATATATCCAGAAGTTCCACTTCTCTTGGAGGATGAAGATTGCCAAGAAATGAACGCCAAGATTAGAAAGAGGAGGTGGGAAGAGCTCATTTCACCAATTACTAGGATCAATGCAAACATTATATGGGAATTCTACACTAACACCCCAAGGATAAAAATGAATCAAGCTTCAACTTACAAGAGTTATGTACGGGGAACTGAAGTAGATTTTAGCCCAAGCACTATCATGAAAGTGTTGAAACTAAGGGCAACCTATTTTGATGAGCCAGGATACCATCAAAGGCTAAATGAAGAGCAAGACTATGATGAGATTGCTAGTGAAATTTGTGTGGTAAACACAGAGTGGGTAGGAACCACTAAAAATAAGTACAAATACTTGAGAAGAGGAGACCTCACCCCTGAAGCAAAAGGGTGGTATGAGCTATTGAAGAGATCAATCTTGGGCACGGTGAACACTTCTGAGGTCAATAAGAAGAGAGCTATCATGTTGTATTGTATAATAATGGGAGGAGAAGTGAAGGTTCATGAAATCATTGCAAATGACATTCAAAGGATTGCAGAAAAGAATTCGGCCGAAGGTTGGCTATACTACCCAAGTACCATTATGCGTTTGTGCATGAAAGCCAAGGTGCCAATGGAAGATGAAAACCCAACATGGCTAGTCCCGGGTATGCCTATAACCATTGAAAGAATGATGATGGTTACTGAAGCACAGCAGAGCCGAAGGCCACAAAGAAGAAGGCAAAGAGATGAACCAATGGAGGAAGAAGAGTCACAAGAAGAGGAAGAGGAACAGCAACACATTCCATCATATAACAATCTGGATATGACTCAGATGCAAGAAGCAATTGGAAGGTTGTCACAATAGTACACAAGAATTCAAGAAAGGCAAGAGGAGTACCATCTACAATACATGAAGCACCAACAAGAGCAAGAGGAATGGCAGCTGAAAATGATGAACCAACAAAGTGAGTTTGAATCAAAATTCTTTGTAATGCAGGAGGAGCATGCTTTTCAATCTCACGAATCATTTGGGAAGTTGGCACAAATGCAAGCTGAAAATATGAGAGGTTTCAAGGAATTCACAACCCTTCAAGATGCAAGATATGAAGTCCAAGCCGATTATAACATAAATAGCCAAATCAAATTGAATTATATTGGAGAACATCTGCACAACATGGATCCAACATTTCCAACCTATGATGAATGCTTCAAAAAGAAAAGTGAAATAGAAGTAAGCAAAGCTATGAGCCTTGAAGATCGAGTAGAAGAAACAATGAATAAAGCTGGATTCTGGAAGGGTCAGCAGACAACAGGCTTGGACACAGAGGGCACCAACTCCCAAGCAAATGCAAGAAGAAAGAAAAAGCATGACAAATGAAAGGTGGATTCGCTCCTTGTTCATCACCACAAGAAAAAGCATGCATCCTATTTGTTTAAAGTACTCTTTGCATCTTTAGTGGTTATTTTAAGTGTTACTTTATGTTTATCTTTCCTAAAATAAGTAAGCTAGTCTAAGTGTGTGCTTGTGTGTTTACTTTCACTTAACTAATGCATGCTCTGTCCCTAAGCCTTTTCAATTCAATAAAAGAAATGTTTGAAACAGGAAGTAATATGGTTCATTGTTAGCTAAGAGTCAAATAATAGTAAGTGGAGGTATGTATGTGTGATTGTGTTGTGACTCACTTTTAGTGAATAAAAGGAATAGAATGTTTTCTTTTTAAATAGAAAGTAACTCACTGTCTATGAATCTCAATTGAATAAAAGTCCTTGTCTAAAAAAAAAGAAAAGAAAAATGAAATGAGAAAAGCCAAAATGGCAGCAACAAGAACAAAAGAAATAAGAAATAAGCTAGACA
>NC_029776.3:43505597-43506207 GCF_000817695.3 Arachis duranensis | reverse complement strand
ATGATTCCTGGAATTCTCATTAAGAATTTTGATACCTTTATTTCCTTTTTCACTTAATTTTCGAAAAATCCAAAAAAAATTTTCAAAATCATAAAAACCAAAAATATTTATTGTCTAAGTCTAGTGTCTCATTTTAAGTCTGGTGTCAATTGCATGTTTTTGTTCTTCTTGCATTTTTCGAATTCATGCATGTGTCTTCATTAATCTTCAAGTTGTTCTTGATGATTTCCTTGTTTTGATCTTTGAATTCTATTGACTTGAGTGTTTTGTTGTTTCTCATGTGCATTATCATCTTGTTAGTGTCAGTAGTATACAAATTGCTAAGTTTGGTGTCTTGCATGCATTTGATTTTAGTTGCATTTTAATTATTCCTTATTATTAAAAATCCAAAAATATTTTTAATTTGTGTCTTTTCTAGTCAATAATACAGAGAATTGAAGATTCAGAACATACTGCAGAGGAATCACACAGAAAAAGCTGGGCATTCAAAAATGCCCAGTGAAGAAGGCAGACTGGCGTTTAAACGCCAGCCAGGGTGCCTGGCTGGGCGTTTAACGCCCAAAAAGGTAGTAGTTTGGGCGTTAAACGCCAGAATGTGCACCATTCTGGG
>NC_029776.3:43498512-43499623 GCF_000817695.3 Arachis duranensis | reverse complement strand
TGAGCCTATTTCTTCCACCATTATTAAAGCCTTGTTGAGGCTTTTGTTGATCCTTCCATGAGAAATTTGGATGATTTCTCCATGATGAATTATAGGTGTTTCCATAAGGTTCACCCATGTAATTTACCTCTGCTATTGCAGGGTTCTCAGGATCATAAGCTTCTTCTTCAGAAGATGCCTCTTTAGTACTGTTGGATGCATTTTGCCATCCATTCAGACTTTGAGAAATCATGTTGACTTGTTGAGTCAACATTTTGTTCTGAGCCAGTATAGCATTCAGAGCATCAATTTCAAGAACTGATGACAAGTCATCTTAGCCTAGTTTTACTAGTATTTTTCTTTGTTTTTAATTAGTTTTATGCACTTTCTTACGCCATAAGTAAGCCAATTGGGTTGAAATCCATGTTATCTTTGACTCAATCAATCATGTATAAAATGATGCATTTTCATGAGATATTGTGTTATAATTGTCATATATTTTGGAAGAGAAACAATCTCATGATTTGAAGCATAGCTTTGATGTTTTTGATTGATTGATGATAGGTGAAAAACCTCAAACGTTGAGGCAAACGTTGGCTGAAGAAGAAGCTCCTGGAAGGCAACGTTGGAGCCAACGTTTGACCTCAAACGTTGAGGCAAACGTTGGCGACATAAAGAGGAAAAATGGCACTCCTGGAAGGTGAAGTTTGCGCCAACATTTGACCTCAAATGTTGAGGCAAACGTTGGCACCTAAGAGGAGGCAGAGTGAGCTTTTGGCAGCAACGTTTGAGCCAACGTTTGACCTCAAACGTTGGGTCAAACGTTGGCTACATTTTGGCAAATAGGAGCATGGAAGAACACCCCTGATTGATGAGCTAATTGAGCCATGTTTGCGCCAACGTTTGACCTCAAACGTTGGGCCAAACATTGGCCAAAAAGAATGCATGGGGGATCCACGTTTGAGCTCACGTTTGACCTCAAACGTTGAGCCAAACGTGGATGACAGCAAAGTGAGGCCTGCTGCATTATTTCCCACGGCAACGTTTGAGTAACGTTGGCTCAAACGTGAGACTTGCATGGCCGGTTCATAAGTGGATTTCTTCCCAACACCTAGAGCAATCAACAGAGGCC
>NC_029776.3:43476318-43497196 GCF_000817695.3 Arachis duranensis | reverse complement strand
AATTATATATTGCTGGAAAGCTCTGGATGTCTACTTTCCAACGCCGTTGAGAGCGCGCCAATTGGAGTTCTGTAGCTCTAGAAAATCTATTTCGAGTGCATGGAGGTCAGATTCCAACAGCATCAGCAGTCCTTTTGTCAGCCTTTTTCAGAGTTTTGCTCAAGTCCCTCAATTTCAGCCAGAAATTACCTGAAATCACAGAAAAACACACAAAAACTAATGAAAACTAATGAAAACATCCCTAAAAGTAGCTTGAACTTACTAAAAACTACCTAAAAACAATGCCAAAAAGCGTATAAATTATCCGCTCATCATTTGCCTTGGGGTTTCTTTTTTTATTTACATGTATATATTGCTATGCTCGGACCGGTTATCTTCGCAACTGGATGTTGGATCTTGATTTTTCTTTTATCCCTTTTCTTCAAAGGCTCCTAGTTATAATTATTTTTCATACTACTATACATACTAAATTTTTATTTTAGAGGTCGTAATACCTTGCCATCTCTGAATTATGAATTAAGCATAAGACTCTGTATGGTAGGGTGTTACATTATGGTACCAGAGCAGTTCGTTCCTATAGAGCCTGAGAGACGGACTGACTATGCTTCTGTGCATTCTCTGTATGTGTGTTATGTGCTATTAGTATATCTACTTGATATAACTGGCATAAACATTCATGAGAATGCATTTGGGACTTTGAAGCACTAAACTTTCGATAATGAGACTGATCAACTTAATATCGATTGTTTAGTGTGTATAGGAACTAGATGGCGCCTCGTGGACACGGTAGAGACCGTGGGAGAGGTCATACGAATGCTCGTGCGTCGGGGCTTGACCCGAATAAACCGGTAGATTTTATGGCAGCATTGGAGAAAATGGCTGCTGCTATGCAGGCCATTGTAGAGGTTCTTGGGCAACAGATGAACAACGATGGCAATGACAGAGGTGGAGCTCATGGCCCGATGACACTGGAAAACTTTCTAAAGGTTAATCCACCTAAGTTCAAGGGAACTACTAGCCCGACTGAAGCTGATACCTGGTTCTAGGCTATGGAGCGAGCACTGAAAGCGTAGGTGGTACCTGAAGGGCAGTGTGTTGAGTTTGCTACATATTTGCTCACTGGGGAAGCATCGCATTGGTGGCAAGGAGTCCGATGTCTCCTGCAGCAGTGTGATGACTATATCACCTAGGATGCCTTTCGGGAGGAGTTCTATAAAAAGTACTTTCCGACTTCTGTCAGGACGGCCAAGGAACTTGAGTTGCTGTAGCTGAAGCAGGGTACTATGTCCATATCTGAGTATACTGACAAGTTTGAGGAGTTGTTCAGGTTTACCCGTATGTGTCAGGGAACTCTGGGAGACTATAAGGAATGGAAGTACATTAAGTATGAAGTTTAATCCACCTAAGTTCAAGGGAACTACTAGCCCGACTGAAGCTGGTACCTAGTTCCAGGCTATGGAGCGAGCACTGCAAGCGCAGGTGGTACCTAAAGGGCAGCGTGTTGAGTTTGCTACCTATTTGCTCACTGGGGAAGCATCGCATTGGTAGCAAGGAGTCCGACGTCTCCTGCAGCAGGGTGATGACTATATCACCTGGGATGCCTTGCGGGAGGAGTTCTATAAGAAGTACTTTCCGACTTCTGCCAAGACGGCCAAAGAACTTGAGTTGCTGTAGCTGAAGCAAGGTACTATGTCCGTATCTGAGTATACTGACAAGTTTGAGAAGTTGTTCAGGTTTTCCCGTATGTGTCAGGGAACTCTGGGAGACTATGAGGAATGGAAGTGCATTAAGTATGAAGGAGGACTCCGGAGTGATATCTTCAGCTCAATGGGACCAATGGAGAGTAGGACTTTCTCCGAGTTGGTGAATAAGAGTAGGCTTACTGAAGAGTGTGTGAAGAAGGCAGCTGCCAAGAGAGGAAGTCACAAGGGATCATTCCCACCGAACCGAGGGAAGAACTTTGCACATAGAGGTTCACCTTTCAAGCGGGGAGGCTCCTTCAGGAGGCTCAACAACAATAACTTCCAAGGGAAAAGGTTTGGGAAGCAGCCTTAAAATGAGCAAGCTTGTGCTAGGTGTGGGAGTCACCATCCGGGAGCCCCGTGGAAGGCAGTATGGGGTTTGTGCTATTCTTGTGGTAAGGCGGGACATAAGGCCGCAAACTGTCCGGAGAAACAGAAACAAGGTGCCGATAAGGCACAGCAGATTGGTCGGTATTCACCACCTTAGCTATATGATAAACCCCATTTGTAGGGTTTATCTTGTATTGATTTTAAGGGATTTTATGACCTTTTACCCACATTTATTCAATGAAATAGCATGGTTTTATAACTTCTCCTTTAATTGTGCTTAAGAGTGAAAACATGCTTTTTAGGTCTTAAAATAGCTAAATGTAATTTACCTTGATTCCATTAGATGCCTTGATATGTTTGTTAAGTGATTTCAGATTTATGAGGCAAAGATTGGATCAAGGGAATGAAGAAAAAGCATGTAAAGTTGGAGAACTCATGAAGAAATGATGGATCCAAAAAGCTATCAAGCCTGACATCTTCGCACTTAATTGACCATAACTTGAGCTACAGAGGTCCAAATGATACGGTTCTAGTTGGGTTGGAAAGCTAACATCCGGGGCTTCGAAATGATATAAGATTTGTCATAGTTGCATCGCGCATAAGGGCACGCACGCGCACGGTACGCGGACATGCCGATGGTGGCACATGATCCATTTAATGCAACTCATGCCCAGCGATTTTAGAAGCCTTGTCGGCCCAATCCAACTCATTTCTGATGCTATTTAAGCTAAGGATTGAAGAGGGATAACAAATCTAGTTACCATTAGTTTAGTTTAGCTTAGTTTAGTAGTTAGAGTTAGTTTCTAGAGAGAGAAGCTCTCACTTCTCTCTAGGATTAGGATTAGGATTAGGTTTAGTTCTTAGATCTAGATTTAGATTCGCTCTTTCTTCTCCTTCTACCTTTCAATTCCTTGTTATTACATTCATTCTTCCTCTATTCTTTTGTTGTAATTTCCTTTATGTTATTCTCATACTTTGTTGTAGATCTACTCTTGTTCCTTCTCTTTTCTTTCAATTCAATTTGAGGTAATTCATAATAATTGTGTTTCTTTTGATTGTTGTTGTTAATTCCTTGCAATAATTGTTGTCAGATTCTATTCTTGTTGTTTTGCTTTGCTTTCCTTTTATGCCTTCCAAGTGTTTGATGAAATGCTTGGTTGGATTTTAGAGTAGAATTTTATGCTCTTGGCTTGGAAAGGTAACTTAGGGACTCTTGAGTTACTAATGTCCAAGTGATTGATGATTGGAAGCCATTGACTCTAGTTCTCACTAATTGAATTAGTGGGGAGTTAGGACCTATGGACTAGGATTGATATAGCTCATTTGATTTTCCTTTACTAGTTAGAGGATGACTTAATGAGATTGATCCTTGCCAATTCTCATATTGTGGTTAGTAATTAGGATAGAGATCCTTGACCACCAAATCTTGCCAAGGCCTTTTTAGCCATTAGTTTACTTTCTTGCTATTTATCTTTCATGTCTAAATTCTTAAAAACCCCAAATATAACTCATAACCAATAACAAAGACACTTTATTGTAATTCCTAGGGAGAACGACCCGAGGTTCAATACTTCGGTTTATAAATTTTAGGGGTTTATTTTAGTGACAAATAAATTTTTGTATGAAAGGATTATTGTTGGTTTAGAAACTATACTTGCAATAAGACTTCAATTGTGAAATTCTATACCATCAAAAAACCAATCATCAAAATGGTGCCGTTACCGGGGAGTTGCAATGGTGTGATGTTATTGGTTATTGTACATATATGAATAGTGTGAATATCTTGCTTTTTACTTTATTTGCTAGTTGTAGAATTTTGTTTCTCTTGTTGTCTATTAGCTTTTGATTTGTTTTCTCTTTTCATTATGAATTCTCACTTTGGCTATGAGTGTGATTACAACTATGTTGTAGGTGATAAGAACTTCAATGAGGATGTGTATCGAGGATGGGACAATCAAAGGTGGGAGGAGCCATATGCATATGATCAATCCTCATGGCAACAACCTCCACCAATGCACTATGAAGAAGAGCCATTCTATGATGCATACCAATCTAATGGCTATGGTGAATTCCCTTATGACTTTCAAGAACCACCACCATATGCCTATGATCCATACCCTCAACATAACCCTCAACCATACTCACAAGCCCCTTCTTACCAACCACCTTCATACGACCCTAATCCATATCCATCATACCAACTACCTTTTGAGCCATATGAGCCACATATTGAACCACTACCATTCCAACCTCAATACTTCCAAGAGCCACCTCTCCATATTATGACCAAGATGAACCACCTCCAATGTGTGAAAATTTTCAACCACAAGATGAATTCTACCTTCCACCACAACCTCACATGGAAGAATATTCATGTCCATCGATCCAAGAGCCATATGATCCTAATCATGATATCCAAGCGGAACAAGAGTCAAGGGATCGTCTCAAGGAAGCATTGGATCAATTTCAAGCAACCATAGAGCATGTTGTGCAACAAGTGGAAAAAGTGGAGAATGTTGAAACACCACACTCTAATTATGATGAACCACCTTCCTATTATGAACCCTTCCCCCAACATGATAAACCCTCCCATCCACCCCAACTTCCAATAGATGACATCCTTGATGTCCTTGTACAAGGACAAGAGGAGATGACAAGGGATGTGCAACAATTCATGACCGCCTTGGACGAGGTGGTAAACTAGCTAGCATCCCAACTTTTGGATACTCAAGGAACTCCCATGGCTACATGTGGAGAATCAAAAGAAGAGTATAGCATGAAGGAGAGATTGGGAACTCCGGTGAAAAAGGAGAAATGCCACTTTGTATTAGAACAATTGGAGGAACCTATGACTATTGAAGAAACGGAGGAAGTGGTTAAAGACTTACGAGATGCGGAACCTCCATGGGAACCTAGAGTTATAGAAAACTCCTCCAAGAAGATTGAAGTTGATGTTGAGGAGGGACGTGCATAACCTCCAAGGCATGTCCCATATGAAGACTTGGAAGGAATGGAGCAAGAATCGAGTTCCCTTGGAGATAGAGATCAAGCATCAAATCCTAGTGGTGGTGAATCCTTTGAACTTGCAGAACCTTCTCCCGATGAAGAAGAGAGCGATGTGGAGGTAGATTTCTCTCAACCTCCCGTTTATGATTTGAGTGATGGAGAAGAGTTAGAGGAAATTGACGAACAAAGGATTGAATTTGAAAAATCTTGTGAGGAGGTGTAAGTCCTTAGAAAAAGAAGAATGGAAGTTGAGTGCGCTTTATCAAGATCTTTGGAAGCTTCTTTGCCTAGGTTGTCATCTATTCCTTCACTTGAGTGGGTAAAACTCATTACTATTAGCTTTATTGTCCCACTTGAGTATGGTTTTCTTGAAACGGATGGTCAACTTCAGATGATTTGTGGGATAAAGTGAAAGAGAAGAATGTTTAGTGGATGGCGTTGTAAATCAAGGCTCATTTTGGTTGATACTTCAAAGCTTAGATGCAAGGGTTGGGCTAGTGCTCACTTGAATGGGTCTAAAAGGAGAGTTTGGTATCACCTTGAGAATTCATCTTGCTTACCACCCGGATGGATTAATGATGATCAACTTCAAGACGGGTGTGAAAATAAAGTGTGGGATCCCGGATTACAAAAAGAGGATCAACTTTGGGAGCCCCAAGCTTGTGAAGAACTCCATCAACACTCGGCTCAATCCATGAGAAATCTTGGGGCACAATGGAGAACCAAGCATTGGTGGGAGTTCCAAGATGAATACAAGCACAAGCCACCTTGAGAGGAGCTCCCCATAAGTCCAACTTAAGGACAATAAACAAAAGTGCTAGGTGGGAGACACCCCACCATGGTAACTTCTTTTCATTTTCTCTTTTTGTAAATATTGGTAGGAATTAGCTTGATTTCATGTTTTGTTTAGTTAATTAAGTATATTTGGTAGTATAATATGTTAAATAAGGTTTTAAGGTGTTTTGGTAGCTGTTTGGAGGTTTGGAATACTTGGATTGGTGCAAAAACATAGAAAATATTTGAAAACAAACAGAGCACCATTCACGTGTACGCGCACTGTACGCGTATGCGTGCATCAAGCATTTTCGACTACACATGCGTCCGCGCACATGACGCACACGCGTGGATTGAGAAGTTCCACCTTCCATAAAAAAAAACCCGAGAGTTAGGCCTGCACTGTGCGGAAATTGGGCCTAAGGCACAAATTAATTCACGCATATGCACACCTGCCGCGTACGCGCCACTCTTGGAATAACCCATCGATGCGGACGCACGCTGTATGCGTACGCGTCGCATCCATTGCACCACAATCCGTGCACGCGCGCCATGCATGCGTATGCGCAGATTCCCTTCCTTCATTACATTTCTTTTCTTCTCTTCTTTCCATTTCTTTCCTTTTCCTTTCTTCCTCCCTTCTTCTAACCTTCATCCAACAGTCCCAAACACCATCAATAACTATTTATTCTAGTTAACTAATTAGTGAGTTAGTTAGTTGATTAGTTAGTTTTTATTTCATTTTTTTCTTTTTCATTATAAGTGTTGGATTGTTATTCTTGTTTACCATTAATGGTTACTGGATATTAAAAAAGGGATGTCATCTTAACATCATTATGTTTATAATCTTTGTTGGATTCTATGATTGAGGTTATATCTTGCTACTTGGTTTTGAGTTTTTCATGCTTACCTTTTAAGAATACCAAGTACATGACATTGCCTTCAAGCTTTTACATCCTTTTGAATTGCATGATTTGGCCACCATGTGATTTGAACCCTACTCTTTGTTTGGGCAATCTCTTGACATTGGATGTTGTGCATTTACCTTAATACATTGTATTTCATGATCATATGCAGCCATATGTTTATAGCTTGAATGCTTTCATGCTTCTTTAATGCTTGTTTCACCTTATAAGTTTACTTAAAGCATCTCAAGCACACTAGGATAAGTGAAGTGCATACTTCTTTTGTGACATAACTATTATGCTAATGTGTGTTCTAAATCGCCCAATTTAGAATTCACATACCTCATATTTCTTAATGTCACACTAATTCACTCACTCATTCTAGTGATTTACCTCACTCCAACAATGTATGCTTCCTTGCTTTCATATATTCTTATCTTATGGTGTTGTTTTCTATTTTTTATGATGGATGCACCACAAGCAATAACGGAAGCAAGACAAAGAATACGCAGCACCGGTTGACCTACCAGCTGAGGGTAGTAATTCGGAGATTCGTCGTACCTCTTTGCTCATCCTTGAATGCACCGAGGACGGTGTAAACTTTTAAGTGTGGGGAGGTCGTCCGACCGGTCGTCGATTTTGGGTGACAAATTTCTAATTCCAACACTTTTGCATTTCATTTTAGGTTTTTAGGATTATTATTTGCATTTTTCCTATTTTTGCATATATATATATATATATATATGCATATATACAATAAGCTTAGTCAAAATAAAGAAATTTTTCAAGATTTCTATCTATAGGGCACCTCAATTGATTTGAGTGAAAAACTTTTTCATGGAACTTGCTTGAATTATATATTGTGGATCATGTTTTTGAGCTAAGAACACAAGCAAGTGAGATTTGAGCCTAATGGTGTGGTTACATCTTATAACCACTTATTTTTCCTTCTTGTGTGCATTATTCTCTTTCTATGAATGTAATCTTTGATTTGTTTGATTCTTTATGTCCATTATTTTGTGTATTCATGCATTTATATGATTGAGGCCATCATTTCATTAGCTCACTTACCCAAAATAACCCACCTTTTATCTTCCTTTGTTAGCCAACTTTGAGCCTACGCTTAACCCACTTGTTCTTAATTTAGCACATTACAAGCCTTAAAGTGAAAAACAATAAATGTCCTTATTTGGATCTTTGATTAGCTTAGGCTATAGTGTGTGTATCATTCAAGTGTGGAAATCTTGGGACGTTGTGTGAATAAAAGGGTAGTTTTGTATTGTAATTGAAAATATTGGGAATTGGGTACATACTCATGTATTGATCAAATGTATAGACCTTATGCATTGATGTTCTTGTATATAGAAAGAAAAAAAATGAGAAAAAGAAAAGAAAAAGAAAAACAATATGGAAAAGAAAAGAAAAAAATAGAAAAAGAAAGAAACAAAGAAAAAGAAAAAGATAAAAAGGGGACAAAATGCCCCAAAGCAAAGTGTATCTCAATAAAATCAATGCATATGTGTTGTGAAATGAAAAGAAAATGCATGAGTATGTGAAAAAGTGAGGAATAGGTAGTTAGATTACCACTTAATTGTATAGGTTATTGTATAGGTTAGGTGGAAAGTTTAAGCTTATCAAAGATTCAAATTTCAAGCTCACTTAACCATATATGAATCATACCTTGACCTTAACCCCATTGCAACCTAAGGAAAAGACCTCATGATAGATGTATGCATGCATGAAATATATGTCGATTGTTAGAAGAAAAACAAATCTTAGGAAGCATGATTAGGAGAGAATTGAGAGAATCAACCCTAAACACTTGAGCGAATAGAGTGCAATGCATCCGGTGAGGATTTGATGCTCAATTACACGTTTCCACCTATGATCATCTCTTTTCATGCAAGTTTGTAAAAATATTTAATAACTCAATCCAATTGTGGATTAGACTTGCTAGTCCTTAGCCCTTGTGCATATATGTATTCTTGGGAATTGATTTATTTTGACCAAGCAATTGCATTCATTTAGATAGTTGCATATAGGTAGATTGCATTTAGTTAGTTTCCATTGAATAAATGCCATACCCTTACTTCATTCTTAGTTTAAGCATGAGGACATGCTTGGTTTAAGTGTGGGGAGGTTGATAAACCCCATTTGTAGGGTTTATCTTGTATTGATTTTAAGGGATTTTATGACCTTTTACCCACATTTATTCAATGAAATAGCATGATTTTATAACTTCTCCTTTAATTGTGCTTAAGAGTGAAAACATGCTTTTCAGGTCTTAAAATAGCTAAATGTAATTTACCTTGATTCTATTAGATGCCTTGATATGTTTGTTAAGTGATTTCAGATTTATGAGGCAAAGATTGGATCAAGGGAATGAAGAAAAAGCATGTAAAGTTGGAGAACTCATGAAGAAATGATGGATCCAAAAAGCTGTCAAACCTGACCTCTTCGCACTTAATTGACCATAACTTGAGCTACAAAAGTCCAAATGATACGGTTTCAGTTGGGTTGGAAAGCTAACATCCGGGGCTTCGAAAGAATATAAGGTTTGCCATAGTTGCATCGCGCATAGGGGCGCGCACGCGCACAGTATGTGGATGCACCAATGGTGGCATATGATCCATTTAATGCAACTCGTGGCCAGCGATTTTAGAAGCCTTGTGGGCCCAATCCAACTCATTTCTGATACTATTTAAGCCAAGGATTGAAGAGGGATAACAAATCTAGTTACCATTAGTTTAGTTTAGCTTAGTTTAGTAGTTAGAGTTAGTTTCTAGAGAGAGAAGCTCTCTCTTCTCTCTAGAATTAGGATTAGGAATTAGGGTTAGATTAGGATCTCATAGTTCTAGGTTTAATTCAAGTCTCCTTCTACTTCTACCTTCAATTGGTGATTGCTATACTTTGGTTCTTCTTTCTATCCCTATTCTCTTGTTGTAATTTCTCTTATTTTGTTTCTAGGTTTTGTAATTAAGATACTTTTGTTCTTTTGTTTTCTTTTAATAATGCAATTTGAGGTAATTCATGGTAATTGTGATTTTCTTGATTGTTGTTGTTAATTCTTTGCATTCAATTGTTGTAGAATTCATTTTTGTTGTGATTTAGTATACTTTTCTTTTGTACCTTCCAAGTGTTTGATGAAATGCTTGGAAGGATGTTAGAGTAGAATTTCTTGTTCTTGGCTTGAGAAGGTAACTTAGGATTTCTTGAATTACTAATGTCCAAGTGATTGATAGTTGATAGCCATTGACTCTAGCCTTCATTAATTCAATTAGTGGAAAGCTAGGATTTATGGATTTGGATTGATATCACTCACTTGACTTTCCTTTGCTATTAGTTAGAGGATGACTAAGTGGGATTAATCCTTGCAACTATCATAATTATGGCTAGTGATAATGATGAAGACCCTTGATAACCAAACCTTGCCAAGACCATTTTGTTAATAGAATTTCATTACCATTTACTATTCATTTTTCTCATTCAAAACCCCAAAATAAATAAATCCACAACCAATAACAAGACACTTTATTGTAATTCCTAGGGAGAATGACCCGAGGTTCCAATACTTCGGTTTATAAATTTAGGATTTGTTTTAGTGACAAACAACTTTTTGTATGAAAAGATTATTGTTTAGTTTAGGAACTATATTTACAACAAGATTTCATTAGTGAAATTCTAAACCATCAAGAATCCAATCATCACTATAGGTGCCAAGGGATCCGAGATACTTATCTGAGGTAACTACGAAATGGCTGGTCAAACTTTAAATGCTTTCTTTGATTCGGGAGCAACGCATTCATTCATTGCATTTGAAAAAGCTAGTGAGTTAGGCTTGAAGATTGTAGTTTTAGGTTATGACCTAAAGGTGTATAATGCCACCCATGAAGCCATAATAACTAGGCTAGGATGCCCGCAAGTTTCATTTAGGGTCAAGCAACGTGACTTTGTCCATAATTTTATCTGCTTGCCGATGATCAATCTTGATCTTATCTTGGGGTTGGACTGGTTATTTGAGAACCATGTCCTGCTTGATTGTTCTGCAAAATTGGTGTACTTTATGCCGGAAGATACAAAATGACCGGTTGTATTGAATAGTTATTACTTGAATTCAATGATGGTGAATTGTTCAGGAACCGAATGTCAGGGTATCTTGTTGTTAACCGTGGGTGTTTCGGGTGAAAATCAAATATTGGAACAAATTCTGATTGTGTGTAAGTTTCTAGAGGTGTTTTCTGATGATCTTGATGAATTTCCACTTAACCGGGAGGTTGAGTTTGCTATTGAGTTGGTGCATGGGGCGGGACCAATCTTGATTGCTCCGTATAGCATGTCACCGTTAGAAATGGCCGAGCTAAAGTCTCAGCTAGAGGATTTGTTGGGTAAGAACTTTATCCGACCAAGTGTTTTCCCGTGGGGTGCACCAGTGTTACTGGTAAAGAAGAAAGACAGGAGTATGCGGCTCTTTGTGGATTATAGGCAGCTGAACAAGGTTACAATAAAGAATAAGTACCCATTGCCGAGCATTGATGATCTCATGGATAAGTTACAAGGAGCTGGGGTTTTCTCCAAGATCGATCTACGATCCAGTTATCACCAGAAAAGGGTAAGGGGTGAGGACATCCCTAAGACTATTTTCAGGACTCGTTATGGTCATTATGAGTACACTGTAATGTCTTTTGGGTTGACAAACGCTCCTGCAGTATTTATGGATTATATGAATAGAGCTTTCTGTCAATTATTGGATAAATTTTTTGTTGTCTTCATCGACGACATACTGATTTATTCCAAAACTGAAGAAGAGCACGCAGAACACTTGAGGACCATGTTGCAGATACTAAAGGAAAGGAAACTCTATGCGAAATTGTCCAAATGTGAATTCTGGAAAAGTGAGGTGAAGTTTTTGGGTCACGTGGTGAGTAAGCAAGGATAGCAGTAGACCAATCTAAGGTAGAGGCGGTAACGAATTGGGGGCGACCAACCTCAGCTACTGAGATAAGGAGTTTTCTGGGCTTAGCTGGCTATTACCGAAGGTTCATCAAGGGCTTTTTGCAAATAGCTTTTCTGTTGACAAAGTTAACCCACAAGGACGGGCCATTTGTATGGACTCCTGAGTGCGAGGAGAGTTTTCAGGTGTTGAAGCAAAAGTTGACCACTGCATCCGTTGGTGTTACCTGAGCCAAATGAGTTATTTGAGGTGTACTGTGATGCCTCACTAAAGGGTCTAGGGTGCGTGCTGATGCAGCATCATAATGTGGTGGCGTATGCCTCACGACAATTAAGACCTTAGGAAGTTAATTATCCTATGCATGATTCAGAACTCACTGCGATTGTGTTTGCACTAAAGGTGTGGAGGCATTACCTCTATGGGGTTAAGTTCTAAGTTTTCTCTGATCACAAGAGCTTGAAGTATCTCTTTGATCAGAAAGAGCTTAATATGAGATAGAGGAGGTGGATAGAATTATTGAAGGACTACGACTTTGAGTTGAATTACCATCCGGAGAAAGCGAATGTAGTGGCGGATGCGTTAAGTCGGAAGTCATTGTATGCTGCTTGGATGATGCTTCGAGAAGAGGAGTTGCTCAAAGAATTCGAGAGTTTGAAGATTGGTGTTCAAGAAGTGTCTGGGACTCTGTGTTTGAGTCGATTACAAATCTCAAGTGATTTTAAATCCGAACTCATAAAGGCTCATGAAAATGATGAAGCGTTATGGAAGGTGTTACCAGCTATTGAGCAAGGAAAATAGTGGAGAGTGTCGAAGGATAAAGATGGGTTATTGAGATTCAAGGGTAGGATCATTGTAACGGATGTTGGCACTTTGCGGCAAGATATCTTAAAGGAAGCACACAAAAAAGAGGATTCTCCATTCACCTGGGAAGTACTAAGATGTACCATGATTTAAAGGCGATGTTTTGGGGGCCGGGTATGAAGAATGATGTGGCGGAATACGTTTCAAAGTGTTTAACCTATCAGAAGGTGAAGATTGAACACCAGAGACCTTCTGGGACGTTGCAACCTTTAGAGGTTCCACAATGGAAGTGAGAAAGTATTGCAATAGACTTTGTGTCTGGATTGCCAAGGACTAGGGCTGGTTTTGATGCTGTCTAGGTTATTGTGGACCGACTAACGAAGTCAGCTCACTTTTTACCAATTCGGATGACTTACACCCTTAAGGAGCTAGCACGGTTATACATAAAAGAGATTGTGAGACTTCATAGTGTACCTGCTACTATAATCTTTGATAGATATCCTTGTTTCACTTTGAGGTTTTTGGGTGCATTTCAGAAAGCTTTCGGAACCTGATTAAGCTTGTGCACAGCTTACCATCCTCAAACAGATGGTCAGTCTAAGAGGACGATCCAAACCCTAGAAGATATGTTGAGGGCTTGTGTTCTAGATCAGCTGACGAGCTGGGATCGATATATGCCGCTAGTTGAGTTTGCGTACAATAATAGCTACCATGCGAGCATCAGAATGAATCCGTATAAGACTTTGTATGGGAGAAAATGTCAATCTCCGCTATGTTGATATGAAGCTGGGGAGAAAGGCTTGTTGGGGCCGGAGATGATAGCTGAGACCACTAAACAAGTCAAGAAAATCCGAGATAGGATGCTTACTGCTCAGAGTCGTCATAAGAGTTATACCGATCAGATGCGAAGGCCCTTGGAATTTGAGGAAAGAGATCATGTTTTTATTAAAGTTACTCTAACCACCGAAGTAGGTAGCGCAATTAAAGTGAAGAAGTTGAATCCTCGTTACATTAGTCCATTTCAGATTCTGGAGAGGGTTTAGACCGGTGGCGTATCGAATGGCTCTACCACCTCATCTTTCGAACCTGCACGACGTATTTCATGTGTCGCAGCTTTGAAAGTATACTCCTAATGCTAGCCATGTGTTAGAACTTGAATCGGTTCAGTTAAAAGAAGATTTGACGCTTCTAGTGGCTTCAGTCAGAATTGATGATACTAGTATCAAATGGTTGCGTGGAAAAGAGGTTTCGTTAGTCAAAGTGGCATGGAGTCGAGGCGGTGTTGAGGAACAAACTTGGAAACTTGAGTCGGAGATGCGAACGGATTACCCGCACTTATTCTCAGGTAATTGAATTTGAATTTTGTGGGCAAAATTCTTAATTAGGTGGGTAGAATATAAAATTCGGTTAATTAATAACTAATTAGCCCATAAATGAGAATTTATTCTAGAAATCCAAAAATGTGATTTTTATGTCTTAATATGATAGAGGAGATTGAGACGAGAATTTTGATACCAATTTTATAGAAATCGGACCAAAATTGGACCGAACGGGCCAAACCAGGCAAACCGGACCCATGGTGCGCCCTTGGCCCAACATAACTAAACCTAATAAACCCTAAAACAGCACTCTCTCTCCTCTCTAAGCTCTCATTCACGCTGAAATGGTGAAAGGGAAGGGAAGAACACTCTCTCAAGTTCTCTCCCTTGGTTGATCTTCAAAGTTCAAACCACCATAACTTTTGATCTAGAGCTCGATTGTCGCATCGTTTGCGGCCACGTGTTGACCACGAAGAGCTCTACAAAACCTACTACTATATTCTTGAGGTAAGACACAAAATTATTTCAGTTCTTCATCCCTAAATTTCAAATTTCATGGAGAATGTGCTGAGTTTTAGGCTCTTTGATGTTATAGGACCCAACTCTCTTGAAGGAGAAGATTAATCTTATCTCCTTGAACCTTGGGTGTGGTAAGATTCTCAACCCTAATGTAATTTGTTGTTTTATGATGCTTGGGTATTGAGTTGTGGTGTTTGGGCACGATAATTGTGGCTAAGGTAGCATGTATGTGAATATTGAAGCTTGATTGATGTAACACCCTCACTATCTGAATGTCACGCTTTCGGCTGCGCCACTCTGATAGCTTGGGCATTATGACAACTCTACACATATTTATTATTAAAATACGAGCCCGTTTAAAACTTAAAACCGCATAACCTTTCAAAAACACTTAGGCGAGGGAAACATAATAGCTAAGATAATACAAAAAGATCGAATAAACGGAAAATAAACATAACTCTTCTGAAGTTTCGTCATCCATATCCTGAAAAGGAATAACCTGTAGGGGAGTGAGAATGTCGTCCTCGCTTATTCTCATTATAGGATTACAGAAATTGCTATAACAAGATACGTAAAATAAAATTATTCTTAGAGTACAGTGATCATTGCTCGTCTTATGAGTCTTTCCAAAAACCTTGGGTTCACATTTCGAAATCTAGAAAATCCTTTTCAAAGACTTGGTAAATTTCTCAAATATTTTAAAACAAAACCTTTTTCCTTTCTTGTAAAATCTGAAAAGTTTTTCCTAGACAGTATGAATGACCAACATGTCCCAAACATAGGTTCAATTAAGTCTATGCTGTAAGAGTTTGATTTTTCATACTTTTCTAGACCACAACCATGAAAGCAGTTACCTACACGGTATAAATGATCATCCCGTTCCTATCATAGGTTCATTAAGTCTATGCTGAACTGGTCAGATACTTTATACAAAACTAGAACTCAATATACCAATCACGGCCTCAAGTCCATCCAATCCAACACGGCCACCGGCCCAAACAAATCAATCATCAACCAATTCATCACAAACCAACCAATCAAACACAATCACAATTAATGTAGTTCAAACACAATCAATAGCAATTACAACAATTATAGCAGTTAACAGTTAACATAAGTATTCACATAGGCAAACCAATTACAATATGCACACCCAAACAATGTCACATAAATGCATATGATGTATGCCTGTTCTACTGGCCATGAGCTCACGCATTAGCTACGTTGCCAAGCCCAACTTGGATAAGTGGGATCCAGCCACTGTCCTTACCCATAGGACCTACAGACAAGCGGGATTAAATCACCGTCCTTGCCCGAAACACGCAAGGGGGATCAAACCACCATCCTTACCTCCACCATAAGCGGGATCAAACCACCATCCTTACGCGGGTGATGCACCCTCGAAAAGCGGGATTAAACCACCATCCTTGCCAGGTGCCAGCGACATATCAACAATCTCATCTCAGCATAAGTGGGACGAACCCGGCCCTTATGCCTACCAAACCATAACTCATCAATATTGAGGACATTCATAATCAATCAAGCTCAATAACTTATTTCAAATTTATTCTTGGCCCATTCTCTTTTAAATAACAAACGTATTTATTTCACATATTGCCAAGAATCATTTTTCAAAACGGAGCCACTTTCCACATCTTTTCAACACTTCCAAATAATCACAAAACCATGCCAAATTCAAATCTCTTTGAAAGACTCAAAATCATTCATTTCTAAATCAAGATTTGGTCGTAAAATTCCTCAGCGGAGTCTCAAGACTTCAGGAGAGAATAACCTAACTCATTTCTTAAATTCATTGAAAACCTCTGAAACCTTAACTTCTTGATATGAATAATTAAAAGTAGAATTTAAACCAAAACCAAGTCATGTATCCAAATATTCCAAACCAATTTCAAAACCACTAACTTAACCAAAACCAAAAGTTTCATTCTTAAATCTGTTTCCAAAGGCTCGGAAAGTGTTTCAGTTTCACTAAATCAAAGTTTCAGAAAAAACTTCAACCTTTTCTTAAAATGTTGTAAAGTGAAATTAGTTAATCGAACTCCATTAAAACTCCTTCTAATTTGCTTATTTGATCAAATTCCAAACTTGATTATTTTCATCTTTAAATCGACTTTAGAACATGGTTCTCTTCTAAAATAGTTTACATTCAAAATATAATAATTTTCTTAATAAAGGGGTTCAAAACTAATTCATTTATTGGTAATACAGTTTAAGGCATAACCCGTTCCCTTTTTAAAATACCGTGTCAAACAAAGTCTTGGATTTTATAGAAATTTTGGCAACATCTCCCCTAAAACTTGGACTTTGCCACCCTGTCCGGGTCCCAACCAAACCAATTCTCAACTCTTTCCAACAGGTTCAAGATCAAATCAGTTTCTAATAAAATAAAAACTCAAACTTTCAGACTATCAAAAATCATTTCAAATCAACCAATCCAGAAATCTCCAATTTATCAAAGCAGACATTATTTCAATCAAACTGACAACCATATTCATTCAAGATAAAATCAGACAATTCACAAGACTCACATAATCACCAGAAATACGTTTTGCACATCATATCTATTTATAACATTTTCCAATTTAAAATAAATTAGTTTGTATAAAAAGCCCCTACCTCGACTCGTTGAAACCATAACCCAAAATGCGTCACAAAACCTTTTCTCTTAACCGAATTCAACAGCAATCCACAAACTCAGTCTTTGATCACTTCCACAGCACTTAGGCAACTTAAAAGCGACATGTAATGCTCAGAACACGACCCTATGTTACCAAGATCTCAAAGTTTATAACCAAACATATCAGAATACTAATGCAGGGTTTTCTGAAATATGAACACTTACCAAACTAAGAAAACGAAACAACAGCGTTCACTGAACCGAGTTGGCGGCAGCTCCTGCAACCACCTCGAGCGGCAACGGCGACCATAACTCCGACGACGATGACTGTAACAAACATGCAGCGATGAAAAGCTTCCGAAAACCCAAAAGGAAAGAAAGCCAACTAAAAACCCTTACCGGCAGGGGATCTCAGTGTCGGCAAAGGCGTTTCTCGGCAACAGAAGTTCGGTCATAGCGGCGAAGCTCCCAACAGCGGCGGCGGCAATAGCAAGGCACTGACGGCGGCAACAGAAACGACGAGGAACGGAAGATTTGATGGCAACGCGAGCTCCCTCTCTCTAAAAATACATTATTTGTTGCATCAAATTGCTATTTGATTTTCACTCATACTCTAATTGAAAATATATCACAATATAACTAATTTTCTTTATTAACAAAACCTAAGATATTTATTTATATAAAAAAAATGTTAACATATAAAAATTTGATTATTTTACATCTACTAAATTTATAATGTAAATATAGAAATTAATTCAATAATTAGAAAATTGGATAAAATTCTAATTTAAATATCCAAACATCGTTATTTTTAAATTTCTAAGACTTTAAATAGTAAATAGGAAAATAATCCCCAAATAATAGAATTTGGATAAAAACCTTAATTTGTTTCAAATCCAATTAATTAAAATTGCCTTTAATTACCTTCAATAAAAGAATTTATGAATTAAAACTGTAAATAAATATATGTATGACTTGAAATTAGTTCGTAATAACTTTTCATAAATCTTGGATCTTACAATTGAGATTTTAGAAAGTTTGGAAGAGGGCTTTGGTGTGCAAAAATATGTTCTTGGAGGTGTTGAGTCCTTGAGAGCTTGTGAAAAAGTGATTTGGAAGTGCTTTGGTTGAGCGTGGAAAATCGGCTAAGGTATGGTCTCGGTTTCCTGTATCTAAAATGTAATGTGGTGTGAAAACTTAGGCTAGAGGCCCTAAGATAGGTATTGAATTATTGATGCTGTTGAATGGTTGAGATATATGATGTGGTCATATATGTGGTTATGAATATTGATGCCTTGATGGTGTGATATATGAGAAAAATGTATGTTGTGATATATGCTTGATGAATGATTAAGGTTGATTTGTGGGTGAAACCATGTTGATGATGAGTATGATATTGATTATGTATAATGATGGTTGATTGAAAATGGTATTGTTGGAAATTGGGATGAGAAAGGAAGTATGAAGTATGACGTGTTAATGTGTTTGAAAGTTAGCCATTTGATTATGATGGGTTAAAGTGGTTGGATGGTGGTTTTGTGAATTTTTGGTAAAAATATGAATGTATGAGTTGAAGAGGCTTGAGATTGATTTTTGGTATATTTTGATTGATTTCAAAAAAGGTTGAAATTGGTATGTTTTGATTGATTTTGAAAAGGGTTGATATTGGCTTGTTTTGAAAATGGCACTTTGTGGTTTTGTATGAAAATATGTCTTTTTTTGGCATACTTTGACAGAGTATAAGTTGGACCCCAGATCCTCGTTTTGTGCTAAACTTGTTTAGAAATAAAATTGGATCCGGGATGTTCATGTCGTTCGAAGAACGGGCGAAAAATGATTTGAAATGAAGGAGTTATGTCCCTCGGAAGATTGGAGGTTCCATCTGTGAATTCTGCAGCATTTAACTTTAGAAAAAATTTTAGCAGAATGCCCCCCATGCATAGGTGTGACTGACGCATACACGTCGTTTTTCAAAAATGCACCATCCACGCATGCGCGTGGCCTACGAGTGCGCGTCGATGCGCTGCTCCAAATGCCCAACCATTTTTTCGAGAGTTGTGCGAGAATTGTGCTAGTTTTGTGCATGGGGCACAAACGCACCCACGCGTACGCGTGGCTGACGCGTAGGCATCGCTTGGCTATTTTTTCATCCACGCGTGTGCATGGGTGACGCATACGCGTCGATGAACATTTTGGCGATCCACGCATGCTCGTGAGTGACGCGTACGCGTGATCTTGTTTTCACCCCTTATGTCTTAAATCATTATGATATGCCTAGCAATGAGGAAGGTGCTAGGGGATGTGGTAATTTGTGAATGAATAATGGGGAAAATTTATGATCAATGATGATCAAAGATGATTATATGAGATATGGAAGATGGCGGTGGAAGTGCTTTATGTACCATAAGCTGAAGGGCTGTATTTGTTGATAAATTGGCTGGTTCTGGATTGAACTGTGAGCCGGATGGTTGAGTTATTGCCGAATTGCGGCTGAGCCATTATTGAGTTATGGCTGAGTATAATTGCATATATGCTTATTGAATGAAATGTGAATGTTGCACTTCCACTATCTGAGATACAAGTTACCCTGGATGAAAGCAGTGGCTAGCCACCACGTGCTCTAGGTGGAGACTTGATACTCTGCTGACCCTATGTCGTAAGTGTGGCCGGACACTGTGAAAGTTCCGGATGGGCTCGCCCCTGTGGATAAACACTAGTGTGGGTGTTATATGGATACACAGTATTGTGGGTGTTTTATGATTATGATTATGATCATGATGATGATCGAGAATAACTCGAGTTGGGGATGCACGACAGAGGGACAGTCCAATGGTTAGCTACCAGGACTTGTCGGGTTGGCTATATAACCGACAGATGATATCATTAGCCATTAGGGACAGGCATTCATTATATGCATATTATGTGAATTGTTTGGAATTGTCTAATTGACTGCATATTACTTGCTAATTGTCTAAATGTCGTATCTGTTTCCTATTTTTATATCTCTTGTCTGAAATAACTGTGTGACGTTAGGATTTTTGCTAGTAAATAATTTTATAAAAATAGTCGCGTTGTAGATATAGATTCTAAACCAACAGAAATCCCTTCGTGCAAACGTTTTGGTTGTCACAAGTAACAAACCCCTTTAAAATTGATAACCGAGTATTTAAACCTCGGGTCGTCTTCTCAAGGAATTGCAGGGAGGTATGTTCTTATTATTGGTTATGGAGATTGTAAATTGGGGTTTGAGAATGAGGAATGAATATGGCAAATAATTTAAATAGCAACTAAAATAAATAAATACTGTAAAGCAAACCCTTTGTCAAGGTACGAGAAATTGGAAGTCCAAACTTAGTTATTCTTATCAATAATAATGAAAGTTGAATCTTAATTCCACTTAGTTAACCTTTGCTAAAGCAAAGGAAAGTCAAGGGACTAATTAGTTTGACCTTCGAATCCTATTTATTTCCTAAGAAAAGGTTGGGATTATTGAAGTTCATAGACCTTCGAATCCTATTTATTTCCTAAGAAAAGGTTGGGATTATTAAAGTTCAGTTCAATTAGCAAGATAACAGTTATCAATTATATTGAGCTAAGATAACTCCTGAGTTACTGATTTCTTAAGCAAGACCAAAAAGAAAAGAAATTAATCTACTGGAATAAAAATATCTTCAGATTGGGAATAATCAATAACATAAATAAAAGAAAGCAATATTAACTGAAATACCTCAAATAACATTAATTCGAAAGAGTAATCTGTAACATAGAAGAATTCATAAACTAAATTGAGAAAACAAGTGATGAGAAAGGAATATTGAACCTGATAAAAAGATAATCCTCAAAGCAAATAAAATCCTAAATCTAAATCCTAATCCTAAAGAGAGAGGAGAGAA
>NC_029776.3:43475429-43476237 GCF_000817695.3 Arachis duranensis | reverse complement strand
CCCCCACTTCATAACCTCTGGTCTATGCCTTCTGGACTTGGATTTGGGCCAAAAAGGGCTTCAGAACTCGCTATGAGCATTTTCTGCAATTTCTAGTGCGTGGCCTCTGGCACGTGTCCGCGTGGGTCACGCGTCCGCGTGGGTCACGCGGTCGCGTCAATTGGAGTTTTCCTTGTCGCGCGGTCGTATCAGTCATGCGGCCGCATCATAGGTGTTCTTCTTTAGGTGCGCGATCGCATCAGTCATGCGGCCGCGTCGCTGCTTCTTCGCGCTTGGCATGCGGCCGCGTCGTCCATGCGGTCGCGTCGCTGCCAGTTTCTTCAGAAATTCCGTTTTGTGCTTTCCTTCCATTTTTGTATGTTTTCTTTCCATCCTTTGAGTCATTTCTGCCTTAGAAGATCTGAAACTACTCAACACACTAATCATGGCATCGAATGGAAATAAAGGTAATTAAAATAATTAACTTTAAAGCATAGGAAATATGTTTTTCACATACATCACATAATAAGGAAGGGAAAGTAAAACCATGCAATTAATATGAATAAGTGGGTGAAGGATTGAATAAATCACTCAAACTAAGCACAAAAAATATCACAAAATATGGGTTTATCAACCTCCCCACACTTAAACAATAGCATGTCCTCATGCTATATCCAAGGTAAAAAGTAAGGTTGAAGTGGTGGAATACCATGCAATGCAATCTAATCTAAATGCAACTATCTAAATGAGTCATGCAATCCTAATTTTATTCACTCATATATAAAGCTTACATGTAGTTAAATCAATTCACATTCTCAAGGAATCATAT
>NC_029776.3:43474868-43475217 GCF_000817695.3 Arachis duranensis | reverse complement strand
TTATTCTTCTTTTTATCCTTACTTTCTATAACTTTGTTCTTCATCTAACCAATCAACAATCATAAAATATAGACATACAAAGATCATGAGGTCTTTTTAAGGTTGTAATGGGGCCAAGGTAAAAGTAAGGTATATGTATAAGGCCAAGTGAGCTAATTAAGTGAATCCTTGATTAGTCTAAGATCTCACCTAACATACATATTTTATAAAGCAAAGCTTCTTTACCTATTTTCTCATATTTCCCACTTTTTATGTTACATGCTCATGCATTAGTTTTAATTTTTGCTCCATGTGCACTTGCTTTAATTTGCATTTTTTTTAAATGCACATGGTAATTAATTATTTTAAT
>NC_029776.3:43471979-43474788 GCF_000817695.3 Arachis duranensis | reverse complement strand
CATTTCTATCATCCATGTTCCCATAAAGTTTTTCCACACTTAAACAATTACACAATTTCTATCTTAAGCTAACCAAGGATTCAACTTGGGATTTTTAATTTGTTTTTCTGCTTAAGGCTAGTAATGTGGTTATAAAACAAGGGGGATTTAAAAACTCAAGGGGGCTAACAAGGATGGCATAAAAGGTAGGCTTTATTTGGGATAAGTGAGTTTTAATCAAAAATGGCCTCAATCCTATCTAGGTATGTATCTATATTCTATACTGGACATATAGATTAAAGCAAAGTAAAGAACATCAGAAAAATAAAAAGAAGGGCAAACACACAGGAATGAAATTTATGGTTTGAATGTAACCAAATGAAATTTATGGTTTGAATATAACCATACAATTAAGCTCAAAACTCCTAGGCTGTGTGTTCTCTAACTCAAACATCATATATCATTCATATATGTCATGCAGGTTTAGTTAAAAATTCCCATTATTCTCATAAAAAAATTGTTTTGGGTGGCCTTTAAGGTTTTAGTGTTTCTCCTTGATGAAATGTTGTTAACTAACTAACATGTAATGCTATATATACAAGGTGTGTGGATTGTTTCTATTGAGGTCTCTAGCTTACTCCTTTTTTTTCAATCAAGTCAACTATCATATACTAAAAAGGGTAAACTATACTAATTAATCCACTTAAAATATAACTAGTAAACTAAACTAAATGGCTAAATCATGAACTAAAGTGAAAAATGTAGAAATAGAGTAAAAATACATGAAAGTAGCAATGTATAAGTGCTCAGAAAATAAAAATAAAAATAAAGAGAAAAATACAGAAAAATAGCTAAATAGAATAGAAGGGTCTGTAGTGGTTCACCAAAATAAATGTGCCAGAGATGGCAACCTCCCCACACTTAAATAATAGCATCACCCTCGATGCTCAGTCATGCTGGGTGTGAAGGAGTGTCATCTCCAGAAGGATGGGTAGCTGGAGTCTCTGTGGTGGTGGTTTGAGGATCTGCCTGCTGCAGAGGAGGTGCTGACTGAATAGAAATCTCGGGATCTGCAGCCTGGATCTGATGTGGGTGGCGATCACGGAGGGGGTCAGCGGCGGTGGAGGGAGAAGGGGAAAGAAGAAGAAGAAAGAGGGGGAGGAAGGAAGGGGGTGGCGTGGCGGTGGGATCTGGGTGGTCGACAGGGGCGGCGGTGGCCGGTGGTGGTGGCTAGGTGGTTGGGTGGTTGGGGAGAAGAAAGGAAGGAGAATGGTTTGGGGGGCACGCGAATGGGTAGGGTTTCACATCACAAGGTGTAATCGAATTTGGGCTCACGCAATCGCGTGGGGCACGCGGTCGCGTGGCTGGGGTGGAATAGGAGTTTACGCGATTGCGTGGGTCGCGCGATCGCATGGAACGGATAAAAGAGGAGATGACGAGATCGCTTGAGGCATGCGATCGCGTCGCTTGAAATTGTGCTAAACGCACGATTCCAGCGTCGTATTGTGCTAAACGCACGATTCCAGCATTGTGTCAACGCAACTTTCTGTCTCATTGTTGGGTGTTGTGCAATCCATGCGACGCAATCACGTCGCTCACGCTGTCGCGTGGAATTTGTTGTGTGCGATTGCGCGGTCGCGTCAGGGACGTGACCGCGTGGTTCATTTTGTGCGAAACGTACAATGGCCACACGATTCCAGCCCAACTTTCTGGGCATTGGATCTTTACGCTGATTTCCAGATCACGTGGCCGCGTGAGTGACGCGGACGTGTGGGAGGTGTTTTGTCGCAACTGACGCGATCGCATGATCGATGCGGTCGCGTCGCACGCCCTTTTTCTCTCTCTTTTTTTATGCAGTATGCAGTGCTAAATGCAAATGTTATGAATAGCATCCAGGTTCAATAGAAATAAACAATATAAAATAAACAAAAACGAAATAAAATGGAAACATGAACGATCATACCATGGTGGGTTGTATCCCACCTAGCACTTTTAGTTAAAGTCCTTAAGTTGGACATTTGATGAGCTTCCTGTTATGGTGGCTTGTGCTTGAATTTGTCCAGAAATCTCCACCAGTGTTTGGAATGCTAGCGTCCTCCGGGGTCCCAAACAAAGTACGTAAAGCCCTTGTGTGAGTTCAAACAGGCTTGTAGGCTCCCGGAGTGTTGAATGTCAGAATAGACTCTAGGATCTCAAACTTTTCTTCTACACCCGTCTTTGTCTTGATCTACATTGTTCCAGTCGGGTGAGGAATAATCCGAATTCTCACTGCAATGACCAAACAGTTTCCGAGATCCTTTAAATTAAGCTTGAAACCAATTCCTGCACCTCAAATTGAAGTGTGAAACCTCATTGAATCTTGCATACCAGTGCTGAGTGCGAGTCATTTCCCTTTTTTTTCTTAAAGCCGCAAAGAGCTTTATGAGCGGATAATTTATACGCTTTTTGGCATTATTTTTAGTATGTTTTTAGTATGATCTAGTTAGTTTTTAGTATATTTTTATTAGTTTTTAGTTAAAATTCACTTTTCTGGACTTTACTATGAGTTTGTGTGTTTTTCTGGCTGAAATTGAGGGTCCTGAGCAAAAATCTGATTCAGAGACTGAAATGGACTGCAGATGCTGTTGGATTCTGACCTCCCTGCACTAGAAGTGGATTTTCTGGAGCTACAGAAGCCCAATTGGCGCGCTATCAACGGCGTTGGAAAGTAGACATCCTGGGTTTTCCAGCAATATATGATAGTCCATATTTTGCCCGAGATTTGATGGCCCAAACCGGCGTGGCAAAACAGCCTCAGAAATTCCAGCGTTTAACGCTGGAACTGGCATAA
>NC_029776.3:43471492-43471820 GCF_000817695.3 Arachis duranensis | reverse complement strand
ATGCTTGACAACCACCTCCGTTCTACCTTAGATTAAGTAGTTATCTCTTGGATTCCTTAATCGGAATCTTCGTGGTATAAGCTAGAATTGATGGCGGCATTCAAGAGAATCCGGAAGGTCTAAACCTTGTCTGTGGTATTCTGAGTAGGATTCAATGATTGAATGACTGTGACGTGCTTCAAACTCCTAGCAGGTGATGCCAAGGCATCTTAGGCTAGTTTCACTAGCATTTTTCTGTTAGTTTTAGTTGTTTTATGCATTTTCTTGAGCTTAAAGTAACCAAGAATGGTTAAATGTATAACAAAGCAATGAACCATCCAAACAGTAT
>NC_029776.3:43470964-43471349 GCF_000817695.3 Arachis duranensis | reverse complement strand
ACCTCCAGTTTAACCTTAAACTGGAGGTTAAACGTGTTCGACACAAATTCTCACCAGGAAGCATTTTCACGTTTAACCTCCAGTTTAACCTTAAACTGGAGGTTAAACGCCAGAAGTAAGAGAGGCACCAGGAGCATTTCCACGTTTAAGCTCCAGTTTAACCTTAAACTGGAGCTTAAACGTGTTCGACTATTTCTCTCCTCCAGGGTTGCTTTCTCATTTCCACGTTTAAGCTTCAATTTAACCTTAAACTGAAGCTTAAACGTGTTCGACCCAATTGCTCCCCCAGGGTTGCTTTCTTCATTCCCACGTTTAAGCTTCAGTTTAACCTTAAACTGAAGCTTAAACGTGTTCGACATTTCACACTCCTGGGTTGCTTTCTTCC
>NC_029776.3:43463460-43470783 GCF_000817695.3 Arachis duranensis | reverse complement strand
TGGTATGAAACCCAATTGAATATCATGGTTTATGGGATTGGGCCTGAAGAATTGATGAGTCTGGAATTTCTATTTGTTGAGTCATGTGTCATTACTTGATTATCACTAAGTTGGCTCAATGAATGTTACAGAATTGGATCAGCAGCCTCATCAGGATTATGGATCATAAACCCAAAGCAAAAGGAAATCAAGGAAAGGCCTCAAAGCCCAAGAAACACAACAGAAGCTCAATTTAGAAAGTGTATAAATAGGATAGAATTTAAGTTAGTGAGGAACTTTTGGACACTTGGAGAACTTTTCATCAATTTTTCTAGTTTTGAATTCGGAGCTATGACTCACTAAACCCCTTTCATTGGGTTAGGGAGCTCTATTGTAATTCAATGAATCAATAATAGTTTTTATCTTCTTCTTCAATCTTTTCTCTTGAATTTTGTTAGAAAGCTTCTCGATCTAATTCCATTGGTTAGTTGTCTTGGGAAAGAAACTATCCATAATTGGAATCCTTCGGAACCTTGGGAAAGGAATGGAGGATTCATGCTAGAGAAGCTTTCTCACAGTGAATTGGATTGGGGTTTGGATGGATATTGTGACATGTAATCCTACCAAATTGTGGTTCATGAAATTGTGTGGTATAATCAGTGATCGAGCATCATCTCTTCTTATGAACATTTAAACCAAGGGATTGGGAATTTGTTTGTTTTTAGAGAGAATTGGTGAGCCAAGGGATTGGGATCCAATCATATAAGATTGCCAAGCAAAATTCATTGAATGCATTGGTTGAGGAAGAGATAAAAATGTTTTGATTCGGAGATCTCAATATCTCCTAACACCCAATGAACTCCCCATTTCTGATCTACACTTTCTCTTTACATTCTGCAATTTAATTTCATGCAAACACCCCCATCCCTTTTTAATTTCAGCACTTTAACTTCTCGCTCTTTAATTCATGCAATTTAAGATTCTGCAATTCTCATCTAAATCTTCATTCCTCTCAACTAGAACAAACTTCTAATCTGAATTGCTCATTCAACCAATCCTTGTAGGATTCGACCTCACTCTATTGTGAGTTTTTACTTGACGATAACCGGTGCACTTGCCGGAAGGAATTTTGCCGATTTGTGCAATTTCCTAAATCGTAGCTATCAAGTTTATGGCTAGATCAAGTTTTTGGCGCCGTTGCCGGGGATTGGTTTTCGATTGACAATTCTCAAATTAGAAGTGAACTAGATTGAGCAATTTTTTGTGTTTTGATAATTTAGTTCAAGTTACTTGTTGAATTTTAATTTCTGCACTCTGTTAATTGCTTTTTCTTTCTTATGCCTTTCATTTCAAGCAACTAACTCACTGACCCACTAACTATTTGAATTAATTCCTTAACTGCTCTAACCATACTCTTCCATTAACCAAGAGTATTCCACTTGTTTGTTGCTTGTGGTGTGTTCTTGTATGACAGGTAGGAGAGGAGAGACATCAACTCCTCCATATACCGAACCAGAGAGGACCCTTCATAAACATAGAAGGGAAGCAAGAGGGAAGAGAGTACTGGAAGAAGAAGAATCTGAAGGAGAATCTGAGGACACTTTTGAGGAAGCTCTAGATCTCAACATGGATAGAGAAGTTCACAACCATGAGAGGACTGATGGAAATAATGCCATTCCTGAGAGGAGGGTTCTTGGTTCATACATAAACCCAACCTCTGGGAATTGTGGTAGCAGCATTCCGAAACCACCCATTCAGGCCAACAATTTTGAACTCAAACCACAGCTAATATCATTGGTGGAGGATCATTGTTCATTTGGTGGGAGTGCTAATGAAGACCCAAACCAATATCTCACAAAATTCCTGAGAATTTGCGACACTGTGAAGTCCAATGGAGTCCAGGAAGATGCCTATAAACTACTCTTGTTCCCATTCTCACTTAGGGACAAGGCAGCTAAGTGGCTGGAATCATTCCCAAGGGGGAGCCTAACAACCTGGGATGAGGTGGAAAGCAAGTTTCTGGCACGTTTCTACCCAAGCCATTGAAGTGATTGAGACCGTGGCTGAGAATGAGTACTACTATGCTTCAGAGAGATACAACACTAAGGGAGTCATGGAGCTGAACTATGTTGATACAATTCTAGCCCAAAACAAGGTGTTTGCCAAGCAACTAGCAGAGCTCACCAGGAAATTAGAAACAAATCAAGTGGCTGCAATACACACACAAGATCAAGAGGAAGTAAGCACTGAAGGAGGTGATTGGGAAGAGGCCAACTCTGTGGGAAATCAACAAAGGCAACCATATGATCCACATTCCAACACTTACAACCCAGGCTGGAAAAACCACCCAAACTTTGGGTGGGGAAACCAGCAAACCCAACCACAAAACCACAAACCTTACAACCCCAACCAACATAACAATTCCACATACCAAAACTCCAACCAAAGATCATACCAAGCCACACAAAACGCTTACTCCCAACCACCATATCATGGCCAAAATAATCAACCTGCCCAATCCAATCCGAACCAATAATTTCAAGATCAATTAAACAGGATAGAAGGAAGGTTAGTAAACATGGGTCAGGACATAAGTGAGTTGAAAAGCTTTAGGGATGATGTGAGATCGACCTTAAGGAACCATGGCGAAAAACTCAAGTGGATGGAGGCTCGAGTAGGAGAGCTATCTCAACAGGCTCCCAAGTCAACTGCAGTGTTCCCTAGTGACACAAAAGCCAAATATAGGGGAACAAAAGGGAGTGAGATGGGAAGAATGCAAGGCCATCACCATATTGAAGGAAGTCTCAGGAGAAGAAGGAATCAGACCCTCAGAACAGGAGCCAGAAATCCTGAAGGAAGGTGTGGAAGAAGCTAAGCAGGAAAGTGAAACTGAGCAAGCCAAGGAACTGCAAAATGAAGGCATGCTGGAAACATACCAACCAAAAGCACCATTTCCTCAGAGGTTAGGAGGAGGTGAAAAAGGGAAAACATATTCAAGGTTTTTAGAGACATTTAAGTCTCTCCATATCAATATTCCCTTTCTTGAGATTCTCCAGCAGATGCCTACACATATCAAGTATTTGAAGGAATTGCTGAGCAAGAAAAGAGTTTTGAAGGGAGGACAAACTGTAATAATGAACAAAGAATGCAGTGCCCTCATCAAGAAGGACATAGTCTCTAAGAAAACAGACCCAGGAAGTAATGACATAGTCTCTAAGAAAATAGACCCAGGAAGTTTTCATATCCCCTGCATCATAGGGGAAACAAAAATTGACAGAGGATTCTGTGATCTAGGAGCTAGCATAAATGTGATGCCTCTGACTCTTATGAAGAGGCTACAACTAAATGAGGTGAGGTCCACTGATGTAATCATACAACTGGCTGACAAAACTCAAAAGCAAGCTGAAGGTGTAGTTGAGAATGTGCTGGTGAAAGTGGGAAATTATTTCTTCCCCACAGACTTTGTCATTTTGGACATGGAGGAAAGCTACCTACACCCTATCATTCTGGGAAGGCCATTTCTAGCCACTGCTAGAGCACTCATAAATGTAGAACAAGGAGAGCTAATTTTGAGAATACATGATGAACAGCTCATTTTCCATGTTTTCAAACCTGCATCTGAGCTTGAACCAGAATCTGAAAAGCCTAAGGATGATAGTAGCCATCTGTGTTTGGAGGAAAGCAATCCAGCAGCTGAAACTCTAAAACAGTCCTTGGAAGGCAAACAAGATTTGCAAGAGTTAAAGCCACAAGAATAAAAAAAAACAGATAAGAAGGAACCTCCTGGCATAAGGGTCAATGAAGAAATCCTCAAGAGAGAGGGAAGAATTGTAAAGAAAGTGCCAAGAGGGTGGAGAAACAAGAAAATTCCCACTGAAGGTTTCTCTCCGGGAGATAAAGTGATAACAAGTCATTATTTGCCAATCCCACCTGACCTCAAACCCATTCCTTCCCAGTTCCCTCAAGTGTTCACAATCAGGAAAGTTCTTTCTATGGAACATTTGGAAATCATGAAGGAATCAAATGGGGACATTTTCATGGTGAGAGGAGAGGACATCAAGCACTACAATCCACCCTAACAAGGGACAACCGTCAAGCTAGTGACGTTAAAGAAGCGCTTCATGGGAGGCAACCCATGTTTTAGTATCCTTACTCTTTATTGTTTTGCTCTGCATTTAATAAAGCATGGTTTCTTATGCATGAACGTGAATCCTCAGGACAACCGTTGATAAGGTGCACTAAACATTACATGTAAAATACAATTGGTCTCTAAGTTTGGTGTGCTAAAATACAATTGGTCTCTGAGTTTGGTGTGCCTAAAGGCATTCCCAAATCTTATCAAATTGTATTCAATCTTTCATTTAAGGTGCATAACCAAACATTAAGTTTGGTGTTCCTCTTTGAACACAGTTAATGAAAAGCAAGAAGTTTCTCTGGATTTAGAAATTCATGACAAGTATACCATTTGCATGTTTTAATAATTTGATTTCAATTACTTTAGGTAGTAAAATTGTTTAGGATCAAAGAGCCAAAGTGATTATGATTTATTAGAATTATGCACATTCATTAAGGACAACCAACATGGATTTCATGTCATCAGGAGACATTACCAAACACTAAGTTTGGTGTCCAATAATAAGTGTGCATACATATAAAAGTCACGGCTATAAGCTCATAAAGTTAATCATTGATCTACAATCGTCCATTTTTCACTTGCATGAACTATAAAGAACCACTTGGGGAACGAGTTCCACACCACCAAATCTCCTTCTTGCACATTTTCTTTCATCATAGCATAACTATCTCTTGCCGAAAACAACCTCACCACACTTCTAACAACACTTTCTTACTTCACCTTGTCAACTGTAGCTTGTCACTTGCCAAAACTAAAGAACCAATGGCAGCCTCATCCAGCCACAAAAGAAGAAAAGATAAGCAGCCAATGGAGGAGGAAAGGGAATTTGATGCATGGAAATACAAATCAGTTTTCCATGAGATTCAAGCCGAATGGATGAGACCTAAAAGGGTACTAGCTGAGGTTCCCTTTGACCTTGAAAAGGATGAGTTCCCAGGTATTTGGGAGAAGATCAAAAAGAGGAAGTGGGAGCTCTTAACTAAGCCAATCACTAAAATCAACATCAACCTGGTGAAGGAGTTTTATGCAAATGCAGTGAGGGAGGATCCAACCGTGGAACCCACATACAAAAGCTATGTGAGAGGGGTGGAAGTTGACTTCAGCCCCAAAGCAATCATGAAAACTCTTGGCCTGAAAAACATACGTTTCAGCCAAGCAAGTTATGAGGAAAGGATGATAGGGGAACTTGACTATACGACTATTGCTGAAGACCTTTGTGCCATCAGAGCTGAATGGGTGAGAAAAACAAAAGGGGCTCCAAGAGTCTTGAGAAGGGGAGACCTAACACCTGAAGCTAAAGGGTGGTATGCAATAGTTAGGAGATCCATCCTACCCACTGCAAACTCTTCAGAAATAGTCCCTAAAAGAGCCATCTTACTACATTGCATTATGGTGGGAGGGGAGATCAAAGTTCATAAACTCATTGCTGAACAGATACAAGAGTTTAGTGAAAAAAGTGACCATGACTCCTGGCTCCACTTCCCTAGCACCATCATTAGACTATGCATCGATGCCCAAGTACCACTTGAAGATGAAAGACCTAATTGGCTATATCCTGGAATGGCCATAACTGCTCACAGAATGACTCTTGGCTTAATTGCCCCAAGACATACAAAAAGAAGAAATGAAGAAGGGCAACAAGCAGAAGAGGAGCAAGAAGCAGAGCAAGAAGGAGAAGAAGAGCAAGAAGAGCAAGGAAATCCAGAAAGAAGGCAACAAGTTCCCAGAGACCCCATGGATATGAGCAGAATACAGGAAATCATGGAAGGAATGTCTCAACAATACATGAGGTCTCAAGAGAAGCAAGAGGACTTTCACCTAAAAATGATGGACATGCAAAGGAACTTTGAATCAAGATTCCTAGATCTGCAAAGGGAACAGAATTTACAATTACAGGAATCCCTCAGCCACATATGCCAACACCAAGATGCCAATATCTTGGCAATCAAGGAAGCCACCACTTTGCAGAATGCAAGATACTCAGTTCAAGCTGATTACAACATCAGCTCTCAAATCAAGCTTAACTACATAGGGGAACATCTACACAAGATGGACCCAGCATTCCCAGCTTTTGATGAGTATTTCAAAGGGAGGAAAGAAGGAGAAATGAAGAAGGCAGTGATCCTTGAGAAAGGAGTGGAAGAAACAATGAAAAAAGCTGGATTCTGGACAAAGCTCATAAGAAAAGACAAAGGAAGTACAAGTGGTCAAAAAGAGGCAAGAAGCAAGAAGAAGCAGGACCCCAAGAATCAAAAAGAACCAAGCAACAAATGAGAGGTGGTCTTATTCCTTAATAATCAAATAATAGTTTGTGAATTGTCTTTATGAGTTTTCTTTCATTTTAAGTCATTTAAGTGTCATGAGAAAATTCTAGTATGTTTGTCTGTTTACTGCTTTGAATAAAGTGAATGCCTAGATGTTTGGATATAACTTCACCTTCTTAAACAAATGCTTGCCATGCTTGTTCTGTTTCCAAAAATAAAAGAAAAGTTTGAACAAAAGTAACTTGGCTCAATTAGTGACAAATCAAGTAGAATTAAGTGGTGGTATGCATGCTTGATTGTTTAGTCAGATCACTGGAAATAGAGTGTAGAATTATCAATTTTTGTGTAGAAGTTGAGTATTGTCTATGGATCTTGATGAATAAATGTCTTTGGCCATGAAAAAGAAAGAAAAAGAAGAAGAAAAAGCCACTGAAAAAGGGCAAGAAAGAAAAAGAAGAAGAAAAAGCCACTGAAAAGGGGCAACCAAAAAAAAAAAACAAAAAAATTGAGAAAATAAGCTAGGCACCAATGGTTTGAACTTCTGAGACAAATGCCTGTGGTGTTTATGTATTAAGGATATGCTTGGATGAATAGGTTCTGAGGAGTGTTTCAACACTTGGTAACTTGGGTTAACTAACCCGGGATTATCAACCAAAAGTCCATTATCAAGAGCAACCTAAATACAAAACATTTAGTCACACAAAGAGGTGCTGGGCATCAATGTCTCAAGAAGAAATGTGAACTAAAAATGCCTGTAGTGGATATGTGTAATGCAATGATAAGAAAAAGAAAATGCCAAAGGCTTGTGCAACACATGACACTGAGCAAACAAGGAGCAAAGGAGCTCTAAGAAAAAGAAAAACAAAGAAGGGAAAAGTGCCAAAGACATAAGAATAACAAGAGGCCATAGCAGTGTTTAATGGATGCAATGAAAAAAATGATAAT
>NC_029776.3:43460297-43460990 GCF_000817695.3 Arachis duranensis | reverse complement strand
GTTGCAAAAGTGTGATTGCAATTTCGTGCACCAAGTTTTTGGCGCCGTTGCCGGGGATTGTTCGAGTTTGGACAACTAACGGCTTATCTTGTTGCTTAGATTAGGACTGTTTTAATTTTGTTGGTTTAGAGTCTTTTAGTTGAGTGTAGTTTTATATTTTAAGTTTGGTGTCAATTGCATGATTTTGTTTTTTCTTTTAATTTTCGAATTTGCATGTTTTTAGTCCCTTTTTGATCCGTAAAAATTCTAAGTTTGGTGTCCTCTTTGTGTTTTTCCCTTAATATTTTCGAAAATTTAGTGTTTGATTTTCTAAAAATTTTAAGTTTGGTGTCTTTTTGTTGTTTTTCTCTTTCCTCTTTTCAAAAATCAAATCTTTTTCAAAAAAATCTTTCAATCATATCTTTTTAATTGCTGTTTTCAAAATCGTTTTGATCAACTAATTGATTCAGTTCTCAATTTGCTTTGATCTTATTTTCTTTTTGATTTTCGAATTTTCACTTTAATTTTCTTTTGTTTTATTTTATTTTTTTCGTTTAATTCAAAAAAAAAAACAAAATATATCTATTTGCAATCCATTATGGATCTAAGTGGGATTGATTAGTCCAAAAGGACTCTGGGGTCATATGCTAACCCCATTACAGCTGCATATGGGAGTAGCATATGTACACCTCCCATCAAAGCAAGCAGCTTTGA
>NC_029776.3:43458433-43460076 GCF_000817695.3 Arachis duranensis | reverse complement strand
CCCTCTGAAATGTTTTCAGAGTGGGTACAATTAGACATCTTCTACTATGGGTTTACAGAAAAAGCTCAGATGTCTTTAGACCACTCAGCTGGTGGATCTATACACGTGAGGAAGACAATTGAAGAAGCTCAAGAGCTTATAGACACTGTTGCTAGAAACCAATATTTGTACTCTAGCAATGAGTTCTCTCCAAAAGAGGAAGTCATGGCAGTAGTCACTGACCCTAGTCCTCAAGAACAGATAATTGAGCTTAATCAACAGTTGTTCCTGATGACAGAATAGTTAGCAGACTTTAAAGAGATGCTCCATGAAACTAAAGTTGCTAACAAGAGCATAGAACTGCAGTTAAATCAAGCAAAACAACAAATATCTAAACAAATAACAGAGGAATGTCAAGCAGTTCAACTGAGGAGTGGGAAGACACTGAATAACACTGCTCAGAAGAGCAAAAAGCCAAACAAGGAACAATTGACAGAGGACAACCAAATCACTGTGCAAAATCTCTCTGAGGACAGTAAGAGCCCAGAGAGGAATGTTATTGGCGTTCAAACGCCAGAAAGGGAAGGAAAGCTGGCGTTAAACGCCCATTCCTTGCCCAGTTCTGGCGTTCAAACGCCAGAAAAGGGGGAAAAGTTGGCGTTAAACGCCCAATTTCCACCCAATCCTGGCGTTCAGACGCCTGGGGAGAATCAGACACCTGAGAGTGCTGACAGTAATCCCTCTAACAAGGCTTCTTCAACCACTTCTGTAAGGAATAAACCCGCTGACAGTAATCCTTCTAACAAGGCTTCTTCAACCACTTCTGTAAGGAATAAACCTGCAGCATCTAAGGTTGAAGAATATAGAGCCAAGATGCCTTATCCTCAAAAACTCCGCCAAGCGGAACAGGATAAGCAAATTGCCCGCTTTGCAGACTATCTAAGGACTCTTGAAATAAAGATTCCGTTTGCAGAGGCACTTGAGCAAATACCTTCTTATGCTAAGTTCATGAAAGAGATTTTAAGCCATAAGAAGGATTGGAGAGAAACTAAAAAAGTTTTTCTCACTGAAGAATGCAGTGCAGTCATATTAAAGAGCTTACCAGAAAAGCTTCAAGATCCAGGAAGCTTTATGATACCATGCACATTAGAAGGTGCTTGCACCAAGACAGCCCTATGTGATCTTGGAGCAAGCATCAATCTAATACCTGCATCCACTATCAGAAAGCTTGGGTTGACTGGAGAAGTCAAACCAACCCGGATATACCTCCAACTTGCTGATGGATCCATTAAATACCCATCAGGCATAATAGAGGATATGATTGTCAAAGTTGGGCCGTTTGCCTTTCCAACTGACTTTGTGGTGCTGGAAATGGAGGAGCACAAAAGTGCAACTCTTATTCTAGGAAGACCTTTCCTAGCAACTGGACGGACCCTCATTGACGTCCAAAAAGGGGAATTAACCCTGAGAGTCAATGAGGATGAGTTCAAGTTGAATGTTGTCAAAGCTATGCAGCATCCAGACACAACAACTGACTGCATGAGAACTGATATTATTGACTCTTTTGTGGAGGAGGTTAATATGACTGAAAGTCTTGAATCAGAGCTAGATGACATCTTTAAAGATGTTCAGCCTGATCTGGAGGAACTAAAGGAAATAAAAGA
>NC_029776.3:43457323-43457635 GCF_000817695.3 Arachis duranensis | reverse complement strand
AAGGAATTGTCCTTGGGCACAAAATTTCAAGCAAGGGAATAGAGGTGGATAAGGCAAAGGTGGAGGTAATTGAAAAATTACCCCCACCTGCCAATGTTAAGGCAATCAGAAGCTTTCTGGGGCATGCAGGATTCTACAGACGTTTTATAAAGGATTTTTCAAAAATTGCCAAACCTCTGAGTGATCTGCTAGCTGCTGACACGCCATTTATCTTTGATAAGGAGTGTTTGCAGGCATTTGAGACCCTGAAAGCTAAGCTGGTCACAGCACCAGTCATCTCTGCACCAGACTGGACATTACCATTTGAACTAA
>NC_029776.3:43456556-43457220 GCF_000817695.3 Arachis duranensis | reverse complement strand
TTCAGATCTTATTTAGTAGGATCAAAAGTGATTGTGTACACTGACCATGCTGCTCTTAAATATCTACTCACAAAGCAGGATTCAAAACCCAGGCTCATAAGATGGGTGTTGCTTCTGCAAGAGTTTGATATAGAAATAAGAGACAGAAAAGGGACAGAAAATCAAGTAGCTGATCACCTGTCCCGGATAGAACCAGTAGCAGGAGCATCCCTCCCTCCTACTGAGATCTCTGAAACCTTTCCGGATGAGCAATTGTTTGCTATTCAGGAAACACTGTGGCTTGCAGACAGTGCAAACTATAAGACTCAAGGTTCTCCTTCTGTAACCATGGAGAGGAAGCATGAAGAGCTTCTCTCAAAACAGAGTCAAACAGAGCCCCCAAAGTCAAACTCTAAGTTTGGTGTTGGGAGGTCACAACCAAACTCTAAGTTTGGTGTTGGGAGGTTCCAACTTTGCACTGAGCCTCCGTGAGGCTCCATGAGGGCCCACTGTCAAGCTACTGACACTAAAGAAGCGCTTGTTGGGAGGCAACCCAATGTTATATTTTATCTAATTTCCTTTGTTATTTTATGTTTTCTTTAGGTTGATGATCATGAGAAGTCACAAAATCAATTGAAAAAGCAAAAACAGAAAGAAAAATAGAAAGAAAAACAGCACACCCTGG
>NC_029776.3:43456095-43456377 GCF_000817695.3 Arachis duranensis | reverse complement strand
TGGGCACCAAGCTGGCGTTAAACGCCAGAAATGGGCACCAGCCCGGCGTTTAACGCCAGAATTGGCATAGGGAGCATTTTTGCTCACCACTTGGTGTAGGGATGACTTTTCCTTGACACCTCAGGATCTGTAGACCCCACAGGATCCCCACCTACCCCACCACTCTCTTTCTTCTTTCCTCTTTTGCTCGAGGACGAGCAAACCTTCTAAGTTTGGTGTGGTAAAAGCATTACTTTTTGTTTTTCCATAACCATTTATGGCATCTAAGGCTGGAGAAACCTC
>NC_029776.3:43455228-43455908 GCF_000817695.3 Arachis duranensis | reverse complement strand
AAGCGCCAAGAACATTCCATCCTCCTCCATGAAATTAAAGAAGATCATAGAATCATGAGAGAGGAGCAACAAAGGCAAGGAAGAGACATTGAGGAGCTCAAGCACTCCATAAGATCTTCAAGAGGAAGAACAAGCCGCCATCATTAAGGTGGACCCGTTCTTTAATCTCCTTGTTCTTTATTTTCTATTTTTCAAATTTTTATGCTTATGTTTATCTATGTTTGTGTCTTATTACACGATCATTAGTATCTTAGTGTCTATGCCTTAAAGCTATGAATGTCCTATGAATCCATCACCTCTCTTAAATGAAAAATGCTTTAATCACAAAAGAACAAGAAGTACAGGATTTTGAATTCATCTTTGAAACTAGTTGAATTAGTTTGATGTGGCGACAATACTTTTTGTTTTCTGAATGAATGCTTGAACAGTGCATATCTCTTTTGAATTGTTGTTTTAAGAATGTTAAAATTGTTGGCTCTTGAAAGAATGATGGAAAAGGAGAACTGTTATTGAGGATCTGAAAAATCATCAAATTGATTCTTGAAGCAAGAAAAAGCAGTGAAAAAAAAGAAAAAAAACGAAAAAAAAAAGAAAGAAAAGAAAGAGAAAAAGAAAAAAAAGAAAGAAATAAAGTTGTGATCCAAGGCAAAAAGAGTGTGCTTAAGAACCCTGGACACCTC
>NC_029776.3:43452089-43453923 GCF_000817695.3 Arachis duranensis | reverse complement strand
TAAATTGAGCTTGACACCAATTCCTGCACCTCAAATTGAAGTGCGAAACCTCATTGAATCTTGCATACCAGTGCTGAGTGCGAGTCATTTCCCTTTTTTCTTAAAGCCACAAAGAGCTCTAAGCTGGCCATCTGTCTCAAGCAAACCATATTCAAGTGGAAAATTGAAGATAAAGGTCAAGGATTTTACCCACTTGAAGTTTATGTTGAGTGGTAGTGGCCTTGGGGTCAGTGTTTCCAGTAGTTCTGCAAGCTCTACTCCCTTGTGGTCTTCAGTGAATTCTTCCACTTCCTTGCAAACCTTTTCCATTCCAGCCATGTCCTAGTCAAAGTCTTCCAAATCTTCCTCGTCACTTGAGTCGTAATTAGGAGGTTGAGAAAATTTGATCTCTGCATCATCGTCGTATTCACTTGGGGAAGATTTTTTCGTCTCAAAGAATTCACTTGCGGGTGCAAGTTCATCACTAGGAGGACTTGACTGGTGATCATCATCATCAAGGAAACATGTGTCTTGGGTAATTCCGTCTAGTTCTTCATAAGATATCTGCATTGGGGGCTGCGCAACATCCTCTTTAGCATCAATTGTAACATCCTTGACGGAGTTCTCCACAACTCTGGATTCAGGTGGCGGTTCGGCATCTCCTAAATCTTCAACCAACTCTTCTTCTTCTACAATGACAGCTTCCTCTATTTGTTCCAGTACGAAGTTATGCTCTATGCTGTCCACTGGAGTCTCTACTGTCTTCTTCGTGCTGCGTTCTTCATTAGATTCTCCACATGAAGCCATGGGAGTCTGTTGAGTGTCTGAACGTCTGGAAGATAATTGATTTATTGCTTGCTCCAGTTGATGAAGGGTTGCACTGAACTGGTTTACTGATTCTTCGAAGCAAACCTTTGATTCTTGGCTCGATGAATGTGAACATGGTGTATAAGGGAGTGGTGGTTCTCGAGAGTAATTGGATTGGTGTTGAGGTGGATAAAGATCATATGGTGGTGAATGGTGAAAAGAAGCTTGTGAGTATGGTGGATTGGGGGTGTGTTGAAGGGATGGTCTCTGAGCATAGGGTGGGGCTTGTTGGTAGCTACAAGGCGGTCCACCGAATTTATCAGTTGGGTATGCATTGTAGAATGGTCTTTGTCCATGATATCTAGGAGGGTGTTGTTGCCTAAAGGGTTGATCGGGTCCTTGTGGCTCCATCCATCTTTGATTGCTCAGACCTTGATGCATAGTCCTGTTATAGCATCCATTCCTTGCAACAAAATTAGAACCAAACTCAAAGCAAGAGGGGTGAAAATTCATAATAGATATCAGAATTAAGAGGAAAGAGAAGAAACAAATAAACAAGTAAAAGAAAAATATTTTTTTTTGAAAAATATTTACAATAACCAATAATAAGGCTCACGTTTGCAATTCTCCGGCAACGGCGCCATTTTGACGTTAGGATTTTTGCTACTAAAGAATTTTATAAAAATAGTCGCGTTGTAGATATAGATTCTAAACCAACAGAAATCCCTTCGTGCAAACGTTTTGGTTGTCACAAGTAACAAACCCCTTTAAAATTGATAACCGAGTATTTAAACATCGGGTCGTCTTCTCAAGGAATTGCAGGGAGGTATGTTCTTATTATTGGTTATGGAGATTGTAAATTGGGGTTTGAGAATGAGGAATGAATATGGCAAATAATTTAAATGGCAATTAAAATAAATAAATACTGTAAAGCAAACCCTTTGGCAAGGTATGAGAAATTGGAAGTCCAGATTTAGTTATTCTTATCAATAATAATGAAAGTTGAATCTTAATTCCACTTAGTTAACCTTTGCTAAAGCAAAGGAAA
>NC_029776.3:43438261-43451980 GCF_000817695.3 Arachis duranensis | reverse complement strand
GTTCAGTTCAATTAGCAAAGATAACAGTTATCAATTATGTTAAGCTAAGATAACTCCTGAGTTACTGATTTCTTAACCAAGACCAAAAGGAAAATAAATTAAATCTACTGGAATAAAAATATCTTCAGATTGGGAATAATCAATAACATAAATAAAAGAAAGCAATATTAACTGAAATACCTCAAATAACATTAATTCGAAAGAGTAATCTGTAACATAGAAGAATTCATACATAAGCCAAATAGGCAACATAACTAATATAAGCATTAAAGTATCTGAAAATAAGAAATAAATATAAAGTAAAAGAACATTGAACCTGGGATCGAGAGTCACTCTTAAAACTAAGAGAAGTCCTAAATCCTAATCCTAAAGAGAGAGAAGAGAACCTCTCTCCAACTAAACCTAAATCATGGAAAGTGACTAAAAATTTGGAGATTCCCTGAATGGATGCATTTCCCCACTTCATAACCTCTGGTCTATGCCTTCTGGACTTGGATTTGGGCCAAAAAGGGCTTCATAACTCGCTATGAGCGTTTTCTGTAATTTCTGGTGCGTGGCCTCTGTCACGCGTTTGCGTGGGTCACGCGGTCACGTCAATTGGAGTTTTCCTTGTCGCGCGGTCATGTCAGTCATGCGGCCGCGTCATAGGTGTTCTTCTTTAAGTGCGCGGTCGCGTCAGTCATGCGGCCGCGTCGCTGCTTCTTCGCGCTTGGCATGCGGCCGCGTCGTCCATGCGGCCGCGTCGCTGCCAGTTTCGTCAAAAACTCTGTTTTGTACTTTTCTTCTATTTTTGTATGTTTCCTTTCCATCCTTTGAGTCATTTCTGCCTTAGAAGATCTAAAACTACTCAACACACTAATCATGGCATCGAATGAAAATAAAGGTAATTAAAATAATTAATTTTAAAGCATAGGAAACATGTTTTTCACATACATCACATAATAAGGAAGGGAAAGTAAAACCATGTAATTAATATGAATAAGTGGGTGAAGGATTGAATAAATCACTCAAACTAAGCACAAAATATATCACAAAATATGGGTTTATCACTGTGTTTGCCATATTATACTCCTGCTGGTGGTTGGGAGGTCTGAAGGACTTGAAAAGGGAAGTAATAGATAGACTGAAGAATCTTTAGTCAGTTTCCATTTATGGTTTAGTTTATTTATAAGCTTTGAATTTATCTGGTGGAAGTTATAGGATTGCCTTTGGCTTTCCCAGGACATTACATGTTAGATATGTAGGCACTGCTACCATACTGAGAACCTCCGGTTCTCACTCATGGAGATTTTGTGGTTTTCAGATGCAGGACGTGAGGCTTCTCGCTGAAGCACGCTGGAGACTTCTGGATTAGCGAAGATCCTTTGTTCTCGAGACTTTATTTTGGTTTTATATGTCTTGCTTAGATACTTTTGTCTCCATTAAATATTACAAACAGTGATGACTCGTCTTAGAGGAGGTTTGGAGAATAGGTTTTCTGTATTTATGTCCCTTTGAGTTTGCCTTGGGGTTTCTTATTTTATTTACATGTATATATTGCTATGTTTAGACCGGTTATCTTCGCAACCAGATGTTGGGTTTCGATATTCCTGTTTTTGGTACTCTTTTGTATATATATCCAATCTCGTTTTAGCTTATTCCTTTCCGTTACGTTATCGATCGGTGTGTTGCGCTTTTCAAGTTGCGATTTTGTTTTTTCCCTTTTCTTCAAAGGCTCCTAGTTATAATCATTTTTCATACTACTATACGTACTAAATTTTTATTTTAGAGGTCATAATACCTTGCCATCTCTGAATTATGACTTAAGCATAAGACTCTGTATGGTATGGTGTTACAGTATATAGTAAAAAGGTTTAGAGGTAAATAGCGCTCGAACTTTTAGTATGATCATGAGGTGCTAAAAGTTAGGATGTTACAAATGACACCCAAACAACACTCTATGTCATGATTGTTGTAAGGGTTTGTTTGGATGAATTGTTAAAAATATCTTTTTTTAAGTGATCTATTTTTAAAAAATCTTTTAGAAAAGTAAAGTAATTTCATATTTAAATATTTTATGTAAAAATATTCTTTTATTTAATAATTATGTTTGAGTATAATGATATAAAAATATGTTTGATTTAATTATTATGTTAAAAATATGTTTTTTAAATAAAAAATCTTTTAAAAAAATATATATTATAATTTCTAAAAAATATATTTTTTATTTTTCTAACATTTTTATTTTTACTATTAAAATTTTGTCAAATACATTAAATAAAAAAAGAAAGATCTTTCTATATTAAAAAATATCATTTTCTAATAACTTAACGGCTTCTAAGTATTAAATGTTTTAAGTACTATTCTAAGTTTGCATAAAAGAAGAATTGATATTACATTTTAAAGAAAATTATCAAATTGATACCAAAAGATTTTGATGTTGACAAAAATAATTTTAAAAGATACAAATAGTAAATTAAATCCTAAAAGATAATTAAATTAGTTGACAAAAATACCAAATATTAACCAAATTTACTTTTGTTAATTAACCGAAAATATTGAATAAAGTCTATTTAATTAACCAAATATTTTTGACATAATAAATAAATAAAAAATATTTTATGTTATTGTATTCAAATATAATTATTAAATAAAAAATATTTACATTTGCATGAGATATTATAAAAACTAATAGTCACTCTTGAATTTAATAGTATTAATTGAAGATAATATTCAAAATAATTTTTGAAGATCAAACTCAATTTGACTCCCAAAATTACAATGACTCTCAAATTTTAAGATGTAATTCAAATTAACTTTTTCATCTATTTCGGTCCATAAAAAAATAATGTGACACGTTCAATTGATACATGGTATTAACAACAGTTATCTAATAAAGTCAAATTATTGTAAACATCAATTTAATCCCTCTTGATTGAACATAAAAACTAACAAGAACCCCAAATCTATAATTAAGATTAAAGTTGTTGTTATCATGGGAAGGATATCGAGGAGCAGCAACCAAGATTCTAGAAACTCCGATAGATTTTGTTCGCATGGTACTTGGTGGGTGATCATGAATGCACATCAAAACAGAGTTGAGATCCACATTAGTGTGGTTGTGGGATGCGAAATCCATTTTTTATTAGTCTAAGACGAATGCAAATTTAAAGAGACCTTTTTTAAATTATTATAATATGAATTGTTTGAATTCTTGCTATTTGATTATGTGTCTTCTTTTGTCAATACTTTTTTCTTTTGTCGTCGTCGTCTTCTTCTTCTTCTAATTAATATAAGTTGTTTAAATGCTTGCTACTTGATTCTGCATCTTCTTTTGTCAATATTTCTTTCTTTTGTAATTTTTCTTCAATTCTTTGTATGGGTAGATAATAAAAAAGAAAAAGACATAATTGAAAGAAATAAATCTCAAATTAGTAATGAGCATTGAAAATCAAATATACATCAATAATATATAAAATCAAATATGCAAATTAAAAACTATTTTAACTCAAATATATCTTTTAACTGGATTTCAAAATTTATCTATGTCATCAAAATGAACAATTGTAATTGCTATAATATACCAAAAGTAAACAAAAAATGATGTCAAAAGTATAATCAATTATAGATATATAATTAAGTTTCCAAAATACAACTCTACACAAAGTATCTCAAAAATTTTAAACAATAGAATTTCAAAAGACTTTCTACAAATTAAGTCATACATAACTTGTTGCAACAACAACTACCTAAATAATTCTCTATTTTTTTCTTAGTGGTTTGAAGCCTGACCTAAGAACAAATTTCATAAACCTTGCCAGTTATGCATCTGTTCCAAAACATAGGAGTAAACACGTTTCGGATTTAATATGGTCATAATCTCGATTTAATCTACACTAAAATTATCGGATTTGATCTAATATTCACAATTTTTAAGCTTTGATCCAATTTTATCCGGATCGGATATCGAATATATCTGCAAAATATAAAAATATTTTAAAACATTTATTTTTATTAAAAATATCAATAAAATTCCTTTTTTCACTCTTTTAAACATGTTTACTCCTAAAATATTATTAAAAATATATTTTTAAATAATAAAAATAAAATAATACAATATATATGATAATTATTAATTAAAATAAAATTTGAAAAGAATATTTGTTTATTTATTCATTTATTTTTTGCGGATCCTCAAATATACGGCTCAGACATGCGGATACCTATCTAAAATTTACAATCCGATTCTATTAGTGTGCGGATCGTATCCGATCCGATCATATAACTTTGCGGATCGAATTAATATCAACAATTTTTTTTTTATCAAATTCAAATAAACACCATAGATATGCATATCGGATCCAATCTATGAACATTTCTATCAAAATTTGCTCCCTGCATTGAGTCCACTCGTGATGTTGATCTTCTTTTAGGTTACAGCTTATCAGGCCTTGTAACGTGTTAATGTGAAGTTAGAGGAGGTGGTAAATCCAGGGGAGGCATCTAAGAGCAATTTGAAAGTGTTTGATTGGTTAGTGATAAGATATGGCTGTTTCATATAAGCAATTTGCAGTTTTTAAGTTTAATGTTACCTATTTTTGAATTTCTAATTGTGAATAAATAAGTTAGGTGAAGCCAATCTGAAACTTGTATAGCATCACCACTTTGTGTAGTTGCATAAGGAGCATTAGGCTCATTAGTAAAATCACCAAATTATTATGTATCAACAGTAGCATCATTGTATTAATGTTGTAAGTATGAGAAGTGTATGAAGTTAGTTTTACATCAAAAAAATAAGGAAGAATGAAAAGTTTATAAGATGAGAGACTCATTAACTTACTATCTTAAGATTTTGAGTTAGATGTGGTGTCTTCTCATCTTATGTTATCTCACTTAATTTCTTTCCAAAATTTTTTTGGTGGTCAAAAATTTCCTACAATAGCCCAACAATTGAGTTGAATTTTTTGATTTCTTACTATAAGATGGTTTTTATCTATATCTTTTCTTCTTTTTTTTGGTCAAATTTCTTATTTTAGATGTTTGAGGTCTATTATATAAATTTTTTTTCACGGATTCTGTCTTAGTCACAACTAGAAAATAGATTAATACAGACAGATTTACAGATGGATTTAGTCTTTATTACAGACAGATTTTTGGTTACCGACGGATTTTGTCCCTCTGTAAAAGCCCCGTCGAAAATTATTTACCGACGGATTTTTTTCCATCGAAAAATTACCGACGGATTTTTACGATTTACCGACGGATTTTTCCTCTGTAAATTCTCCCTCCATTTCTTGAAGGCGACAAACTTACAGACGGATTTTCCATCTGTAATTACGGGCGGATTTTCAGACGGATTTTCCGTCTGTAATTAGAGGCGGATTTTCAGACGGATTTTTCGTCTGTAATTACAAACGGATTTTTCAATAGATTTTCCGTCTGTAATTACAGACGGATTTTCAGATAGATTTTTCGTCTATAATTTAAGCTTTGGAAAATCATGATTACAGACAGAAAATCCGTCTGTAAGGTAAAATAGAATTTTTTTTACTTTTTTCTAATTACAAAATAAACTTATTTTCATACAAAATAAATATAAATTTATTACAAATTTTTATCTAATTTATATTTGAATATTTATAATATTTCAAAATATAAACAAATTCATCGTATTATCAAACTAAAAGAAAAGTATTATAAACAAGCAAGTCAATATAATTCAAAACATAAACAAAATGTATTGATCATCAACTATAATTCCTAGTATATTGTTCAACCATACTAAAACTATCAGCTATAGTCTTCAGTGTCATCTTCATCCTCATCATCATCATAGCCCTCATCCGAAGACATTGAGTGTGGCGGCAGTGGCGGTGGTAGTGGAACTACACTAGAACTACTTGATGCTCTAACCTTCTCATAATAGCTAACATAAGCCTCATTCCATCTCTTCTGTTTCAGCTTTTCCTTCTTGGCCTTTCCAATTGCCCGTTCCAACTTTTCTAATTTCTTTTGAGTCTTTTCCAAAGGAGCCAAGCGTATATCTAACAACTTACTAATACGCTCATCTGTTTGTTGAGTAACACGCTGAAAAAGCTCTTCATTGAGATTATAAATCTGTTCTCGCAAATCAGGAACAGAATTTTGATTTCTTGGTGCTCTTCCAGATACAGAATTGGCAGAAGTGGTTCCAGACTTGATAGAGCTAGAAAAGAATGACCCTTTTCTGTAAACTCGATTCTTCTTTTGCCCACCACACACTTCCTCCCAAATCAAATCTTCATCAATTGGTTGTAGCTCCATTCCCTGTGCTTGAGCCTCGGCACGTTGAGCCTGAACTTCTGCCAACTTTTTTATAAACTTTTCCTGTTGCACAATGATTATATCAATTATATTATTATTATTAAGACAAATAGCATGCATATTACTTAATAGAAAACTTTTAGATTTTGCACAAAACTTTTCTAATCAAATTTTATATAAATTCAAACAATAGAAAACTCCAATAATAGTCACAAGCAAAAATGAGGCTGGATTTTCACAAGAAATCTTCACAAAAAGATCCATGATCTTATATAACAAACAGCAAGAATAGTTTAATAGTCCCAAGAATATTGAGCTAAATATTAGTATCAGCATTCTTTATGATATGCTAAAAGCAAAAACAAGATTAATACTACATGATGAAGGAGATTCTGATAATAGGAAGGGGAGACATGAACACTACATGTTATTCATGGACACACTTAAAAATTACTCTACTGCTACTAATCTGCTCATCAGTATGTTTTCTTATTCTCAACAAACTTATCTGTCACATATTAAACCATTCTTCATATCACAAAATGTGGATCTTAACTTTGCAAAGATGAGTAATTTAATCCATGTTGCACAGTTCCAACCTCATGATTTTGAGACAATCTTTGAAGAAGCATGGATTATATTATATACACATTAGGTGATGAGCAATGGGGACATGCCAGATAATAAACTTCACAGTTTCAAAAACCATTTCACTTTGAATAATTTGATGCAAAAGTTTCACATGTTAGGCAGAGATGGGACAAGCTTACCATATTCCAAGAGGATAATGCATGCTTCACATGCTTTCTACACAAGATTAAGATTGGTGAACTGTATTATCTCTTAAGTTGGTCTATGGAATCAAATTGTGAATAATTGAATAGACCCTATATAAGGAGATGTGCCAAAGGGCTTAGACTACAGAAACTTGGAAGAAAAGAAACCAACTATAAAATCACAAAGCACAAAGCTGAATAATAATAATAATAATAATGTTGAACATAGTTAGGACCACTAAATACAGTAATGTTAATGCCAGACAGCTAGGAATTAGTTAATAATTTTGACATAGGAGAAGTATTTGTGCTATATCTCACACGAGTGTCTTGAGAGCGCTTGTCCACCCATTTAGACTTGTCACTTTTAAGTGTGTGGATTTCTTTGAAGACCTCCTCGTGGGTTGGTGTACGGCCCAACTGCTTCTTCTGTTCCGCATAAAATACAAAATAAGAAAAATTTTACATAAATAGATGTCTATTAAATAAGATCTAAAGCCACTTAAATTATTTTACCATCCTCTCTATAGTTGAGCTCAATGGAAAAGAACCACCGCAATGGACAGAACCACCTAAGAGTGATGCTCGATTCTCTCTTGCTTTTTTTCTTATATTTTTCCATTTCTCATCTGTTTCCCAATACCTTTCCAACACCTTTTTGTAAGCAGGAATTAGCCATTCGTGGGTTGTATCCAAACCCTCACGGATATCTGACATCATTTGGCTAAATCGCTTACTTGTCCTATACTTGAAAGCCCTCCAGAAAAACTCATCATCATCATCATCAATAAGAAAGTGGCTCTGCACATACTCATCAAGTTGCTACTTATAAGATTCAAATCACATGAACAATATTCAATCCAAAATAATTTTATTCAATCCAACACTTTTACCTTCCATTCCTTAAACCAAAGCTTCTTTGTCGGAAGAGGGACATCTCCAAACTTTTTGTACGGTTTATCATATCGTTTCTTGATGATCTCTGTAAGTTTATCATATCATTTCTTGATGATCTCTGTAATCTTCTGAGAACCAGGAGGGAAAGGTAACCAACTGATAATTTCATAAAGAATTGACAAGTTAGAAAAATAAAAAAATAGTTTTAAGTCATTAGCACTTTAATTTGAAATTAAAATATAGTAGTAAACACATTTAGATTAGGAGTAGTAAAAGAAGAAGAGTGATTAGTATTGCTTGCTGAAAAAGTAATAAGAGGAATAGGTAATGCAGTATGTAAAAATTGTGTAGAAGAGTAATAAGAGAAATAGGTAATGCAGTATGAGAAATCCACTAGAAGCTGCTATTTTAATTATTGAGAGATCCAAATTTTACCTTGTTTTTCCATCAAGAACTAATCTTTCTTTTGTGATAATATTAGGAACCGATGCAGTCTCTGATAGAGGAGATGTACTAGAGCTTCCAGGTGTCTCTGAATCAACTAATAGACTGGAATTGCGAAGCAGATGAGGAATCGAAATTGGAGGAGGGGGTGGAGGAGGGGGACCCATACATCCTGGAGTAGGCCAACTTGGTGGAGGAAGACCCGTGTAGCCTGGATTAGGTACCATCAAATACGGTTGCTGGCTAAGTGATCCTGACTGAAAATCTGGCACAACCGAAGTCCCAAAAGAGGTGGAGGTGGTTGAAATAGCGGCTGCGGCAGTGGTGCGAGAACTTCTATGACTCTTGACACCTTTAACCTTGACCCGAGGAGCCATGATCTACATATATATTAAAAACAATAGTAATCAGAGATAAGAACATAATTGCAAATACAAGTTATAGAGAATAGAATAGGGATGATTGCAAACTCAGAGATAAGAACATAATTGCAGAGCTATAGGTAGAATAGGTAGAGGGAAAATAAATATGACTTTTACAAGTTTATCTAAATGACAGTGAAATGTGTTTGGAATCCATCATCAAATACAGTAGACAAAACATACGGGCAAGAATAGAGTTCTTTCAAATAAGACGCAGAACAAAGCATCTAAACTTGAAATTCTGATGCAGGAAAAGTTCTAAAATTTGATCAATGATTTTCAATTCATAAAAAGATGGGAATAATGAACATACTTGGAAATTATCCTTAACCAAAATGTATGGAGCACTAAAATTATGTAAAATTACTCAGTAAGTCCTTGTAGTTTCACCAAAATTCAATTGTTAAACTATCTATTATCTCTGAGCTTTCACAAGTTTACACTTACTAACTCAAAATACAAGCTAATGCTCACACAGTCTTTTATAATAAATTTGTACTAGTTTAACTAAGATCTAAAAAGATCAGTAATCCTATCAAAGAAACGCATTGCAAACACCATAAACATGTTATATATGGGGAAACCAATTGATGAAATTAATACACAGAAAATGCCAATATAGAGAGGAAAAGAAAATATACATGGTAACAACGCTTGTAGGAAGAAAATGCAAAATCCACAGCTGAGCAAGCATAAAATAAATAAATAAATCCACATCTAAGCCAAATAAAATAATCCACCAACAAAACCAACACAAAACACCAAAAGGCACTAAAAGCCTGAAGAATAGAGGCAGCTCCATATTTGATTTATTATGCAAAATATCACACAGTAAAAGTTAAACAGCCAATATACACACTCAAAGCTAATAATTCTACTCTTAAAGCACTAACAGGTTTGTCTAATCAAGAATCTTAAAGCTAATAATTATACTCTTAAAGCTAATAATTTGTGCATTGATGAGTCCAGAAAACGAGTCCAGAGTGCTTAATAAACTATTCTGATCTAAATTTCAAACCAAACTGTAAGAAAGAGATTAAAAACAACAAGAAAGAATATGAAGCTTCCTAAATTTCAGAAAAGGGACAAGAAAAAAATTCCAGTGGTGCTTTAAGCATACAAATTAAGAAGAATATATGTAAAGAACAATATAAGCTAAAACAATACAAGCTAAAAATGATTACCCTATTAAAAATCAATATCATCATTAAAGTCTGCAACATCATCATCATCATTTTTATTAGCCCCAGAACTAGAGCCAATGGACAATTCAACAATGCGGTCCTCTCCAAATGGAGACTTAAGACTGATAGGAGGCTCGGTGTCAGAAATCCTAGAAGGATTACTCTCATCCGCTTGATAAGCTACATCATTCCCTTCCTCATCCTCCTCTACATGTACATGATTGATTTCAATTCGACCTCTTGGTTTAGTGTTTACAACAACACGCCACATAGACTTGCAATTTCCAGGATAAGGTAAGAAGTAAACTTGTTTAGCTTTTTGGGCGACAATGAAAGGATCATAGTGGCGATATCTTTTACTATGGTTGACTTCAGTTATTTTGTAGTCATTATGAATACGTGTTCCATTTGGACGACTTGGATCATACCATTGACATTTGAACAAAACAACTCGATTAGAGTCACTACCAGTGTATTCAAGCTCGAGTATATCTTCTAATACTCCAAACCAATCACTTTCCCCGTTGCCTATATCACCTTTAACAAACACACCGGTGTTATCGGTTTTTTTTCCTTTTGACCTTACAAGGGTATGAAATGTATATCCATTTACTTTATAAATTGGATAACTTGTTGCTTTGTTTGAAGGACCCCAAGAAAGTGATTGCAAACCCGGATCAACAATTTCATTGCATTGATTTTGAACCTAGTTAGAAACATGCAACAAATTATTTAATAGAAGTGATATGTGATGCATTAGTTAGAAACCTTTACAATAAAAAGGCTAAAACCCCTTCCCATCATTAGAGTCATGGCTTTTAAGGACCCAGACATGGGGCTCTCTTCTTCAATATCCATGAAATCGGTCATCGCTTTCTCCAGGACAAGTTTCTTTCCAAAACCTTGATGAAAGTAGGACTAGAGTTTATAAGCTATGGGATTCATTAGTAGAGCTAGTGTAATTAACTGTTTAATAAAAGATCTGGGCACTTACATATAGAAAGGGCTAACTTTGCTTTCATTGAGTAGAATATGCAAATGAGCTGCGGCCTTGTCTCGTTCATCTAACCAATGATCTTTAACTTTTCCAACCTTGCGACCAGGTCTATTAAATATTGATAAAGAGGCTTTAATTGTGTCTCCGCCGTCATCATTTCTTCCCTCACGGGTTCGCCTCGATAAGATATGTGGTTCAAAGTAGAAAGAAACAAAACTTGAAGTCTCCTTTGCCAAGAAAGCCTCACAAATCAAACCTTCAACCCTTGCTCTATTTTTCACTGTTCGCTTGAAAGCTCCTATCACCCGTTCAAACGGATACATCCACCTATATTGGACAGGTCCACACACACGTGCCTCATATGCTAGATGAATTGGCAAATGCTCCATCACATTAAAGAATCCTGGGGAAAATATCCTTTCTAACTTGCAAAGGATAATGGGAATATTCTGCTCCATAACCTCTAAATCATGAACCTTGAGAGTGGTTGAGCACAAGTCTTTGAAAAATTGGCTTAACTCGGTAAGAGGCTTCCATATATTTGTAGGTAGTTCTCTGAATGCAGTTGGAAGCAAGCACTGCATAAAAATGTGACAATCATGGCTCTTCATACCAATAAACCTCCCCCGGGAAAGACTTACACATCTAGCAAGGTTAGATGCATAACCATCTGGAAATCTAAGTTGTTGCACCCACCTATACACGTCTTGTTGTTGTTCAGAAGTTAAAGTATAAGCTGCCTTAGGTTTGGACCAACAATTATCACCGACATGCCGCAAATGTAAATCTGGACGCTTGCACAGTTCAGCCAGGTCTAACCTAGCCTTTTCATTGTCTTTAGTTCTATCAGTGTCCATAACAGTATTCATTATGTTATCAAGCACATTCTTCTCTATATGCATTACATCAAGACAGTGATGAACCAGGTTATCCTTTCAATAAGGTAACTCCCAAAACACACTTTGCTTAGTCCAATTGTGAGTAATACCATACTCTCGCGATTTGATCCACTTTCCATTATCTGATATCTTCTCAAGTCCTTTAATCCTTTTCCAAATCTCCAAACCACTTAATCTGGTAGGAGCCTCTTCACTTTCTATTTTATTCTTCCTGAAGTCATTCTTATTGCGCCTATAAGGGTGGTTTATCGGCAAAAACCTCCGATGACAATCAAACCATGATGCCTTGCCTCCATGTGATAGTGTAAAAGACTTGGTATCCTCCATGCAAATAGGACATGACAATCTTCCTTGTGTCATCCACCTAGACAACATCCCATAAGCCCATCCACCCAGACAACATCCCATAAGCCGGAAAATTATTGATAGTTCACATCAATGCTGCCTTTAAGACGAAATTCTTCTTTTCTACAATATCATATGTCAAAACACCAGGATTCCACAACTCATTTAATTCATCAATCAAGGGTCCCAAGAATACATCAATGTTGGCTTTAGGGTTATTAGGACCAGGTATTAAGCAAGTCAAGAACAAATAGGGATCTTTCATACACATTCCATGAGGTAGATTGTATGGAATAACAATTACGGGCCAACAAGAATAAGGCTTGCTAAATTGGATATTTGGGGTAAACCCATCAGAGCAAAGACCTAACCTAATATTTCTAGGCTCCAAAGCAAAATCAGAGTGGATACGGTCAAAGCTTTTCCATGCCTCCCCATGTGACGGATGGATCATCACACCATCATCACGTTGGTTTTTTATATGCCACGTCATGTGCGGAGCTGAACTCATTGACGCGTAAAGCCTTCGAAGTCTAGGGATTAAGGGTAAGTAGTGCATCCGTTTGACAGGAACTCTCTTGGACTTACAACCACCATCGGAAATAGGCTTGAATCTAGGTGCTTCACAAAACTTGCAACTAGTTAGAGCAGCATCGTCTTTTCGATACAACATGCAATTGTTTGAGCAACAATCTATTTTGATTACCTTCAATCCAAGCTTTTGCTCTAACTTCTTAGCCTCATAGTAATCCCTAGGTATGGCACTACCCTCAGGAGCAATTTCCCTAATTAAGGTGGCCCACTGCTTAAATGACTCCTGTGATTGGTTTTCCTCGGCCTTAATGCATAGCATTCTAACAGCTATCGATAGTTGAGAGTGCACACAACCTTCCCACAAAGGTTTTTGAGCTGCCTCAAGAAGATCAAAAAAGTTTTTAGCCTCTACATGAGGATCTTCTAGACCAGCAGAATCGAAAACCATTTCATGATACCTTCTGGAGTTGTCTTCCCAGCTGATGAGCGGATAATTTGTACGCTTTTTGGCATTGTTTTTAGTATGTTTTTAGTATGATCTAGTTAGTTTTTAGTATATTTTTATTAGTTTTTAGTTAAAATTCACTTTTATGGACTTTACTATGAGTTTGTGTGTTTTTCTGTGATTTCAGGTATTTTCTGGCTGAAATTGAGGGACCTGAGCAAAAATCTGATTCAGAGACTAAAAAGGACTGCAGATGCTGTTGGATTCTGACCTCCCTGCACTCGAAGCGGATTTTCTGGAGCTATAGAAGCCCAATTGGCGCGCTCTCAACGGCGTTGGAAAGTAGACATCCTGGGCTTTCCAGCAATATATGATAGTCCATACTTTGCCCAAGATTTGATGGCCCAAACCGGCGTTCAAAGTCACCATCAAAATTCCCAGCATTAAACGTCGGAACTGGCACAAGGATGGGAGTTAAACGCCCAAACTGGCAC
>NC_029776.3:43437331-43437817 GCF_000817695.3 Arachis duranensis | reverse complement strand
AGCTTGCCATGGAAAGGAGTAAGAAGGATTGGATGAAGACAGTAGGAAAGCAGAGAGACGGAAGGGACAAGCATCTTCATACGCTTATCTAAAATTCCCACCAATGAATTACATAAGTATCTCTATCTTTACCTTTATGTTTTATTCGTATATCATCATTCATATCCATTTGAGTCTGCCTGACTAAGATTTACAAGGTGACCATAGCTTGCTTCATACCAACAATCTCTGTGGGATCGACCCTTACTCGCGTAAGGTTTATTACTTGGACGACCCAGTACACTTACTGGTTAGTTGTGCAAAGTTGTGTTTATGCCATGGTTTTGAACACCAAGTTTTTGGATTCATCACCGGGGATTATTTGTGTTGTGAAAAGTATTGATCACAATTTCACATACCAAGTTTTTGGCGCCGTTGCCGGGGATTGTTTGAGTATGGACAACTGACGGTTCATCTTGTTGCTTAGATTAGGTATTTTTCTTCAGA
>NC_029776.3:43431986-43432562 GCF_000817695.3 Arachis duranensis | reverse complement strand
GAGCCAATAATTTTGAGCTGAAACCTCAGCTAGTTGCCTTGATGCAACAAAACTGCAAGTTTTATGGACTTCCATCTGAAGATCCTTATCAGTTTTTAACTGAGTTCTTGCAGATCTGTGAGATTGTAAAGACGAATGGAGTTGATCCTGAAGTCTATAGACTCATGCTTTTCCCTTTTGCTGTAAGAGACAGAGCTAGAATATGGTTGGATTCACAACCTAAAGATAGCCTAGACTCCTGGGATAAGCTGGTCACTGCTTTCTTGGATAAGTTCTTCCCTCCTCAAAAGCTGAGCAAGCTGAGAGTGGATGTTCAAACCTTCAAGCAAAAAGATGGTGAATCCCTCTATGAAGCTTGGGAAAGATACAAGCAGCTAACCAAAAGATGTCCATCTAACATGTTTTCAGAATGGACCCTATTAGATATATTCTATTATGGTCTCTCTGGATTTTCGAAAATGTCATTGGACCATTCTGCAGGTGGATCTATTCACCTGAAGAAAATGCCTGAAGAGGCTCAAGAACTCATTGACATGGTTGCAAACAACCAGTTCATGTATACCTCTGAGAGGAATT
>NC_029776.3:43427324-43430414 GCF_000817695.3 Arachis duranensis | reverse complement strand
CACTGTCAAGCTATTGACATTAAAGAAGCGCTTGTTGGGAGGGAACCCAATTTTATTTATCTAATTTTATTTTATTTTGTTTCTTTGTTATTATTGTGTTTAATTAGGTACATGATCATGAGGAGTCACGAAAAAAATAAAAAAAATTAAATTAAAAACAGAGTCAAAAACAGAAGAAAAAAATTGTTCACCCTGGAGGCAGCGCAGACTGGCGTTCAACGCCAGTAAGATGCATCTGGCTGGCGTTCAACGCCAGAACAGAGCACCATTCTGGCGCTGAACGCCAGAAACAAGCAACAACCTGGCGTTTAACGCCAAGATGTGCACACAGAGGACAAACTGGCGCTGAACGCCAGAAACAAGCATGAAACTGGCGTTCAACGCCAGAAACATGCATTACATGGGCGTTTAACGCCCAGAACATGCACCAATGGGCGTTTGAACGCCAGAATGATTCATGGAGGCAATTTACATGCCTATATGGTAAAGGAATGGTATTTCTTTTCACCTCAGGATCTGTAGACCCCACAGGATCCTCACCTCAGGATCTGTGGACCCCACAGGATCCCCACCTACCATATTCCCACCTTACCTCCTAATCCTATTTTTGTGATTTGAATACCCCATGTCACAATTCCCAATATTCTTCATCAATCACCTCAATTCCTCTTCCCAATTACCCCATTCACCATTCACATCAACCTCCTCTTCCCCATGAACCCCACCTACCTCCATAAAATTCAAACTCACTTTCCCACCATTTCCCACCCAAAATGGCCGAACTCCCACCCTCCCTCTCCTTATAAATACCCTTCTTTTCTTCTTCATTTTCACACAACACAATCCCCATCTTCTCCCACATAGCCGAACCTCCTTCTCCCCCTCTCTACCAAATTCTCTTCTTCTTCTTCTAATTTTCTTTTCTTTCTTGCTCGAGGGCGAGCAAATTTTAAGTTTGGTGTGGTAAAAAAGCCTAAGCTTTTTGTTTTTCATCACCATCAATGGCACCTAAGACCGGAGTATCCTCAAGAAAAGGGAAAGGGAAGGCAAAAGCTTCCACCTCCGAGTCATGGGAGAAGGAGAGATTCATCTCCAAGAGCCATCAAGACCACTTCTATGATGTTGTGGCAAAGAAGAAGGTGATCCCCGAGGTCCCTTTCAAGCTCAAAAAGAATGAGTATCCGGAAATCCGACATGAAATCCAAAGAAGAGGTTGGGAAGTCATAACCAACCCCATGCAACAAGTCGGAATATTGAGCTATCATGATCCATAGCATCATGATTGGAGAGGAAGTAGAGGTTCATGAAGTCATCTCCAATGAACATCTACAAAATAGCCGACAAGTCCTCACCTATGGCACGGCTAGCCTTCCCTCACCTTATATGCCATCTATATGTATGTAGGGCATATAGTAGAGGACTTGTCGGCTATTTTGTAGAATTCATTGGAGATGACTTCATGAACTTCTACTTCCTCTCCAATCATGATGCTATGAATCATGATGGCCCGATCCACAGTAACTTCAGATCGGTTGCTAGTGGGAATGATGGAGCATTGAATGAACTCCATCCATCCTCTAGCCACAGGCTTGAGGTCCAGTCTTCTTAGTTGAACTGGCTTGCCTTTGGAGTCTCTCTTCCATTGAGCTCCTTCCACACATATGTCCGTAAGGACTTGGTCCAACCTTTGATTAAAGTTGACCCTTCTGGTGTAGGGGCGTTCATCTCCTTGCATCATAGGCAAGTGGAATGCCAACCTCACATTTTCCGGACTAAAATCTAAGTATTTTCCCCGAACCATTGTGAGATAATTCTTTGGACTCGGGTTCATACTTTAATCATGGTTCCTAGTGATCCATGCATTGGCATAGAACTCTTGAACCATTAAGATTCTGACTTGTTGAATGGGATTGGTGAGAGCTTCCCATCCTCTTCTCCTAATCTCATGTCGGATCTCCAGATATTCGCTCCTTTTAAGCTTGAAGGGGACCTCGGGATTCACCTTTTTCTTGGCCACAACTTCATAGTAGTGGTCTTGATGGACCTTTGATATGAATCTTTCCATCTCCCATGACTCGGAGGTGGAAGCTTTTGTCTTCCCTGTTCCTTTTCTAGAGGATTCTCCGGCCTTAGGTGCCATTGATGGTAATGGAAAACAAAAAAAAGATTATGCTTTGACCACACCAAACTTAAAATATTGCTCGTCCTCGAGCAATAGAAGAAAGAAGGGAAGAAGAAGAAGAAGAGAATATGGAGGAGAAGGGGAAGTGTAGGTTCGGCTAAGGTGAAGAAGAGGGGTTTGTGTTGTGTGAAAATGAAGTAGAAAGGAAGGGTATATATAGGGAGAGGGGAGGGGGTAGGTTCGGCCATATAGGGTGGGATTGGGTGGGAAATGTTTTTGAATTTTGAAGGTAGGTGGGGTTTCTGGGGAAGAGTAGATGGATGTGAGTGGTGAATAGGTGATTGGGAAGAGAGATTGAGGTGATTGGTGAAGGGTTGTTGGGAAGTGTGACATGGGAAAGAGTAAAATAGGATTAGGAGGTAAGGTGGGAATATAGTAGGTGGGGATCCTATCTAAGAAGCAGCTTCTTCTGTAACAGCAAAAAGAAAGGGCCGGCTATTCTTTTTGTTCAATGAAAAAGCATTCGTTCATAGTCGCTAAGAGGAATCCGAACTTATTCTTATTCAATTTATAGCAATCTCTGATTGGAAATAGATCTGGCGTTTAAACGCCGAGTGGTGCACATCTGAGCGTTCAACGCCCATATGTAACATGTTTCTGGCGTTGAACGCCAGTTTCATGCTTGTTACTGGCGTTCAGCGCCAGCTTTTCCTCTAGGCACATTCCTGGCGTTCAAACGCCAGAATGTTGCTTGTTTCTGGCGTTAAGCGCCAGGTTGATGCTCTGTTCTGGCGTTGAACGCCAGCCAGATGCTCCTTACTGGCGTTGAACGCCAGCCTGTGCTTCCTCCAGGGTGTGATTTTTTTCTGCTGCAATTTTTGATCCTGTTTTTGATTTTTATATTTTTTTCGTGACTCCTCATGATCATGTACCTAATAAAACACAAAATAACAATAAAATGAAAATTA
>NC_029776.3:43426093-43426801 GCF_000817695.3 Arachis duranensis | reverse complement strand
TTAATGAGCAAGGGAGGTTCACTTTCCCAAGTCTCATTACCAAACAACTTGGCATTCAGCTTCATGATAGCTCCTAAATATTGAGCAACTTGCTCTCCAGTCACATCTTCATCCTCTTCAGAGGAAGAATAGTCTTCAGAGCTCATGAATGGCAGAAGAAAATTTAATGCTCTATGGTCTCTATATGAGCCTCAGATTCCTTTGGATTCTTAATAGGAAACTCCTTCTTGCTTGAGGGACGTCCCAGGAGGTCTTCCTCACTAGGATTTTCGTCCTCCTCCGCCCTTGTGCATTCGGCCATATTGATTATATCAATGGCCTTGCACTCTCCTTTTGGATTCTCTTCTGTATTACTTGGGAGAATACTGGGAGGAGTTTCAATGACTTTCTTACTCAGCTAGCCCACTTGTGCCTCCAGATTTCTGATGGAGGATCTTGTTTCACTCATGAAACTGAAAGTGGCTTTTGACAGATCAGAGACTAAATTGGCTAAATTAGAAATGTTTTGTTCAGAATTCTCTGTCTGTTGCTGAGAAGATGATGGAAAAGGCTTGCTATTGCTCAGCCTGTTGCGTCCACCATTGTTAAAGCCTTATTGAGGCTTTTGGTGATCCTTCCATGAGAAATTTGGATGATTTCTCCATGATGAGTTATAGGTGTTTCCATAAGGTTCACCCATGTAATTAACCTCTGCCATGGCAGGGTTCT
>NC_029776.3:43422728-43425900 GCF_000817695.3 Arachis duranensis | reverse complement strand
TAGGTATCCCATTATTCACGGAATTCCTCTCAGAAGTGTACATGAATTGGTTATTTGCAACCATGTCAATGAGCTCTTGAGCCTCTTCAGGCATTTTCTTTAGGTGAATAGATCCACCTGCAGAATGGTCCAATGACATTTTCGAAAATTCAGATAGACCATAATAGAATATATCTAATATGGTCCATTCTGAAAACATGTCAGATGGACACCTTTGGTCAGCTGCTTGTATCTTTCCCAAGCTTCATAGAGGGATTCACCATCTTTTTGCTTGAAGGTCTGAACATCCACTCTAAACTTGCTCTACCTTTGAGGAGGAAAGAATTTATCCAAGAAGGCCGTGACCAGCTTATCCCAGGAGTCCAGACTATCTTTAGGTTGTGAGTCCAACCATGTTCTAGCTCTGTCTCTTACAGCAAAAGGGAAAAGTATGAGCCTGTAGACTTCAGGATCTACTCCATTCGTCTTAACAGTCTCAAACTTCAGGATCAACTCCATTCATCTTTACAGTCTCACAAATCTGCAAGAACTCAGTTAAAAACTGGTAAGAATCTTCATATGGAAGTCCATAAAACTTGCAGTTTTGTTGCATTAAGGCAACTAGCTGAGGTTTCAGCTCAAAATTATTGGCTCCAATGGCAGGAATGGAGATGCTTCTTCCATCAAATTTGGACGCTGGCTTTGTGAAGTCACCAAGCATTCTCCTTGCATTATTATTATTTTTGGCTGCCATCTCCTTCTCTTGTTCTAATGTTTCTGAAAGGTTACCTTTAGATTGTTGTAACTTAGCTTCTCTTAATTTTCTCTTCAAAGTCCTTTCAGGTTCTGGATTAATTTCAACAAGAGTGCCTTTTTCCTTATTCCTGCTCATATGAAAGAGAAGAAAACAAGAAAAGAAGAGGAATCCTCTATGTCACAGTATAGAGATTCCTTTATGTTAGTAGAAAAAGAAAGGGGAGAAGAATGAAGAAGAGTGGGTTCGGATATTTAGGTGAAGAGAGGTGAAGAGAAGTGTTAGAATTAAATAATTAAATAGAATAAGAGAGAAGAGATAGAAAATTCGAAAATAATTTTAAAAAAAAGGGTTAGTAATTTTCGAAAATTAGAGATAAGATAAGATTAAAATTAAAATTTAAAACAAAAGAATTTTTGAAAAAGAGATGAGGTATTTTCGAAAATTAGAGAGGGAAAAGTAGTTAGGTGGTTTTGAAAAAGATAAGAAACAAACAAAAAGTCAAAGAGTTAGTTGAAAAAGATATTAAAAACAAATTTGAAAAGATAAGAAGATAAGAGGTTAGATAAGATATTTTGAAATCAAATTTTGAAAAAGATAAAATTTTTGAAAAAGATAAGATAAAAGATAAAAAGATTTAATTTTTTAAATTTAAGATTACTTACTTTACTAACAAGAAACTTCAAGATAAGATTCTAGAACTTAAAGATTGAACCTTTCTTAATCAAGAAAGTAACAAACTTCAAAATTTTGAATCAATCACATTAATTGTTAGTAAATTTTCGAAAATATGATATAAAGATAAGAAAAAGATTTTGAAAATATTTTGAAAAAGATTTTTGAAATTTTCGAAAAATAAAAAAAATGAAAAAGATATAATTTTTGAAAAAGATTTTGAAAAGATAAGATTTTTAAAAATTGAAAATTTTGACTTGACTTGTAAGAAACAACTAATTTTGAAAATTTTTGACTAAGTCAACTCAAATTTTTGAAAATTATGAAAAAAATAAGGAAAAGATCTTTTTTTATTTTTGAATTTTTAATTATGAGATAGAAAAACATAAACATGACCCAAAACATGAAAATTTTGGATCAAAACACTTAATGCATGCAAGAACACTATGAATGTCAAGATGGACACCAAGAACACTTTGAAGATCATGATGAACATCAAGAACATAATTTTGAAAAATTTTGATGCAAAGAAAACATGCAAGACACCAAACTTAGAAATCTTTAATGCATGGACTCTAACAAACAAAAAATGCATATGAAAAACAACAAACAACACAAAACAAGAAAACATCAAGATCAAACAAGAGGACTTACCAAGAACAACTTGAAGATCATGAAGAACACTATGAATGCATGAATTTTTCGAAAAAATGCAAGAAAAATTTTTAAAGCATGTAATTGACACCAAACTTAAAAATTGACTCAAGACTCAAACAAGAACACAAAATATTTTTGGTTTTTATGATTTTATGAATTTTTTTTTTTTTGGATTTTTATTATATTTTTTGAAAATAAAGTTTGGAAAAACGAAAAAAGAAAAGAAAAATTTTAAAAAAAAAATTTTGAAAAGAAAATTACCTAATCTGAGCAACAAGATGAACCGTCAGTTGTCCATACTCGAACAATCCCTGGCAACGGCGCCAAAAACTTGGTGGACGAAATTGTGATAAAAGAGTTCCAGGCACTGTTAGAGAAGCTCACAACTCCATTCAACTTAACCAGCAAGTGTACTGGGTCATCCAAGTAATACCTTACGTGAGTAAGGGTCGATCCCACAGAGATTGTTGGTATGAAGCAAGCTTTGGTCACCTTGTAAATCTCAGTTAGGCAGATTAAATGGTTTATATGGATTTCAAAAATTAATAATAAACAGAAAATAAAATAGGATAGAAATACTTATGTAAATCAATAGTGAGAATTTCAGATAGGCGTATGGAGATGCTGTGCTCCTCTCGAATCTCTACTTTTTTATTACATTCATCCAATCCTTCCTACTCCTTTCTAGGGCAAGCTGTATGTAGGGCATCACCATCATCAATGGCTACTTTTAATCCTCTCGGAAAAATGGTCCTATGCGCTGTCACTGCACGGCTAATCGTCTGGAGGCATCACCCTTGTTGATAGCTACATCCCATCCTCTCAGTGAAAATGGTCCAAATACTCTGTCACAGCACGGCTAATCATCTGTCGGTTCTCAATCAGGTTGGAGTAGAATCCATTTATTCTTTTGCGTTTGTCATCACGCCCAGCCTTCAGGAGTTTGAAGCTCGTCACAGTCATTCAATACCGGAATCCTACTCGGAATACCACAGACAAGGTTAGACTTTCCGGATTCCCAGGATCCTACTCGGAATATCACAGACAAGGTTAGACTTTCCGGATCCCCATGAATGCCGCCATCTATCTAGCTTATACCACGAAGAT
>NC_029776.3:43402131-43422583 GCF_000817695.3 Arachis duranensis | reverse complement strand
GTGCAACGTATATCTTGGAATAAGAATAAAAGAGAATTGAATAAAAAGTATTAGTAATTGTATTGAAACTTGAGGTACATCAGAGCTCCACACCCTTAATCTATGTTGTGCAGAAACTCCACTGTTGAAAATACATAAGTGAAAGGTTCAGGCATGGCCGAATGGCCAGCCCCCTCAATGATCAAAAGACCGAATGATCAAAGACTAAAAAGTCAAAAGATTAAACTGTCAAAAGATGTCTAATACAATAGTAACTTATCCTATTTATACTAGACTAGCTACTAGGGTTTACATGAGTAAGTAATTGATGCATAAATCCACTTTCGGGGCCCACTTGGTGTATGCATGGGCTGAGCTTGATCTATCCACGAGCTGAGGCTTTTCTTGGAGTTGAACTCCAAGTTATAACATGTTTTGGGCGTTCAACTCCGGATCATGACGTGTTTCTGGCGTTTAACTCCAGACAGCAGCATGTACTTGGCGTTCAACGCCAATTTATGTCGTCAATTTCCGAATAAAGTATGGACTATTATATATTGTTGGAAAGCTATGGATGTCTACTTTCCAACGCCATTGACAGCGCACCATTTGGAGTTCTGTAGCTCCATAAAATTCATTTCGAGTGCAGGGAGGTCAGATTCCAACAGCATCAGCAGTCCTTTGTCAGCCTCCTTCTCAGAGTTTTGCTCAGGTCCCTCAATTTCAGCCAGAAATTACCTGAAATCACAGAAAAACACACAAACTCATAGTAAAGTCCAAAAATGTGAATTTAACATAAAAACTAATGAAAATATCCCTAAAAGTAGCTTGAACTTACTAAAAACTACCTAAAAATAATGCCAAAAAGCGTATAAATTATCCGCTCATCAAAAACCCATCTCACTTTGGGTGTTTGGCTTTGTGTTTCAATTGTATAAACTAAGTTCTGCCTATCAGCTGAGTAAATTTGAGGATATAATTTTTTAAATATTAATGAACCAAAATTTTTAACATAAATATCAATAAGTTAATATATTTTCTACTATTTCAGTTTTGTTGACTGTTCCAACAAGATTGCAAATAAAAGTTTTTCTTTTTTTATTTTACAGATAGTGGCTACAAAATTAGGTGGCTACAAAATTAAAGAATAATACATAAAATAATAAATATTTGTATTTTTATGTAAAGTAGTAAATATATAATTTTTTTATTTATTTAAAAAGAAGGCAACTATCCTAACTTCTTATCTCTGTAACAAACTATACAAAGAAAATGGATTAAGCAAATAGAGAATTTTAAGACTTCCTTCGACAAGTAAGCAACCATATTGTTTATAACTACTTACTTCTGAGTCCTGCAAGTATTGTTACTGAGTCCACTGATTTTGAACTCAAGATTATTAACCTTGATTCTGAGGTTTTTCAGCACACTTTTTGCCTGAAAGTAAACAAAAAGAAAGCATCACAGTTCAATAAACATAAAAATCAGAACCTTGTTACAATTAAAATAAAGATAGCAATATCACCTTGGTCCAATCAATAAAATCTGGATGCTTCACATTCTGATTCTCACAAAGGAAGTCCAGTACAGGGCCAGGCTTTACAACCATAGTAGTTGACACATCTTTAAAAGAAGATAAGAATAAATGGTGTCAATTCAAAAACACAAGGAAAATAGAATTTTTCATGCATGTACCTTTAAAATCTTACCAAGATAAGGAGGAGTGATGGGTAGTACATAACATACTATCTTTGTGAAGAATGAGTGGACACTTACAGCCAAGGACCAGAGGGACAAAGACACAACATCACCAAATTATTTGGAAAGGATTCATCTGATTGAGGGAAATGGACACTTACAGCTGAGGAATCTTCCAAGTGAGGGAGAGCTAACAGCTTCAACAAGTGCAGAAGACAACTTCGAGAACCGGATGGTTGATCTTACAAGCTATATAGTGGAATCTTCTACTAGTATTAGTGGCTCAAAAGATGGATCGACAACATCAGAATCAACTTGTGACTATGTCAACCCTGCCAAAAATATATATATATAGGCACATCAGCGTTGAGAGACACAAAGCCATGGCTCATTCTTTGAATCCAAAGCAAGCTCAACCTATAGAGACCCCAAATCACAGAATAAGTTCTAATCTAGTATAAACTTAAAAATTAGACAGCAGGTGCAAAGAGTGTTTCTCAAGCCATCACCTGTCCACATTTGCTCCTTTTAAGATTTGGAAATTAAAGATATATAACACACCCGTTTAGCCTTAACAAGAATCCAAAGCCAATGTTCATCAAAAAACATGAAAAGAAAAGAATCCAAAGCCATATAATGAGAGCTAATGAATGATTAGGGGGTGTGTTTATTAAAAAATAAATTAAAAAAATCACCTTTTTAATATTTGTAAAAATTTAATGAAATTACCAACTCTTAAAACAAAAACTAAATCATTTTTCGGTATTTTTGAAAAAATAGAATGATTTCTGATTAAATTAAAATTGATTTTCAACTTTTTTCTAAAAATTTTTCATCAGTATTTCACAATTATTACACTGCCAGTTCATCAACTTTAACTACTTGTTTCTCCAACTTAAACTATAAACTCTGACAAGCTTTATTTTCAATGTATGTTTCAAATTATTCAGTATCACTAGAAAGAGTTTTATCCAACTAATATCATTAACTAAAGTTTATCTGGACAATTCATAGAAATAAAATATAAAAAGAGAAAATTAATAGTTAAAAGAAGCAGAGATGAATGAAAGAGTTTGAAGTACCTTCCAACATCACCAGGCTTGACCAAACCAGAATTAATCCTAAGACATGGAACAGAAGCAGCAGTCTTAATCATTTTAGGAGTCTCTGTAAAAATAATGGAATGAAAGAGTTTGAAGTACCTTCCAACATTTGCTCTTTGTAGTTGATTGTGTTGGAAGAAAGAAGTGTTGTGAAGCTTTGAAAAAACTGAAGATTTAGTAGTAGTAGCAAATGAATAAGGTAAAGCCATGATTAGTTTATGCAGATTTATCTTTATTTTCTTCTAAGAACAAAAGGAGTAATTGAAGGACAGGACAATCTGTTTGGGAGCAAATTAGATATTTGTATGGTTCATATTTGAGAAAGCCACTCAAAAGATAACATAAAAGAATAAAATATTGAAAAATATATTATTACTCTTTTTTTTATATGATATAATATATAAATTTATTAAAAAATAATATTTTCAAAATAAAAATGATAATATTCATTCTTAACAAACGTAGATATACATGTATAATCCCCTGTTGTCACACTGGAAACTGCAGAAATTGATATTTGATGGATCCTCAAATTGATATTTAAAAGACAAAAATCATGAAACCATATAAGCACACATAAACACACCTAAGCATGATCAAAATGAACAGCAAAACTCAGCTAGGCATTTTGTAATTCACTCAGTAATAAGCATACATATACTCCAAATCCAACACTGGAGAAATAGGAGCTGTTCACAATATTATGGTGAAATGGGCAGAGCTAATTGAAGAAAATGTGTGACACTTGAGATTAAATGAATGAAACAGGACATGGGTGGACTTATTAATAAAATTAACAGATCCTCCATTTCTCCACTGCCAATTATTTATTCTTTCACACTGTAAGTACTTCAAACCAGTATCAGTCACACTGTTGTAACTTGTAATGATAATTAATATCATGAACTTTTGATCAATTATTTAAATATTTTTCATTAAAGAGAATACGAAATCATTCAAGCCAAGCAAGCCTTTTCATTATAATGATAACATTTGAAAGCCGACTTGCATGCAACAGGAAACAACTTATTAAGAGCATGCTGAGGAAAAACCCAGAACATAGAGCATGCTGAGATTCATTCGATTGAGGGAAATGGACACTTACAGCCGAGGAATCTTCCAAGTGAGGGAGAGCTAACAGCTTCAACAAGTGCAGAAGACAACCTCGAGAACCGGATGGTTGATCTTACAACATTAGAATCAACAACCTCGAGAGAGTAACGAGCAAAAGAAGCGTCAGCTGAAGAAAAATACAAAATACAAACGAATAGAAAAGTTAGGGTTTGCAATCTACCAGCTGCGCGAAGGGAATCTGACAAAGAAAGCGTTGATCTGGAACGAAAAAAAGCTCAGAATCCGACGGCGACGGATCTTCTACGGTGGCGGTGGAGGCTGTGTCTGTGTAGCGGCTGCGGTGGCTGCGCCGCTGAGGGGCTGCGAGGCTGTGGGGGTTGCGGGGAGCTGCGAGGGCTGATGCGGGGGCTGCATGGCTGCAGTGGCGGCAGAGACTGCGGTGGCTGTGGGCGGCGGGCTGCAGGGCAAAGAGTTCGAGGGATGAGGGCAAAGAGTTCGAATAGAGTGTGAATGGAGTGTGAATGGGGGAGGTGATAAAATTAGGGTTTTCAATATTTTCGACGGATTTAATTTAAATTACAGACAGATTTTTCGTCTGTAATAATTTAATAAAACGCGCATCTTGTCTGCTTAATTACAGATGGAAAATCCGTCTGTAACCATTCCACGGAAAAAAAATTAATTTTTCCGACGGAATTATAGACGGATTCTCTTTTCCGTCTGTAATTTATGCTAATCTATTTTTTTTTGTTTTCCGACAAAAAAATTCCTCTGAAATTTCGTCTGTATTTCAGTGGGATAAAATCCGTCGGAAATATCCGTCTGTAATAACTAATTTTCTAGTAGTGTGTATTGAATTTAAATTAAAGAATGTATATATGTAACTCTATATGCCTTCATAATCATTTAATGATGACAAAAATTTAGAATTTTTTTTAACCTTAAAATTCTACATACATAGTCACATGACATATCTACAATAACAAATTCTAATTAGTGATCATTTATAATATGAAATAATACAACTTCAGAATTTTAAAAATTATTTTGAGTATTAACTCCATTAATTCCCTTGTTAAACTGTACTATTCAAGTTTATAATTACAAAAAACAATAGTCACTCCTAAATGTGATATCACTAAGTTAAATAAAGATCATGTTTATATCCGATAATTCCATAATCATGTGTTTATTTCTTCATTTTCGTCACCATTCACCACCATCCATGTGATTAAACGGAACAAGGGATTACAATGAGTGTGTGTGTGTGTATATATATATATATATTCGTTGTTAATGATCGTAATAAAAATAAAAACTATATTTTTATGTATAGTGGTCTTAAGGGCATTTGTTACTTAAATTCATCTAATTATTTAACAAAGATTAAAATAACCATTTCTATAATTATTAAATTCATAAAAATTATAAAATAAAAAACTAAGAATTTAGATTCTCTAAAATAAAAAATTAATTATTATTGAATTTATAATTTCTATTATATATAAATTTTATTACAAAAATTGTGAAAATTAATAATTAATTTTTTATTTTATTATTTTACTAATTTTTTAATTTAAAAAATCTTGATTCAAAAACTAATATCTTAAAAGTACATGTAATATGTTTTTTATCATTAAAATGGACTACATATTAAAAAAAAAAAAGAAAAGTTAAAAATAATTTATTAGAGACCCTACGTATAAAAACACTGTTCACACGTCTTCGTGAATAAGCTGTGATCACTTTACGAGTTAACTGTGAGAAGTTAAAACTAGAGAGTATTGATAAATAAAAAAGGAATATTAACATTTCCTCCCTACCTTTTAAGTATACTACATGTATAGAAAATGAGTGAATTTTTTCACATATTCTTACAAAGATATCGTCTAAATATTTTATCATTATCTTTAACTTATTTCTTACCAAACGTAGTTTAAAGAATTCATAATATGATAGCATGATACTAAAAAAAAAATAATATTACTAGATTACTAGATATGTGAATCAAAAAATAAATAAATAATTGCTATAATAATTAAAAGATGGTGGTGTCTAACTTATTAAAAAAAATAAAAATTAACATTCAATTTAAAAAATTTAAAATAAATAATTTTTAAATATTTAAAATTTGTTATAAAAAATAAATTAAAAAAATTGACATTAAATAATAAAACACCATAAAATTCACCAAATATAAGTTGACTAAGAATATAATTGACACGAGATATAGCCGTTGGACTTGGGAGGCAACTGCTGGAACGAAAGTAGAAAATCGGTTCGTTAATAACAGTTCAAAAAGTTTTTCGACCGTTAGAGAAAACTGACCATTACAATTCTTGCAACATTACACTTACGCACTCCCTCTCCCTCCTTCAGCAGCAAGCAGCAAAGCAAACACACGCTCTTTCTGTTTTCCTCTCAAAATATTTAATTAAAAAATTAGATCAAACTCAAAGCAGCAATCGAACTCAACCAGAGACACCCAAACTCGGAGGAAAGAAAAACCCTCTTTCACCTCAACTCGAGGTTGTGCTCAAATAAATTGGACATGGTGACGGCGGCGGCGGAGGAAACTGGAAGTAGTAACATCGGGGGTGGCAGCGGAACCACCATTACCATGATCAATGAGACCTACGAGTTCTCAGCGCCGAGGTTCTTTGATTTCATCAATGGGGAAACCGAGGAGGACGAGCGCAGGGCTCAGCTATGGTTCGATACTGCTCTCTCCTACGCACCTTCACGTAAGTTTTGTTTCTTTAAATTGTTGCTGAGTGAAAAGTTGGGATTTTAGGTTATAGGGTTATACACATAGGATCGAAGCAGGTTAGGGTTGGTTTAAATCCATGCTGATTTCTTAGCAGTGGTTTCTCCTCTGGCTGCTATTCTGTAAATTCTTCAATTAAACCTGTCGCATGGTTCTAAGCTCTTTGATTAAGCTATAAGTTATTTGGAATGTTGGATAATTCGCTTAATAGGAAGTTCAATTCTTTTTGCACCCAACACCTTTTAGGTTAGGGTTACTTACATACATATTTTTTTCTCTCTAAACAGGCTATCAGGATAAAAAGTTCATACTATTGTTTAGTTTGTTTTCTAATTGGTGTTTATTGTATGATTATTTACGTGATTGATCTTTACTTGGTTCTTCAAATTGTTGCAGCATTCATGCCTAAAATCAAGGCTGGTAGATCTATCACTGTAGATACCTTGTGTGATTTTAATGAAGCTGACAAAATAGACACGGTACTCTTACTTCTACATTGATGATATAATTGTTGTGCTTAAAATTTGATTGAATTATCATTACTGATCATATATTGTTTTACTAGACATCCGAAAATGCTGAGAAGACTTTTCAGGAAACAATTAAACAGCCACAGAGCATCACTACTGAAATAAAGGAAGATGATGCACCTTGCAGTGAAGTCAAAGAAGAAAACAAGACAATTATTTCTCATGTGGTAATTATTGCTGCAATCTGAGGATCCCTTTTGGAAAATTTGTTCCCTGATTATTGACTTAAGTTCTCATATAACAATTATGATCAATGGATATCAGGTTCCTGTTGATACGGAAAGAAGTGAAGATGTTTGCAAAGGAGAGAGCTCATGCTTAGGGATTTCATCATCTGGAGATGGGTCTGCTGAAGTAGGAAAAGATGCTTGCACTCCCAAACCAACACTGCAGAAAAGATTGCCAACCACCACCTCCAAGAAGCAAGAGACAGCTAGAAAGATAGGCACTAGTAAAAAACCACAGTTACAGTCATCATCCATGAAAACCAGCACTGCTGGGACTCCCCATGTGACCCAAGAGAATCAAGCTATTAAAAAGCAAAAATTGGAAGGAGGAAAGAGTAGACAGGTAAATTTTGCGTTGTTCTTCCGCATTTTCTATTTAAAATTTTTTTTTGTCTTATCTTAATTGTATCCCTTTTTCTTTCTTCGTCAAAACTTTTCAGATTCTGAATGTCAAACATCACAATTTGCCCCATAAGTCTAAATTGGGTTTATTAACCACTGGCAATGCCAACATCCCTTCAAGTACTAGCAAGACTAACAAAGAAGACAGAAAGGTTTGTGTTGTTCATTAATTTCATATATTAATAAAAGATCCTTTTGGTTATAATTTTAGTACTTTACTGCTGGATCATTTTATATCGAACTATCTATGTCTGTATGTGATAGGTTTATGTTCGTGGAACACCAAAAACAGCACCTGCACCATTTATATCAACAGCAGAAATACTTAAAAGATTTCAGTCCAGTACAAGAGACCTGTCATTGCCCAGTGCTCTTTCTAATGTAAGATATGGATCTGTTGTTTTCTCTCCTTTTTTATCATATGGTGCATGTTAAAACTTAAAATACATTTTTGACTAATTAGTTGGGGAAATGTTGCTTCCATGACTAGACAAAACCAAAACTAACATTGACCCGACCAAAAGAACCTGAATTTGAGACAACTCAAAGGGTTCGCCCAACTAAGGTGAAGAGTAGTGCTGAACTTGAGGAAGAGTTGATGGCTAAAATGCCAAAGTTTAAGGCTCGTCCACTGAATAAGAAGGTACTTTTTCATTCTTCTCTGGGTCGTACGTGAATGTTATCGTTTATGCCTAGATTTATGAAATTTATTTATTTCCTTTTTTTTATCCATTATAGATTTTGCAGACATCAAGTTTGCCTCCGATACCAAGAAGTATACCCCATCCTCCAGAGTTTAAGGTAAACCACATCAAAATATGTTTAGCAGAAATGCCTAATGTGATACAAGTACTAACAATTATTTATTTATTATTTTCTTTAGGAGTTTCATTTGGAAACAAGGGCCAGGTCCCATCAGAATGTAGATTCAGCATCAGTAGCTTCAACAGAGCTGTCTCAAAAGGTAATTTAGAGCAACAGGAGTTATATGATCCCTTTTGGATATGTCGGCTTATTCACTTCGATTCATTAGGTTGTCTCATTTCCTTCTTTGACACAGGATAATTCATGTAAGCCTCGTCATCTTACAGAACCTAAAACACCTGTACTTCAAACATCACTGAGGGGCCGTCCGCCGAAGTTGAAGAGCTCCATGGAATTAGAGCAAGAGGAGCTTGAGAAAGCCCCCAAATTCAAGGCAAGGCCGCTAAATAAAAAGGTAATGGTGCCAACTTCGATATTACCTATGTAAGAATTTTGTCCTATCCTTCAAGAATTTTATGGTAACCAAATGATTTCTTGTCAGATTTTTGAAAGTAAAGGGAACATTGGCATATTCTGCAATGCAAAGAAGAATGTTACCGAGCCTCAAGAATTTAACTTTGCAACAAATGAGAGGATCCCACCACCTGCTGCTGTGGCAGATTTGTTTGACAAGGTACTTTAGAGTTAAATTGTATACTTTTCTCTTAGATATTTATTATCAGTTAAGAGATTCATTTGCTTTATTGGGGTTTGCAGCTTTCTTTGAAGTCATCTGAATCTGCACGTAGCCATAATGCTCTTCCAAGAAACACAACTCCAAATCCATTTCATCTCCATACTGAGGTTCATTACTTCACCTTTCATGGAAGATTAGTATAGCATGGTGAATAGTCTAGTTTTGGTAATACCAACATTCTTAATCATGTTTTAGGAAAGAGGTGCTGAAAAAGAAAAGAGACTGTTGGTAGAACTTCTAACAAAACAGTGGGAGGAGGAAAGAGCGAGGGTTCCCAAGGCTAATCCATATCCTTATACCACTGACTACCCTGTGGTAAGAAGTTTCTCAATTTCGGCGCCCCATTGATGTTTACTAATTGATATAATATATATAGTATATATAAAATTGTTGGTGTCGTTTGTAGATTCCGCAGAAACCAGAACCCAAGCAATGCACAAAACCAGAACCATTCCAACTGGAGAGTCTAGTGAGACATGAGGAAGAAATGCAGAAGGAAATGGAAGAAAGACTGAGAATGGAGAGAGAAGAGGCTGAGATGAGAACATTCAAGGCACAGCCAATCTTAAAAGAGTGAGTACCAATTCAGAAGTTTATTCTTCCTCACGTGTATGAAGAAATACGATGTTCTTAATAGTCTTTGCGGATATCATTGCAAGCAGGGACCCAATCCCAGTTCCAGAGAAGGTTCGCAAACCCCTTACCCAAGTTCAACAGTTTAATTTACATGTGGAACATCGCGCTGTGGATCGAGCACAATTTGATGAAAGGGTAAAATCTCACTCTGCTTTTTTTTTTGTGTGTATGTTATTATTATTGGTATTAGTATAGCTTTTTTGTGGCAGATCAAGGAGAAAGAAATGATGCACAAACGATACAGAGAAGAAAGTGAAGCAGCAAGAATGGTATAATATATTTTGTGAACTTTGGTACATTGTTATAGTCATCTAGTTACATGTTTTGATTGATAGTGATAAGTTTGTGAACAATGCAGATAGAGGAAGAGAAGGCTCTGAAACAGTTGAGAAGGACAATGGTTCCTCATGCTAGGCCTATTCCTAAATTTGATAATCCATTTTGTCCCCAAAAGTATATTCTTAAACTCTGTCTGTTTTTTATTGAAAAACTTTTTCTTATAATAAAAAATACAACTAATACTTCGTGCATACTAAATGGTGCGTATTTAGGTCTACCAAGGACACAACAAAACCTAAGTCACCAAATTTGCGTGTATTCCATAGAAAGGAGAGGAGGAAGGTATTCAATGGAATTGTAATTTCAAGTCCTGCCTCCAACATGAGATGATGATGGCTACATCAACTTTGTATTAACATTATTGTAGTGTTCAAGATTTCTTGAATGACACACCCCCTATGTATGTTTCATAGTTGTTTTCATAGTCAAATTCCTAATTTTTTGTAAATTTTTTTCCGAGATATTAATGTTGTTCTAATGATATGAATATACCTTCATAAAAATACTACGTCACACTAGTAAATTAGTCATGTTTTTGTTGTTCTAATGATATTAAAACCGGTGTACTCACCAAATCTCACTTGAAAATAATAATTGCCTGAAAAATATTTTTGTTTTATGTTGTTATTATTGGTACTAGTATTAGTATATCTTCCTTCCTTTGGCAGATCAAGTAGAAAAAATTTATGTACAAACGATACCAAAAAAAAATATTCTATATTTTGTGAACTTTGCTACATTGTCATAGTCATTTATTTGTTGTTACATGTTTGATGAATAGAGATAAATTTATAAACAACGCATATAGAGGAAGAGAAGGCTCTGAAACAGTTGAGAACGACGGTGCCTCATGTTGGGCCTATTTTCAAATTTGATAATCTATTTTGTCCCCCAAAAATTTTTCCTTAAATGTTGCGAGTAACTAATACTCCCTACATAATAAATGTTGCGAGTACTCCACGGAAAGGAAAGGAGTTTAGAGGCTTGCTCATTCTTGTGCTCAGGCACTAAGATCCCCACTTTGAGTTGCTCAATCTTGGTATGTGTAGGGAGAGAGAGAGAGTGAGCTCTTTAAGGTCTTTGGCTTCTATCATACTTTTGTCAGTTGGCCCCTCATCACCACAGGGTTGCTTATCTACTTTTTTTTTACTTATTACATAAATGGCCTTATATTTCTCTCTCAAATTTGGAATTGTATCACTAGGAAATGTATTAGGAGGCTTTCAGTAACTTACTTGCTCAACTATCCTATTTGAACTTCTAAGTTCCTAATTAAAGCTCTAATTTTCTGTATGAAGTTGTGGGTGATCTTGGAGAGTTTTGCTAAGGCTTTTTCTAAGGCCAGCTTCGAAGATGATAGTTCTTGATAAGAATAGAGAGAGTATGATTCCTAATATGAATAAAGAGATGATGGTTCTTGGTATGAATAAGGAGATGATGGTTCTTGATAGATGGAATATGGAACACCGAAGTTTCCTTGGTCTTGACTTTTCTAACCAAAATCCCGATAGTTCTTCCATCTACAGTAATATAAAACATTTCTTGAGTGTGAATAGTAGCCCGTGTAATTTCTCTCCATTATTTTTCTTAGCACAAAACACAAAACTGAATCGAACATACCATGTGGTAAAAAGTGAGGAAAAAAAGAAAGAATAGAAAGAATTATTTTTTATTTTTTTATTTTTTTGAAATAGAAGAGAAATAGGAAAAAAGAAGAAGAATATATAATCTAGGTAATCAATTAACAGGTAGTTGTTAATCACAATTAATTCCCTGCAACAACGCCAAAAACTTGGTGCGAAATTTACAATCCATAACTTACCTGTAAGTACACCAGCTCGTACCAAGTAATAAACTCAGGTGAGTGAGTATCGATCCCACGAGGATTAATAGACTAAGCAAGCAATTATTGATTTGTTGTTCTAGTTAGATAAGTTGAACTGAGAGGGTTGATTATCAAAAACATAAAAGAGAGTAAAGTAAGAAAAGAAAACAATAAAGGTTGAGAAAATGGTATGAGAATAAAGTTAAGGCTTTGGAGGTGTTTAAATATCTGGGTTAATATAAGAATGTCAACTATCATGATCATGCAATAATTTAGTTTATGACAAACTCCAAGTGATTAAATTCCTATTCTTAGGCAATCCAATCTCCTCTAATTCAACCAACTGTTAATTCCTTGATCAATTAACCTACTTCACGTTGTATGTGAGCCCATAAATGACACTCCAAGATCACACTTTCAAGTCACATATAACGTGGAACAGCCCATGTATTATGTGGGTCTCGCTACCTCTTCCAGAACATCTATTTAAGACTTTATGTTCTTCAAAATTTTAACTTTTGAGGATTATTCACAATTAATGTTGACAATTATTAAAGATCATAAGCAATCAAGGAAGATATCTTCTCGGTGGAGAATAATTAGGAAATAGATTTAATTCTGTTTTAGTTTTGATTTTGTCTTAATTTGAATTTGAATTTGAATTAGGGTTAGTATTTAATACAGAGGGAGACACTTTGTTCCACCTCCTACTTTGCAATTTTAATTTCATACAGATTTCAAGAACAAGCATAAGTTTCTAATTCTCCTCGGTTAGGTTAGGAGTTCTGTTAGTTTTATGAATTAATGCAATAACTTTTTTGTTTCTAATTGATGCAATCGATTCCTCTTTAAGAAATGGTTTTGGTTCTTCATCTCAAAGGGTTTGAATGTGTTGGAAAATAATTCTTCTCTAACTTAATTTTTTCCTAATCTCTTGGAAAATTGATTAATTAAATCAAGCTTGAAAGCTGATTCTCATAATTTGTATGTTTTGAAACTAGATTGATAAGTGACATAGAATCAACTGGGCTAAAATATTATGAATTGTGTGGTTTTATAAATCAGAAATATTCTTCAACTCTTTTTCTGATTAAGTGACTATGAAATTAGCATTTAATTAGGTTAAAGAGAAATTAAATCACCCAGGGATTGGAGTTTAATTACTAATGATTTACCATAAAAGAATCATTGCATGATTAGCATAGAAAGTGAAAAGTGTTGATTCAGACAACTAACATCTCTGAAACCTTAACTTTCCCAATTATATAATTTTCTCAACCCATTGTCTTCTTTGTTTCTGTTTCGTTTACTTTCTGTTTATGCTTAAATCCAGTGAAAACCTTAATTTGCTAGTCTGACTAGATTAATCAATTGATTTTGCTTGCTTAATCCGTTAATCCTCATGAGATCAACCCTCACTCACCTGAGGTGATTACTTGATTTGACCCGGTGTACTTGCCGGTGTTTTGTGGATTGTAAAATCTGCATCAAGCTTTTCCAAGATTCAATAGAATTTAAGTTAGATTAGAGCTATTTTCCAATAATCACTAATTTGTAGGATGAAGAACGAAACCAATTCTCAAACATAAATCAATGCATTAATCAAGAGTAGAGGAATAAATAATTATTAATCTATCAAAGTAAACAGAGCTCATAACCTTAACAATGGGGGTTTAGTTGCTCATGGTGTAAAAAAATCCTAGCAGGGAAAAGTGTTAAAGTACAAAATGAAAACTAGGAGAAGAGAGATCCTCGCATTGGCAGATCTCAATCCTATTTATAATCCTCATAAAAATTGATTTAAAACTTAAATAATACCCTAACAAATCTTTTTTAATTAGTATTTGATTTGAAATCAAATCATATTTGCTTTCGTTGATTCCTTGCAAATGTGTGGTCTCCATTGTAAAACACGCTACCGGCACTAAATGCCAGTGACTGGGCGTTTAGCCCAACCAACAGAATGGCTTGCACGCAACAAAAGGGTCTCAGTGCTAAACGCTGGTGGCTGGGTGTTTAGTGCTAGTGTCCAAAAGGCCAAGCACGAATTACGAAGCTACCTGCACTAAATGCTGAGTTGTGGCGTTTAACGCCACCTGCCCCAGTGAGGGATTGTTTTATTAAGCTCTTGTAATCGTGCATTTTTCACCAATTCTTCATCTGAATACTACCTGAAATCAATAAAAAGCCACAGAAACTCAAAGTAGCATCCAATGGGGGTATAATCTATTGAAATCCTCTAATAAATCAACGGAATACCATACAAATCACATAGAAAAGGCACTAATGATACTCACGCATCATTGGGGAGGTTGAGAATTCCCTCCAAGTTATACATTTATAGATGTCAATGGGGATTTTGATGAGATTATGATTGAAGTGTGACGGACACTATATCCCAAGAGTGTGGCGAATACTTGATATACCAAAATTTTATGAGTTATTTTGGATTGAATTGAGTAGATTTTGTTAACTTTTGTCACACTTATTCTTGTAAATTGAATGTTTTTAAGATTCTTTCCTAATTTTGTGCTATGATTGAAAATATGCTTCTTAGGACTTAAAATTACTAATTTTTAATTCTCTCTTATTACATTTGATGTCGTGATGCGTTCGTTGAGTGATCTCATGGTTATAGGGCAGGAATGGCATGGAAAATGAAGAGAAAGCATGCTAAAGTGGAAGGAACACAAGAAATTGAAGATTGGAGAAGATGGTCCCGACGCGTATGCGTGACTGAAGCGTGCGTATGACTAGGAGCATCGACCACCAATGCGTATGCCTAACTGATGCGTACACGTGATCTTATGCAAAGTTCGACGACGCGTACCCGTGGCTGACGCGTACATGTGACAAGCGTCACATGCCTCACTTAAGGGAACACGCTGGGGGTGATTTCAGACTATTTTCTGGCCCAATTTTGAGCCCAGTCTACAGATTAGAGGCTGGAAGTGAAGGAGGATGAAAAATTACACATTCCATTAGCTTAGTTTTAGATAGTTTTGAATTCTAGAGGGAGAAACTCTCACTTCTCTCTAGGGTTTTAGTGTTCTTGTTCATTTTCATTTGAATTCTTAAATTAGATCCTTTTTAATTTTAGTTCTTATTATTTTAATTGTAGTTTCTACTCTCTAATTCTGCTTAATACTCTTGCAATTTTACTTGTTTTGATTTTGATTTGGAATCTTGTTGGATTTTGACTTCTATTAATGCATTGAGCTTTCTTTCATGTCCATTGATGTTATTTGGTTCATTATTAGCAATTATTGTTAGTGGGTAGTTTTGATTTAGATTTATTTCTCAATTTTATAATGTCTTTTTTTAGTACACACAAGGTGTTTGTGAAAATGCCTTTTATGATTATGGAGTAGATTTCTACTCTTGGCTTTGGGGTTGAGTATTGAAAAATCTTGAATTGTCAAAGCCTATGGTTGATTGAGTGTTGGAAGTTTCTTGTTAGCTAGTGCACAAAATTGTGATCATCAACAATGGCGCCAAAAACTTGGTAGCGCTCTCAAACGTGAATCACACTTTGTCACAACTCCACACAACTAACCAGCAAGTGCACTGGGTCGTCCAAGTAATACCTTACGTGAGTAAGGGTCGATCCCACGGAGATTGTTGGTATGAAGCAACCTATGGTCATCTTGTAAATCTCAGTTAGGCGGATAATAAAAGGTTATGGAGTTTTCGAATAATAATAATAAATAAACAGAAAATAAAGATAGAAATACTTATGTAAATCATTGGTGAGAATTTCAGACAAGTGTATGGAGGTGCTTGTCCCTGTTGAATCTCTGCTTTTCTACTGCTTTCATCAAATCCTTCTTAATCCTTTCCATGGCAAGCTGTATGTAGGGCATCACCGTTGTCAATGGCTACATCCCATCCTCTCAGTGAAAATGGTCCAAATGCTCTATCACAGCACGGCTAATCATCTGTCGGTTCTCGATCATGTTGGAATAGAATCCTTTGATTCTTTTGCGTTTGTCATCACGCCCAGCAATCGCGAGTTTGAAGCTCGTCACAGTCATTCAATCCCAGAATCCTACTCGGAATACCACAGACAAGGTTAGACTTTCCGGATTCCCATGAATGCCGCTATCAATTCTAGCTTATACCACGAAGATTCTGATTAAGGAATCCAAGAGATATGCGCCCAGTCTAAGGTAGAACGGAAGTGGTTGTTAGTCACGCGCGTTCATAGGTGAGAATGATGATGAGTGTCACGGATCATCACATTCATCACACCGTTGAAAATACATAAGTGATGAAGGTCCAGGCATGGCCGAGAGGCCAGCCCCCAAAACGTGGTCACCGGATCAAAAATACAATCCAGGATCCAGGATGATTAATATGATAGTAAAAAGTCCTATTTATACTAGACTAGCTACTAGGGTTTACAGAAGTAAGTAATTGATGCATAAGTCCACTTTTGAGGCCCACTTGGTGTGTGCTTGGGCTGAGCTTGATCTATCCACGAGCTGAGGCTTCTCTTGGAGTTGAACGCCAAGTTGTAACGTGTTTTGGGCATTCAACTCTGGTTCATGACGTGTTTTTGGCGTTTGACTCCAGAATGCAGCATGGAACTAGCGTTGAGCGCCAGTTTACATCATCAAATCCCGAATAAAGTATAGACTATGATATATTGATGGAAAGCTCTGGATGTCTACTTTTCAACGCCGTTAAGAGAGCGCCATTTAGAGTTCTGTAGCTCCAGAGAATCCATTTCAAGTGCAAGGCGGTCAGATTCCAACAGCATCAGCAGTCCTTTGTCAGCCTCCTTCTCAGAGTTTTGCTCAGGTCCCTCAATTTCAGCCAGAAAATACCTGAAATCACAGAAAAACATACAAACTCATAGTAAAGTCCAGAAATGTGAATTTAGCATAAAAACTAATGAAAACATCCCTAAAAGTAACTAGATCATACTAAAAACTACCTAAAAACAATGCCAAAAAGCGTATAAATTATCCGCTCATCACAATACCAAACTTAAATTGTTGCTTGTCCCCAAGAAACTGAGAATCAATTAGGATAAAAAGAAGATAATATACTATAAATCCCAGAATATCAATGAATATTAATTCTAATTAGATGAGCGGGACTTGTAGCTTTTTGCTTCTGAACAGTTTTGGCATCTCACTTTTTCCTTTGAAGTTTAGAATGATTGGCTTCTCTAGGAACTTAGAATTTCGGATAGTGTTATTGACTTGCCTAGTTAAGTATGTTGATTCTTGAACACAGCTACTTTTATGAGTCTTGGCCGTGGCCCTAAGCATTTTTGTTTTCCAGTATTACCACCGGATACATAAATGCCACAGACACATGAGTGGGTGAACCTTTTCAGATTGTGACTCAGCTTTGCTAAAGTCCCCAGTTAGAGGTGTCCAGAGTTGTTAAGCACACTCTTCTTGCTTTGGATCACGACTTTAACCACTCAGTCTCAAACTTTTCACTTGGACCTTCATGCCACAAGCACATGGTTAAGGACATCTTGATTTAGCCACTTAGGCCTGGATTTTATTTCCTTGCGCCCTCCTATCCATTGATGCTCAAAGCCTTGGATCCTTTTTACCCTTGCCTTTTGGTTTTAAGGGCTATTGGCTTTTTCTGCTTGCTTTTTCTTTTTCTTTCTAATTTTTTTCGCCACTTCTTTTTCCTTTTCACTACTTTTTCTTGCTTCAATAATCAATTTTATGATTTTTCAGATAATCAATAACATTTCTCTTTGTTCATCATTCTTTCAAGAGCCAACAATTTTAACATTCATACACAACAAGATCAAAAATATGTACTGTTCAAGCATTCATTCAGAAAATAAAAAGTATTGTCACCACATCAATATAATTAAACTAAATTCAAGGATAATTTCGAAATTCATGTACTTCTTGTTCTTTTGAATTAAAAACATTTTTCATTTAAGAGAGGTGAATGATTCATGGAATTATTCATAGCCTTAAGACATAGTTACTAAATACTAATGATCATGTAATAAAGACACAAACATAGATAAACATATAACATAAAAAAAAAGAAAAGCAGAAAAAAATTTAAGAACAAGGAATGAGTCTACCTTAGTGAGGGTGGCACCTTCTTGAAGAACCATTGATGTCCTTGAGCTCTTCTATGTCTCTTCCTTGTCTTTGTTGCTCCTCCCTAGTGATTTTGGTTCTCCTAATAATTATGTGGAGGAAAATGTATCCCCTGAGGTATCTCAGGGATTTCTTGATGAGGGAATTCCTCATGTTCTCTTGATGTGCAGTCAAATGCTCTTCTACTGAGCTATGGATCCTTGAGATGAATCTCTCCATCTCCCATGACTTGGAGGTGGAAGCTTTTTGTCTTCCCTTTTCTCTTTTTTTTTTTCTTTTTTTTTCTTTTGAGGTTTCTCTGGCCTTAGGTGTAGTATAATCACCAAGCATCCTCCTTGCATTGTTATTATTTTCGGCTGCCATCTCCTCTTTTTTTTCGAAAATTTCTGTAAAGTTTTCTCTGAATTGTTGAATTTTAGTTTCTCTTGACTTCCTCTTCAGAGTCCTTTCAGGTTTAGGATCTGCTTCAATAAGAATGTTCTTGTCCTTGCTCCTGCTCATATGAAAAAGAAGGGATTAGAAAATAATAATAGGGATCCTCTTTGTCCAGATATAGAGGTTCCTTTATGTAAGTAGAAAAAAAGAAGAATAGGAAGGAGAAGAGGAAAATTCGAACTCAGAGAGAGGGGGGTTCAAATTTTAGGATGAAGAGAAGTGTTAGTAAATAAATAAAATAAATAGAAAGAGGTGAGATGGATAGAAATTCGAAAAATAAATTTTGAAAAAGGGATAGTAATTTTCGAAAATTAAGATGAATTAAAATTAAAATTTGAAATAATTAGTTAATTAGAAGAATTTTGAAAAAGAGGTGAGATATTTTCGAAAATTGAAGAGGGAAAAGTAGTTAGGTGGTTTGAAAAAGATAAGAAACAAAAAAAGTTAATTAGTTAGTTGAAAAAGATATTAAAATCAATTTTGAAAAGATAAGAAGATAAGAAGTTAGAAAAGATATTGTAAAATCAAATTTTTGAAAAAGATATGATAAAAAGATATGATTTTTGAAAAGATAAGATTAAAAAGATATTTTTTGAAAATATATGATTTTAAAAGATATGGTTTTAAAAAGATATAATTGAAGTTAGTTTTGAAAAATATTTGAATTTTAAAATCATAATTAATGACTTGACTCACAAGAAATCACAAGATATGATTCTAGAACTTAAAGTTTGAATCTTTCTTAACAAGAAAGTAATAAACTTGAAATTTTTGAATAAAAACATTAATTGATGATGTGATTTTCGAAAATATGATGTAAAGATAAGAAAAAGATTTTGAAAATATTTTGAAAAAGATTTTTGAAATTTTCAAAAATAATAAAAAATGGAAAAGATATGATTTTTGAAAAAGATTTTAAAAAGATAAGATTTAAAAAGATAAGATATTTATTTAATTTTTTTTATTTTTGAATTTTTTATGATGAGAGAGAAAAATATTAAAAATACTCAATGCATGAAAATTTTGGATCAAAACACATGATGCATGCAAGAACACTATGAATGTCAAGATGAACACCAAGAACACTATGAAGATCATGATGAACATCAAGAACATATTTTTGAAAAATTTTCAATGTAAAGAAAACATGCAAGACACCAAACATAGAAATCTTTCATGTTTAGACACTATGAATGTAAAAATGCACATGAAAAATACCATACAACACAAAACAAGAAAATATGAAGATCAAATAAGAAAGTTCATCAAGAACAACTTGAAGATCATGATGAATGCAATGCATGAATGCAATTTTCGAAAAATGCATGATGTGTAACACCCTACCATACAGAGTCTTATGCTTAAGTCATAATTCAAAGATGGCAAGGTATTACAACCTCTAAAATAAAAGTTTAGTACATATAGTAGTATGAATGATTGATTATAACTAGGAGCCTTTGTAGAAAAAGGGGTAAATAAAAACCGCAACTCGAAAGCGCAACACTCCGATCGATAACGTAACGAACAAGGATAACCAACGCGTGATTATGTATATATACAAAGGAGTGTCAAAAAAAGGAATATCAAGACTCAAGATCCGGCTGCGAAGATAACCGGTCCGAGCATAACAATATATACGTATGATAAAAATAAGGAAAACCCCAAGGAAACCCAAAGGGACACCAATACATAACTTATTCTCCAAAATTCTCCCATAAGAGGAGTCATCACAGTTTGTATTATTTAATAGAGATAAAAGTATCTAAGCAAAACATATAAACCAAAACATAGCCCCAAGAACAAAGGATCTTCGCAAATCTAGAAGTCTCCAGCATGCCTCAGCG
>NC_029776.3:43401070-43401697 GCF_000817695.3 Arachis duranensis | reverse complement strand
GATAGTGGAAGTGCAAATCACAATTATCAATAATTCAGCATAAACATGTATGAATTCTCATCCATGGATCAACATCCATATCAGCCATCCGGCTCACGGTTCAATCCAGAACCAGCCAATATTCATAGCATACACAGCTATTCCGGCTCACGGTTAAATCCATAACCAGCCATTTCATTAACAATTATAGCCTTTCGGCCCATGGTATAACAAACACTTCCACCACCATCCTCCACATCTCACATAATCATCAATGATCCTCATTGATTATTCATTTTCCCTTGCTTTACTCGCAAGTTACAACATCCACTAGCTCCTTCTCTCATAGCTAGGCATATCATAATGATTTAAGATATAAGTGGTGAGATCGGAGGCTTAGAAGTATGAAATTTGGCTTTTAAAACTCAAAAATCAACTTTATGATGAAAACACGGCCACGCGTACGCGCACTCCATGCGCACGCGTGGATGGCCACAAAACTCATCGACGCGTAAGCGTCATGCACGCTAGCGCGTGGATTCCAAACTTGCCCATCGACGCGCACGCGTCAACCTCGCGTACGCGCGGGTGTTCTCGTGCCCCAGGCACAACACCGGCACAGTTCTGGCATAACTCTCTGGAAAATGG
>NC_029776.3:43400118-43400623 GCF_000817695.3 Arachis duranensis | reverse complement strand
GACTTCATCGACGCGCAAGCGTCATGCACGCTAACGCGTGGATTAAAAATTTGCCAATCGACGCGTACGCATCAACCACGCGTACGCGTGGGTGTTGTCGTGCCCCAGGCACAACACTGGCACAGTTCTGGCATGACTCTCTGGAAAATGGCTGGGCATTGGGTGCAGCACAATCGGCGCGTCCGTGCACATCACGCTCACGCGTGGATGGCATTTTCGGGAAGAACGGCGCGCACGCGCCAGGTGCGCCCACGCGCAAGGGGTCATTCTGCTAAAAATTTTCTAAGTTAAAAACTGCAGAATTCACAGATTTACACCCCAATCTTCCAACAGACATAACTTCCTCATTTTAAATCGTTTTTCACCCGTTCTTCGAACGGCATAGACATCCCGGATCCAATTTCATTTCTAAACAAGTTTGGCATAAAACAGAAATCCGCAGTCTAAGTTATGTCCCGTCAAAGTATGCCCAAAAAACATGTTTTCACTCAAAACCACAAAGTGC
>NC_029776.3:43399007-43399382 GCF_000817695.3 Arachis duranensis | reverse complement strand
ACACGTGGCTTACCTCAAGATTGGTTGTATGGGTTTTGTAGAGCTCTCCGCGGTGAACGCGTGGCCACAAACGGAGCGGCAATCGGAGCTCTAGATCAAAAGTTATGGTGGTTTGAAGATCAAGTGAGAGATAGAGGTTTGAGAGAGTATTCTTCCCCCATTTCTTCTCTTTTCAGCGTGTTTGGTGTTGTGAGGAGAGAGAGTGCTGAAAACTAGGGTTTTGGTTTAGTTATGTTGGGCCAAGGGCCCACTTTAGGTCCAATTGGCCCGGTTTGGCCCGTTCGGTCCAATCTTGGTCCGAATTCTATAAAATTGGTACCGAAATTCTCGTCTCAATCTCCTCTATCACATTTAGCCATAAAAATCACATTTTAG
>NC_029776.3:43398364-43398925 GCF_000817695.3 Arachis duranensis | reverse complement strand
TTAATTAACCAGGTTTTACATTCTACCCACCTAGTTGGGAATTTTGCCCACAAAATTCAAATGCAATTACCTGAGAATAAATGCGGATAATCCGTTCGCATCTCTGACTCAAATTCCCAAGTGTGTTCCTCAACACCGCCTCGACTCCATGCCACTTTGACCAATGAAACCTCTTTTCCACGCAACCGTTTGATACTAGTATCATCGATTCTGACCGGAGCCACTGGAAGCGTCAAATCTTCCCTTAACTGAACCAACTCAGGTTCCAACACATGGCTAGCATCAGGAGTGTACTTCCGAAGCTGCGACACGTGAAACACGTCGTGCAGATTCGAAAGATGAGGTGGTAGAGCCATCCGATACGCCACCGGCCCAATCTTCTCCAGGATCTGAAATGGACCAATGTATCGAGGATTCAACTTCTTTGCTTTAATCGCTCTACCTACTCCCATGGTCGGAGTAACCTTAAGGAAAACATGTTCTCCTTCCTCGAATTCTAAGGGCTTTCGCCTCTGATCGGCGTAACTCTTTTGACGACTCTGCGCCGTAAGCATCCTATCA
>NC_029776.3:43396689-43397255 GCF_000817695.3 Arachis duranensis | reverse complement strand
TGAAAGCTCTCCTCGCACTCAGGAGTCCAAACAAACGGAGCGTCTTTGCGGGTCAACTTTGTCATTGGCGAAGCTATCTGTGAAAAGCCCTTGATAAACCTTCGGTAATAACCAGCTAGACCCAGAAAACTCCTTATCTCCGTCACGGTGGTTGGTTGCTTCCAATCCATCACAGCCTCCACCTTAGTTGGATCTACGGCTATTCCCTTCTTACTCACCACGTGACCCAAAAACTTCACCTCACTCTTCCAAAACTCACACTTCGACAGTTTTGCATAGAGTTTCTTCTCCTTTAGAATATGCAACACGGTCCTCAAGTGTTCCGCATGCTCTTCTTTAGTCTTGGAATAAATCAGTATGTCATCAATGAAGACAACAACGAATTTATCAAAAAACGGACGGAAAACTCTATTCATGTAGTCCATAAACACTGCAGGAGCGTTCGTCAACCCGAAAGACATTACAGTGTACTCGTAATGACCATCACGAGTCCTAAAAGCGGTCTTAGGGATATCCTCACCCCTCACCCTTATCTGGTGATAACCGGATCGCAAGTCGATCTTGGA
>NC_029776.3:43394225-43396572 GCF_000817695.3 Arachis duranensis | reverse complement strand
TAAGGAGCACTTGAGATTGGTCCCGCTCCGGGCACCAATTCAATAGCAAACTCAACCTCTCGGTTAGGTGGAAACTCATCAATATCATCAGGAAACACTTCCGGAAACTCACACACAACCGGAATCTGTTCCAACCTTTGATCATCTCCTGAAACGCCCGCAGTTAACAACAAGATATCCTGACATTCGATTCCAGAATAGTTCACCATCATCGAATTCAAGTAATAATTATTCACCACGACCGGCCCTTCAGTACCTTCCGGCATGAAGTACACCGACTTTGTAGAATAATCAAGCAGAACATGGTTCTTAGATAACCAGTCCAATCCCAAGATAAGATCAAGACCAATCATCGGTAAGCAGATTAAATTATGAATAAAATCACACTACTTGAACCTAAAGGAAACTTCCGGGCATCCTAGCCTAGTCACCATGGCTTCATGGGTAGCATTATATACTTTTAGGTCATAACCTAAAGTTACAATCTTCAATCCTAACTCATGGGCTTTCTCAAATGCAATGAATGAATGTGATATTCCCGAATCAAATAAAGCATTTAAGGTTTGACCAGCTATTTCACAGTTACCTCTAATGAGTGTCTCAGATCCCTCAGCTCCTACAGCTGAAGTGGTGAACACCCGACCAGTCTGTTGTGCTTTCCCAGCACCTTGTCTCTGCTTCTCCGGACAATTTGCGACTTTATGTCCCGCTTTCCCACAATTGTAGCACAAGCCCCATCCGGTCTTGCATGGTATTCCCGGATGGTGACTTCCACGCCTAGTACAAGCTTGATCATTCTGAGGCTGCTTCCCATACTTCTTCCCTTGGAAATTGTTGTTGTTGTTGGGCCTCCTGAAAGAGCTTCCCCTCTTAAAAGACGGACCTCTAGGTGCAAAACTCTTCCCTCGGTTCTGTGGGAATGATCCTTTGTGAATCCCTTTCTCAGCAGTTGCCCTTTTCACACACTCCTCAGCAACCCTACACTTGTTTACCAACTCGGAGAAGGTCCAAATCTCCATTGGTCCCACTGAACTGAAAATATCACTCCGGAGTCCTCCTTCATACTTAACACACTTCCATTCCTCATATTCCACCGGAGTCCCTTGGCACATACGAGAGAACATGAACAGCTCCTCAAACTTGTCAGTATACTCTGATATGGACATAGTACCCTGCTTCAGCTGTAACAATTCAAGTTCCTTAGCCGTCCTAGCAAAAGTCGGAAAGTACTTCTTATAGAACTCCTCTTGGAAGACATTCCAGGTGATATAATCATCACCCTGCTGCAGAAGACGTCGGACACCTTGCCACCAATGCGACGCTTCACCGACAAACATATAGGTAGCAAACTCGACACTCTGTCCTTCAGGCACTACCTGTGCTTGCAGCGCTCGCTCTATAGCCTGAAACCATGTATCAGCCTCAGTCGGACTAGTAGTTCCCTTGAACTTAGGCGGATTAACCTTCAAAAAGTTTGCTAGTGTTATCGGGCCCTGAACTCCACCTCCATCATTACCATGGTTGTTCATCTGTTGACCAAGAGCCTCAGCAGTGGCTTGCATAGCAGCAGCCATGTTCTCCAACGTAGTCATAAAGTTCACCGGGTCATTAGGGTTATTCTCCGGCGCACGAGCGTTCGTACGACCTCTCACACTACCTCCACCGCGTCCACGAGGCGCCATCTGGTTCCTATACATACCAAACAATCGATATTAAGTTGATCAGTCTCAATATCGGAAGTCTAGTACTTCAAAGTCCCAAATGCATGCTCATGAACATTTATGCCAATTATATCAAGCAGATATACTAATAGCACATAACACACATACAGAGAATGCACAGAAGCATAGTCAGTCCATCCCTCAGGCTCTACAGGAATGAACTGCTCTGATACCATAATGTAACACCCTACCATACAGAGTCTTATGCTTAAGTCATAATTCAAAGATGGCAAGGTATTACGACCTCTAAAATAAAAGTTTAGTACATATAGTAGTATGAATGATTGATTATATCTAGGAGCCTTTGTAGAAAAAGGGGTAAACAAAATCCGCAACTCGAAAGCGCAACACTCCGATCGATAACGTAACGAACAAGGATAACCAACGCGTGATTATGTATATATAGAAAGGAGTGTCAAAAACAGGAATATCAAGACTCAAGATCCGACTGCGAAGATAACCGGTCCGAGCATAACAATATATACGTATGATAAAAATAAGGAAAACCCCAAGGAAACCCAAAGGGACACCAATACATAACTTATTCTCCAAAATTCTCCCATAAGAGGAGTCATCACAGTTTGTATTATTTAATGGAGATAAAAGTATCTAAGCAAAACATATAA
>NC_029776.3:43393162-43394080 GCF_000817695.3 Arachis duranensis | reverse complement strand
CAATTCCTTCAGACCTCCCAACCACCAGCAGGAGTATAATATGGCAAACACGGTTATATGAGACAAGAGATATACAAATAGGAAATAGATACGGCATTTAGATAATTAGCAAGTAATATGTAGTCAAATAGGCAATCTCAAACAATTCATATAGTATGCATATGATGAATGCCTGTTCCTAGTGCCTGATGATATCATCTTGTCGGTTATAGAGCCAACCCGACAAGTCCTGGTCGCTAACCATTGGACTATCCCTCTGTCATGCATCCCCAACTCGAGTTATACTCGTCATAAACTTGATCATAATCATGATCTATATCCATCACCCTCACTGGTGAATATATATGGGGGCGAGCTCATCCGGGTCTTTCACAGTGCCCAGCCACACTTACGACATAGGGTCAACAGAGTATCAAGTCTCAACCTGGAGCATGTGGTGGCTAGCCACTGCTACTACCCAGGGAAACTCGTATCTCAGATAGTGGAAGTGCAAATCACAATTATCAATAATTCAGCATAAACATACATGAATTCTCATCCATGGATCAACATCCATATCAGCCATCCGGCTCACGGTTAAATCCATAACCAGCCAATATTCATAGCATACACAGCTATTCTGGCTCACGGTTCAATCCAGAACCAGCCAATATTCATAGCATACACAGCTATTTCGGCTCACGGTTCAATCCAGAACCAGCCAATTCATAAACAATTACGGCCCTTCGGCTAATGGCATAACAAGCACTTCCACCACCATCCTCCACATCTCACATAATCATCAATGATCCTCATTGATTATTCATTTTCCCCTTGCTTCACTCGCAAGATACCTCATTCACTAGCCCTTTTCTAATAGCTAGGCATATCATAATGATTTAAGATATAAGTGGTGAGATCAGAGGCTTAGAAGTATGA
>NC_029776.3:43389118-43391172 GCF_000817695.3 Arachis duranensis | reverse complement strand
AAAAATAAAATAAGAAATTCTAAATTTTTAATGAGAATTTCAGTGTTCATCAAATGTCAGTCTAAAGCTTCAGACCAGGAATTAGACATGGCTTACTAGCCAGCCAAGCTTTTGTAAAAGCTCTGGTCTAAAACACTAGACATGGCCAATGGCCAGCCAAGCTTTAAGTGACAAATCAAGCATACAGCAACAGATGGATTAGTAACAGCTAGCTTGCTCTTGTGATGATGGGTTGAAGCCTCGGTCCAAAAGATTAGACATGGCTTTACAGCCAGCCGGATTTCAACATATCATCATGAAACTCTAGAATTAATTCTTAAAAATTATGAAGAACAGGATAAAATATTTATTATTTTTTTTCGAAAATTTTAATAATAAAAACAAAAAGCTTAAAATTAAAATAAAATTACCTAATCTGAGCAACAAGATGAACCTTCAGTTGTCCATACTCGAATAATCCTCGGCAACGGCGCCAAAGACTTGGTGCACGAAATTGTGATCATCAACAATGGCGCCAAAAACTTGGTAGCGCTCTCAAACGTGAATCACACTCTGTCACAACTCCGCACAACTAACTAGCAAGTGCACTGGGTCGTCCAAGTAATACCTTACGTGAGTAAGGGTCGATCCGACGAAGATTGTTGGTATGAAGCAAGCTATGGTCATCTTGTAAATCTCAGTTAGGCAGATAATAAAAGGTTATGGAGTTTTTGAATAATAATAATAAATAAACAGAAAATAAAGATAGAAATACTTATGAAAATCATTGGTGAGAATTTCAGACAAGTGTATGGAGGTGCTTGTCCCTGTTGAATCTCTACTTTCCTACTGCTTTCATCATCAAATCTTTCTTAATCCTTTCCATGGCAAGCTGTATGTAGGGCATCACTGTTGTCAATGGCTACATCCCATCCTCTCAGTGAAAATGGTCCAAATGCTCTGTCAAATCATGGCTAATCATCTGTCGGTTCTCGATCATGTTGGAATAGAATCCCTTGATTCTTTTGCATTTGTCATCACGCCCAGCAATCGCGAGTTTGAAGCTCATCACAGTCATTCAATCCCGGAATCCTACTCGGAATACTAGTGCACGAAATTGCAATCACACTTTTGCAATTCCGCACAACTATAGGTTGGACTTTCCGGATTCCCATGAATGCCGCCATCAATTCTAGCTTATACCACGAAGATTCTGATTAAGAAATCCAAGAGATATGCGCCCAGTCTAAGGTAGAACGGAAGTGGTTGTTAGTCACGCGCGTTCATAGGTGAGAATGATGATGAGTGTCACGGATCATCACATTCATCAAGTTGAAGTGCAACGAATATCTTAGAACAAGAATAAGTCGAATTGAATAAAAAATAGACGTACTTGCATTAAAACTTGAGGTACAGCAGAGCTCCACACCCTTAATCTATGGTGTGTAGAATGTCCACCGTTGAAAATACATAAGTGATGAAGGTCCAGGCATGGCCGAGAGGCCAGCCCCCAAAACGTGATCACCGGATCAAAAATACAATCCAGGATCCAGGATGATTAATATGATAGTAAAAAGTCCTATTTATACTAGACTAGCTACTAGGATTTACAGAACTAAGTAATTGATGCATAAGTCCACTTTCGGGGCCCACTTGGTGTGTGCTTGGGCTGAGCTTGATCTATCGACGAGCTGAGGCTTCTCTTGGAGTTGAACGCCAAGTTGTAACGTGTTTTGGGCGTTCAACTCTGGTTCATGACGTGTTTCTGGCGTTTAACTCCAGAATGCAGCATGGAACTAGCGTTGAGCGCCAGTTTACATCATCAAATCCCGAATAAAGTATGGACTATTATATATTGATGGAAAGCTCTGGATGTCTACTTTTCAACGCCGTTGAGAGAGCGCCATTTAGAGTTCTGTAGCTCCAGAGAATCCATTTCGAGTGCAGGGCGGTCAGATTCCAACAGCATCAGCAGTCCTTTGTCAGCCTCCTTCTCAGAGTTTTGCTCAGGTCCCTCAATTTCAGCCAGAAAAATACCTGAAATCATAGAAAAACACACAAACTCATAGTAAAGT
>NC_029776.3:43386901-43388054 GCF_000817695.3 Arachis duranensis | reverse complement strand
TTACTAAATACTAATGATCATGTAATAAAGACACAAACATAGATAAACATATAACATAAAAAAAAAAAGAAAAGCAGAAAAAAATTTAAGAACAAGGAATGAGTCCACCTTAGTGAGGGTGGCACCTTCTTGAAGAACCATTGATGTCCTTGAGCTCTTCTATGTCTCTTCCTTGTCTTTGTTGCTCCTCCCTAGTGATTTTGGTTCTCCTAATAATTATGTGGAGGAAAATATATCCCCTGAGGTATCTCAGGGATTTCTTGATGAGGGAATTCCTCATGTTCTCTTGATGTGCAGTCAAATGCTCTTCTACTGAGCTATGGACCCTTGAGATGAATCTCTCCATCTCCCATGACTTGGAGGTGGAAGCTTTTTGTCTTCCCTTTTCTCTTTTTTTTCTTTTTTTTCTTTTGAGGTTTCTCTGGCCTTAGGTATATTATAATCACCAAGCATCCTCCTTGCATTGTTATTATTTTCGGCTGCCATCTCCTCTTCTTTTTCGAAAATTTCTGTAAAGTTTTCTCTGAATTGTTGAATTTTAGTTTCTCTTAACTTCCTCTTCAGAGTCCTTTCAGGTTCAGGATCTGCTTCAATAAGAATGTTCTTGTCCTTGCTCCTGCTCATATGAAAAAGAAGGGAACAGAAAATAATAATAGGGATCCTCTTTGTCCAGATATAGAGGTTCTTTTATGTGAGTAGAAAAGAAAAAGAATAGGAAGGAGAAGAGGAAAATTCGAACTCAGAGAGAGGGGGGTTCGAATTTTAGGATGAAGAGAAGTGTTAGTAAATAAATAAAATAAATAGAAAGTGGTGGGAGGGATAGAAATTCGAAAAATAAATTTTGAAAAAGGGATAGTAATTTTCGAAAATTAAGATGAATTAAAATTAAAATTTGAAATAATTAGTTAATTAGAAGAATTTTGAAAAAGAGGTGAGATATTTTCAAAAATTGAAGAGGGAAAAGTTGTTAGGTGGTTTGAAAAAGATAAGAAACAAAAAAAGTTAATTAGTTAGTTGAAAAAGATATTAAAATCAATTTTGAAAAGATAAGAAGATAGGAAGTTAGATAAGATATTTAAAATCAAATTTTTGAAAAAGATAAAATTTTGAAAAAGATATGATATAAAAGATATGATAAAAAGATATGATAAAA
>NC_029776.3:43384625-43384821 GCF_000817695.3 Arachis duranensis | reverse complement strand
GACAAGGTTTAGACCTTCCGGATTCTCTTGAATGCCGCCATCAATTCTAGCTTATACCACGATGATTCTGATTAAGGAATCCAAGAGATATTCACTCAATCTAAAGTAGAACGGTGGTGGTTGTCAGGCACACGTTCATAGGTGAGAATGATGATGAGTGTCACGGATCATCACATTCATCAAGTTGAGGAACAAG
>NC_029776.3:43379597-43382911 GCF_000817695.3 Arachis duranensis | reverse complement strand
TGTCCAGGGTTCTTAAGCACACTCTTGGATCACTTTTTATATTTATTAATTTTTTTTGAATTCACTACTTTTTCTTGCTTCAAGAATCAATTTGATAATTTTTCAGATCCTCAATAACATTTCTCCTTTTTCATCATTCTTTCAAGAGCCAACAAGTTTAACATTCTTTGATCAACAAATTCAAAAGACATATGCACTGTTCAAGCATTCATTCAGAAAACAAAAAGTATTGTCACCACATCAAACTAATTCAACTAGTTTCAGAGATAAATTCGAAATCCTGTACTTCTTGTTCTTTTGTGATTAAAGCATTTTTCATTTAAGAGAGGTGATAGATTCATAGGACATTCATAGCTTTAAGACTAATAGTAATAGAAAAGTATAAATTAAATGACTCTAAAATAGACTCCTAATGATAGAGGTTATCACAGAGTTAAGACTCAACAATCTTGATTTTGAGAAGTGGATGCTCCCTCAACTTGTGGGGTATTTGACCTTTCAAGGGAGAGCTTCTGGCGCTTCAACTCCTGTAGCTCATGCCCCTGCTTCTCTTGTTCCTTCAGCAATTTGCAGAGCATGTAGTTTTGATTCTGCTGTTCTTCCTTAATTTGTTCCATAGTTTCTTGCAGCTTGGCAACAGATGCTTCTAGGCTGGCCCAGTAGTCAATTTCAGGAAGTTCAGGAAGGAACTCCTGCGCCCTCCTTTTGATAGAGTTATCTTGCATTTGTCCTTCCATTGACTTCTTGGTGATTGGATATTCAATTAGGATGAATTCATCTACTCCCATCCTCACCCCAGCATCTTTACATAGCAAAGATTAAGCTTGGGTAAGCCAGTTTGGCTTCAGTGGAATTCTTGTTTGCAATTGTGTAAATCTCACAAGCAATCAGATGATGAACCTCCACTTCTTTTCCCAGCATAATGCAATGAATCATTACTGCTCTCTTGATGGTGACCTCAGAACGGTTGCTAGTGGGCAATATAGAACGCCCAATAAAGTCTAGCCACCCTCTTGCAATTGGCTTGAGGTCTCCCCTCTTGAGTTGGTTTGGGACACCCTTTGAATCCACTTAGTTCTAGGGAGGCATATGTCCTATAGAACTTGATCCAACCCCTTATCTGCTCTCACCATTCTTCTATTAAAGGATTCAGGATCATCTTATAGTTGAGGCAATTTGAAGACCTCTCTTATTTTGTCCAGATGGAAGTAAATAATTCTCCCTCTGACCATGGTTATGTAGGTATGAAAAGCAGTTCTAGTCATTCTCTGCTTATCTGTCAGCCACAGATTTGAGTAGAATTCCTGAACCATGTTTCTTCCAACCTTTGTCTCAGGGTTGGTTAGAACTTCCCATTCTCTGTTTCGAATTTGCTCTTGAATCTCCAGATATTCGTCTTCTTTCAGATTGAATTTAACTTCCAGGATCACTGACCTCAGACCCATTATTTTGTGGTAATGGTCTGCATGTTCTTTGGTTAAGAACTTCTCTTGACTCCAAAGATTCTTTGGAGTATTCTCTTTCTTGCCTCCTGAATTGGTTTGTTTTCCCTTAGGAGCCATGATCTTGATAAATCTTGGCTTAATGATCACGGAAAAGCACACCAAACTTAGAGGTTTGCTTGCCCTCAAGCAAAAGAAAGGAAAGAGGAGAGAGAAGAGGAGAGCAAATTCGAATGGTGGGGAGAGGGGGATGGCTGAGCATTATTTATAAGGGAGGGGGAGAGATTTCAAAAATTTTGAAGGAGATTTGAGAAGATATGGAAAGAATTTGAGAAGATATTTGAGTTTTTGAAGAAGATTTGGAAAGGATTTGAAAGAGATTTTGAGGAATGATTTAGAAAGTGTTTAATTTTTTTTGAAATTTGAAGGTGAATGATGAAAGTTTGTAATGTGTTTATGCAAAGAAAATTATGGATCAAAATAAGAAAGTTTGAAAAAATTTGAAGTGGAAAACAAAATCTTTGTCCCCTACCTTTCTGGCGTTAAACGCCCAGAATGGTATCCATTCTGGCGTTTAACGCCCACTTGGTGGCCATTATGGGTGTTTAACGCCCAGCCAGGTGCCCTGGCTGGCGTTAAACGCCAGAAACTCCCTTTATCACTGGGCGTTTTGCTGAACGCCGAGGATGCTGCAATTCTGGCGTTAAACGCCCAGAATGGTGCCCATTCTGGCGTTTAACGCCCAAAATGGTGCCTTTACTGGCGTTAAACGCCCAAAATGGTATCCATTCTTGCGTTTAACGCCCAAAGTACCCCTTAATGGCGTTCTCTTGCCAGCAAGCTCCTTTTCTCTGCTTTTTGCACTGAATCCTTTTGTAACTCTGTGAATTCCTTCAATTTGGATGATCAACCTTGGAGAATGTATGTCAATATGCTATTAAGTAAAATAAATAACCTGCTAATGGCTGGGTTGCCTCCCAGCAAGCGCTTCTTTACTGTCTTTAGCTGGACCTTTACTGAGCTTCATTCAAGCCTCAGTTTTGAGCATTCTTGCTCAAAATTGCTTTCAAGATAATGTTTGATCCTCTGTCCATTAACAATGAACTTTTTATCAGAATCAATATCTTGAAGCTCAACATATCCATATGGTAACACTCCTGTAATCACATACGGACCCCTCCACCGGGATTTAAGTTTTCCTGGGAATAATTTGAGCCTAGAGTTGAAGAGCAGAACTTTTTGTCCTGACTCAAAGACTCTGGATGACAACTTCTTGTCATGCCACTTCTTTGCCTTTTCCTTATAAATTTTTGCATTTTCAAAGGCACTGAGTCTGAACTCCTCTAGCTCATTTAGCTGGAGCAATCTTTTTTCACCAGCTAACTTAGCATCCATGTTTAGGAATCTGGTTTCCCAGTAGGCTTTATATTCCAGTTCCACGGGCAGATGACAGGCCTTCCCATACACAAGTTGGTATGGAGAGGTTACTATAGGAGTCTTGAATGTTGTTCTGTATGCCCACAGAGCATCATCCAAGCTCTTTGCCCAATCCTTTCTACGGGTAATAACAGTCCGTTCCAGGATTCTTTTTAGCTCTCTATTAGAGACTTCAGCTTGTCTATTTGTCTGTGGATGATACGGAGTTGCTACTTTGTGGCTAATTCCATATCGGACCATAGCAGAGTACAGCTGTTTATTGTAGAAATGAGTACCCCCATCACTAATTAGGACTCTGGGAACACCAAATCTGCTGAAGATGTATTTCTGGAGGAATTTCAGCACGGTCTTAGTATCATTAGTGGGTGTAGCAATTGCTTCTACCCACTTAGATACATAGTCCACTGCCACCAGAATGTAAGTGTTTGAGTATGA
>NC_029776.3:43379290-43379504 GCF_000817695.3 Arachis duranensis | reverse complement strand
TAATCTCTAAGATCCCTTGTTGAGGCATGGCGTAACCATGAGGCAAGTTTCCAGCTCTTTGGCAACTGTCACAGTTACGCACAAACTCTCGGGCATCCCTATAGAGAGTAGGCCAGTAAAAGCCACATTGAAGGACTTTAGTGGCTGTTCGCTTACTTCCGAAATGTCCCCCATACTGTGATCCATGGCAGTGCCATAGGATCCTTTGTGCTTC
>NC_029776.3:43378072-43378706 GCF_000817695.3 Arachis duranensis | reverse complement strand
GTGTCAGCAGCTAGCAGGTTGCTCAGAGGTTTGGCGATTTTTGAAAAATCCTTTATAAACCTCCTATATAATCCTGCATGTCCCAGAAAGCTTCTGATTTCCTTAACATTGGCAGGTGGTGGTAATTTTTCAATTACCTCTACCTTTGCTTGATCCACCTTAATATTCCCTTGCTTGAAATTTTGTGCCCAAGGACAATTCCTTCAGTCACCATATAGTGACATTTCTCCCAGTTTAAGACCAGGTTAGTCTCTTGGCACCTTTTCAGGACAAGTGCTAGATGATCAAGACAGGAGCTGAATGAGTCTCCAAATACTGAGAAGTCATCCATGAAGACTTCGAGGAACTTCTCTACCATATCAGAGAAGATGGAGAGCATGCACCTCTGAAAGGTTGCAGGTGCATTGCATAGACCAAAAGGCATTCTTCTGTAAGCAAACACGCCAGAAGGACAGGTGAATACTGTTTTCTCTTGATCTTGAGGGTCCACTGCAATATGATTATAGCCTGAATAGCCATCCAAAAAGCAGTAATAATCATGACCCGCTAGTCTTTCTAGCATTTGGTCTATGAATGGTAAAGGAAAATGATCCTTTCTGGTGGCTGTATTGAGCCTTCTGTAGTCAATACACAT
>NC_029776.3:43376962-43377873 GCF_000817695.3 Arachis duranensis | reverse complement strand
CCAGCCTCTAGTAACTTAGTGACCTCTTTCTACACCACCTCCTTCATGGCTAGATGTAGCCGCCTTTGTGGTTGAACTACTGGCTTGGCATTATCCTCCAATAAGATCTTGTGCATGCATCTTGCTGGGCTAATGCCCTTAAGATCACTTATGGACCATCCAAGAGCTGCCTTGTGTGTCCTTAGCACTTGAATTAGTGCTTTCTCTTCCTGTGAATTTAAAGCAGAGCTTATGATCACTGGAAAAGTGTCCCCTTCTCCCAGAAATGCATACTTCAGGGATGGTGGTAGTGGTTTGAGCTAAGGTTTGGGAGGCTTATCCTCTTCTTGAGGAATTTTCAGAGGTTCTTTTATTTCCTCTGGTTCCTCTTGATCAGGCTGAACATCTATAAAGATGTCCTCTAGCTCTGATTCGAGACTCTCAGTTATATTGATCTCTTCCACCAAAGAGTCAATAATATCAGTGCTCATGCAGTCATTTGATGTGTCTGGATGCTTCATAGCTTTGATAGCATTTAGCTTGAACTCATCCTCATTGACTCTCAGGGTCACTTCCCCTTTTTGTACATCAATAAGAGTGCGTCCAGTTGCTAGGAAAGGTCTTCCTAGGATGAGAGTTGCACTCTTGTGCTCCTCCATCCTCCATTTCCAGCACTACAAAGTCAATTGGAAAGGCGAATAGCCCAACCTTGGCAATCATGTCCTCAATTATGCCTGATGGATATTTAATGGAGCCATAAGCAAGTTGGAGGCATATCCGGGTTGGTTTGACTTCTTCAGTCAACCCAAGCTTTCTGATAGTGGATACAGGTATTAGATTGATACTTGCTCCAAGGTCACATAGGGCTGTCTTGGTACAATCACCTTCTAATGTGCATGGTATCATAAAGCTTCCTGGATCTTGAAGCTTCT
>NC_029776.3:43374431-43376897 GCF_000817695.3 Arachis duranensis | reverse complement strand
GTGGTTAGAGAAGCCTTTTTAGAGGGGTTACTATCAGCACTCTCAGGTGTCTGATTCCTTATTGGCGTTTGAACGCCAGGAATGGGTGAGGAATGGGCGTTTAATGCCAACTTTTCCCCCCTTTCTAGCGTTTGAACGCCAGAACTGGGCAAGGAATGGGTGTTTAACGCCAACTTTCCCCCCTTTCTGGCGTTTGAATGCCAGGGGTATTCCTCTCTGGGCTCTTACTGTCCTCAGAGGGATTTTGGGCAGTGGTTTAGTTATCCTCTGTCAGTTGTTCCTTTCTTAGCTTTTTGCTACTTTGAGCAGTGTTATTCAATGTCTTCCCACTCCTCAGTTGAACTGCTTGGCATTCTTCTGTTATCTGTTTAGATAACTGCTGTTTTGTCTGATTCAACTGTGATTCTATATTCTTGTTAGCAATTTTGGTTTCTTGGAGCATCTGTTTAAATTCTGCTAACTGTTTTGTCATCAGGAGTAATTGCTGATTAAGCTCAACAATTTGTTATTGAGGATTGGGATCAGTAGTTACTGCCATAGCTTCTTCTTTTGTAGAGGACTCACTGCTTGAGTATAGATGTTGATTTCTAGCAACAGTATCTATGAGCTCTTGAGCTTCTTCAATCGTCTTCCTTATATGTATAGATCCACCAGCTGAGTGGTCTAGAGACATCTGAGCTTTTTCTGTAAGCCCATAGTAGAAGATGTCTAACTGTACCCAATCTGAAAATATTTCAGAGGGGCATTTTCTTAGCATACCTCTATACCTCTCCAGGCATTATAAAGAGATTCATTATCCTCTTGTTTAAAGCCTTGGATGTCCAGCCTTAGCTGTGTCATCCTTTTTGGAGGGTAAAATTGATTCAGGAATTTGTCTGATAACTGTTTCCATGTTTTTATGCTTGCTGTGGATTGGTTATTTAACCACCTCTTAGCTTGATCTTTTACAGCAAATAGAAACAGTAATAATCTATAGACATCCTGATCCACCTCTTTATCACGTACTGTGTCAGCAATTTGTAAGAACTGTGCCAGAAACTCAGTAGGTTCTTCCTGTGGAAGACCGGAATACTGGCAATTTTGCTGCACCATGATAATGAGTTGAGGGGTTTAGCTCAAAGCTGCTTGCTTTAATGGGAGGTATACATATACTACTCCCATATGCAGCTGTAATGGGGTTAGCATATGACCCCAGAGTCCTTCTGGACTGCTCAACTCCACTTAGGTTCATGATGGAGAAAGGGAGATGATATGGATTGCAAGTAAAGTAAAATTTTTTTTTGTTTTTAATCAAAGATGACCGAAAATAATAAAATAAATGGGAAAGAAAATAAAATAAAATTTCGAAAACTAAAAGAAAATAAAATCAAAGCAAATTGAAAACTAAATCAATTAATTAATAAAAAAGATTTTGGAATTAGCAATTAAGAAGATATGATTGAAAATTATTTTGAAAAAGATTTGATTTTTGAAATGAGGAAAGAAAAAAACAACAAAATGACACCAAACTTAAAATTTTTAGAAAATCAAACACAAATTTTCGAAAATTTAAAGGAAAACACAAAGAAGACACCAAACTTAGAATTTTTATAGCTAAAGAAATAGCTAAGACTATTCGATTTTGAAAAAGAATTAAGAGAAAGTAAAAGCATGCAATTGACACCAAACCTAAAATATGAAACTAGACTCAAATAAAAGACTCTAAACCAACAAAAATAAAATAAAACTCAAAAGAAACGAAAATTCAAATAAAGAAAAATAATATTTTTTTGAAAAAAAAATTTTTTGAACGGATAATAAAAGATGCAATTCTAGTATAAAAAAGACAAATTTTTCTGTAAGGGTCGAATTACTTCACACTATGTAATTTTGCACAACTAACCAGCAAGTGCACTGGGTCGTCCAAGTAATACCTTACGTGAGTAAGGGTCCGATCCTACGGAGATTGTTGGCTTGAAGCAAGCTATGGTTATCTTGTAACTTTTAGTCAGGATACCAATAATTCTCAGGTTTAATTGTGAAAAGTAAAAGAACATGAAATAATTACTTGTTTTGCAGTAATGGAGAACATGTTGAGTTTTTAGAGATGCTCTATCTTCTGAATCTCTGCTTTCCTACTGTCCTCTTCTTCATGCACGCAAGGCTCCTGATGAGCGGATAATTTGTACGCTTTTGACATTGTTTTTAGTATGTTTTTAGTATGATTTAGTTAGTTTTTAGTATATTTTTATTAGTTTTTAGCTAAAATTCACTTTTTTGGACTTTACTACGAGTTTGTGTGTTTTTCTGTGATTTCAGGTATTTTCTGGCTGAAATTGAGGGTCCTGAGCAAAAATCTGATTCAGAGACTGAAAAGGACTGCAGATGCTGTTGGATTCTGACCTCCCTGCACTCGAAGTGGATTTTCTGGAGCTACAGAAGCCCAATTGGCACGCTCTCAACGGCATTGGAAAGTAGACATCCTGG
>NC_029776.3:43372835-43372998 GCF_000817695.3 Arachis duranensis | reverse complement strand
TTTTATTTTATTTTATTTTTTTCGTTTAATTCAAAAAAAAATATTTTATCTAATTGCAATCCATATCATTTCCCTTTATCCGTTATGGACCTAAGTGGGATTGATCAGTCCAGAAGGACTCTGGGGTCATATGCTAACCCCATTACAGCTGCATATGGGAGTA
>NC_029776.3:43368111-43368729 GCF_000817695.3 Arachis duranensis | reverse complement strand
TAAATGATGCACAGAAGAATTACACAACCACAGAAAAAGAGTTACTTGCAGTGGTCTATGCCATTGACAAGTTTAGATCCTATCTAGTGGGATCCAAAGTGGTTGTGTACACTGACCATGCTGCCCTTAAATACTTACTCACAAAGCAGGATTCAAAACCCAGACTTATAAGATGGGTGTTGCTTCTGCAAGAGTTTGATATAGAAATAAGAGACAGAAAAGGGACAGAGAACCAGGTAGCTGATCATCTGTCCCGAATAGAACCAGTAGTTGGGGCGTCCCTCCCTTCTACTGAGATCTCTAAGACCTTCCCAGATGAGCAACTCTTTGCCATTCAGGAAGCTCCATAGTTTGCAGATATTGCAAACTATAAAGCTGTGAGGTTCATACCCCAGGAGTACAGCAGAGTGCAAAGAAAGAAATTAATTTCAGATGCCAAGTACTACCTATGGGATGAACCATATCTCTTTAAGAGATGTGCAGACGGAATGATCCCCAGAGAAGAAGCACAAAGGATCCTATGGCATTGCCATGGATCACAGTATGGAGGACATTTTGGAAGTGAGCGAACAGCCACTAAAGTCCTCCAATGTGGCTTCTACTGGCCTACTCTCTATA
>NC_029776.3:43366133-43366876 GCF_000817695.3 Arachis duranensis | reverse complement strand
TTTCCTTTCCTTACCCATACTTTTCTACAAAAACACATTTCAACCTTTCATCATTCACCTTCAAATCTTCAAAAATCAAAATCATTCTTCAAATCCCTCTCAAATCAATCCCATATCTTACTCAAAAACTCACTCTTCTCTAAAATTCTCTCCATATCTTCTCAAATCTCCCTTCAATTTTTTCGAAATCTCCTTCCCCCCCTTTATAAATACACGTTTGGCCCCCTAATTCCCCCACACCATTCGAATTTGCTCTTCCTCTCTCTCTCTTCTTTCCCTTCTTTTGCTTGAGGACAAGCAAACCTCTAAGTTTGGTGTGCTTTTCCGTGATCACTAAGCCAAGATTCATCAAGATCATGGCCCCTAAGGGAAAACAAACCAATTTAAGGGGAAAGAAAGAGAATAATCCAAAGAATCTTTGGAATCAAGAAAAGTTCTTAACAAAAGAACATGAAGACCATTATCACAAAATAATGGGTCTGAGGTCAGTGATCCCGGAAGTTAAATTTGATCTGAAAGAAGATGAATATCCGGGGATCCAAGAGCAAATTCGAAACATAGGATGGGAAGTTCTAACCAATCCTGAGATAAAGGTTGGAAGGAATATGGTTCAGGAATTCTACTCAAATCTGTGGTTAACAGATAAGCAGAGAATGACTGGAACTGCTTACCATACCTACATAACCATGGTCAGAGGGAAAGTTATGTACTTCCATCTGGACAAAATAAGAGAAATCTTCAAA
>NC_029776.3:43365530-43365854 GCF_000817695.3 Arachis duranensis | reverse complement strand
GATGATTCATTGCATTATGCTTGGAAAAGAAGTGGAGGTTCATCATGTGATTGCTTGTGAGATCTACACAATTACAAACAAAAATTCCACTGAAGCCAAACTGGCTTACCCAAGCTTGATCTCCTTGCTCTGTAAAGAGGCTGGGGTAAAGATGGGAGTAGATGAGTTCATACCCATTGAACATCTAATCACCAAGAAGTCAATGGAAGGACAAATGCAAGACAACTTTATCAAAAGGAGGGCGCATGAGTTCCTCCCTGAATTCCCTGAAATTGGCTACTGGGCCAGCCTAGAAGCATCTATCACCAAGCTGCAAGAAACTAG
>NC_029776.3:43364799-43364953 GCF_000817695.3 Arachis duranensis | reverse complement strand
TGAATGCTTGAACAGTGCATATGTCTTTTGAATTTGTTGTTTTGAGAATGTTAAAATTGTTGGATCTTGAAAGAATGAGGAAAAAAGAGAACTGTTATTGATGATCTAAAAAATCATCAGATTGATTCTTGAAGCAAGAAAAAGCAGTGAATAC
>NC_029776.3:43362042-43363959 GCF_000817695.3 Arachis duranensis | reverse complement strand
GGCCAAGGGCCCACTTTGGGTCCGGTTGGCCCGGTTTGGCCCGTTCGGTCCAATCTTGGTCCGATTTCTATAAAATTGGTACCGAAATTCTCGTCTCAATCTCCTCTATCACATTTAGCCACAAAAATTACATTTTGGGCTTTCTAGAATAAATTCTCATTTATGGGTTAATTAGCCGTTAATTAACCGGGTTTTACATGATGAATATGCAATTGACACCAAACATAAAACTTGACACAAGACTCTAACAAGAAACACAAAATATTTTTGATTTTTATGATTTTCTAATTTTTTGTATTTTATTTTTATATTTTTTTGAAAACATATAGGAAAAATTAAATAAGAAATTCTAAATTTTTAATGAGAATTCCAGTGTTAAAAATAAAATAAGAAATTCTAAATTTTTAATGAGAATTACAGTGTTCATCAAATGTCAGTCTAAAGCTTCAGTCCAGGAATTAGACATGGCTTACTAGCCAGCCAAGCTTTTGTAAAAGCTCTGGTCCAAAACACTAGACATGGCCAATGGCCAGCCAAGCTTTAAGTGACAAATCAAGCATACAGCAGCAGATGGATTAGTAACAGCTAGCTTGCTCTTATGATGATGGGTTGAAGCCTCAGTCCAAAAGATTAGACATGGCTTTACAGCCAGCCGGATTTCAACATATCATCATGAAACTCTAGAATTCATTCTTAAAAATTATGAAGAACAGGATAAAATATTTATTATTTTTTTTTCGAAAATTTTAATAATAAAAACAAAAAGCTTAAAATTAAAATAAAATTACCTAATCTGAGCAACAAGATGAACCTTCAGTTGTCCATACTCGAACAATCCTCGGCAACGGTGCCAAAAACTTGGTGCACGAAATTGTGATCATCAACAATGGCACCAAAAACTTGGTAGCGCTCTCAAACGTGAATCACACTCTGTCACAACTCCGCACAACTAACTAGCAAGTGCACTGGGTCGTCCAAGTAATACCTTACGTGAGTAAGGGTCGATCCGACGAAGATTGTTGGTATGAAGCAAGCTATGGTCATCTTGTAAATCTCAGTAAGGCAGATAATAAAAGGTTATGGAGTTTTTGAATAATAATAATAAATAAACAGAAAATAAAGATAGAAATACTTATGAAAATCATTGGTGAGAATTTCAGACAAGTGTATGGAGGTGCTTGTCCCTGTTGAATCTCTACTTTCCTACTGCTTTCAAATCCCGAATAAAGTATGGACTATTATATATTGATGGAAAGCTCTGGATGTCTACTTTTCAACGCCGTTGAGAGAGCGCCATTTAGAGTTCTGTAGCTCCAGAGAATCCATTTCGAGTGCAGGGCGGTCAGATTCCAACAGCATCAGCAGTCCTTTGTCAGCCTCCTTCTCAGAGTTTTGCTCAGGTCCCTCAATTTCAGCCAGAAAAATACCTGAAATCACAGAAAAACACACAAACTCATAGTAAAGTTCAGAAATGTGAATTTAGCATAAAAACTAATGAAAACATCCCTAAAAGTAACTAGATCATACTAAAAACTACCTAAAAATAATGCCAAAAAGTACAATGCCAAAAAGCGTATAAATTATCCGCTCATCACAATACCAAACTTAAATTGTTGCTTGTCCCCAAGAAACTGAGAATCAATTAGGATAAAAAGAAGATAATATACTATAAATCCCAAATTATCAATGAATATTAATTCTAATTAGATGAGCGGGACTTGTAGCTTTTTGCTTCTGAACAGTTTTGGCATCTCACTTTTTCCTTTGAAGTTTAGAATGATTGGCTTCTCTAGGAACTTAGAATTTCGAATAGTGTTATTAATTCTCCTATTTAAGTATGTTGATTCTTGAACACAGCTACTTTTATGAGTCTTGGCCGTGGCCTTAAGCACTTTGTTTTCCAGTATTATCACCGGA
>NC_029776.3:43352505-43353995 GCF_000817695.3 Arachis duranensis | reverse complement strand
ATGACAACTTTTTGTCATGCCACTTCTTTGCCTTTTCCTTATAAATTTTTGCATTTTCAAAGGCACTGAGTCTGAACTCCTCTAGCTCATTTAGCTGGAGCAATCTTTTTTCACCAGCTAACTTAGTATCCATGTTTAGGAATCTGGTTGCCCAGTAGGCTTTATGTTCCAGTTCCACGGACAGATGACAGGCCTTCCCATACACAAGTTGGTATGGAGAGGTTACTATAGGAGTCTTGAATGCTGTTGTGTATGCCCACAGAGCATCATCCAAGCTCTTTGCCCAATCCTTTCTACGGGCAATAACAGTCCGTTCCAGGATTCTTTTTAGCTCTCTATTAGAGACTTCAGCTTGTCTATTTGTCTGTGGATGATACGGAGTTGCTACTTTGTGGCTAATTCCATATCGGACCATAGCAGAGTACAGCTGTTTATTGCAGAAATGAGTGCCCCCATCACTGATTAGTGCTCTGGGTACACCAAACCTGCTGAAGATGTGTTTCTGGAGGAATTTCAGCATGGTTTTGGTATCATTATTGGGTGTGGTAATTGCTTCTACCCATTTAGACACATAGTTTACTGCCACCAGAATATAAGTGTTTAAGTATGATGGTGGGAAGGGACCCATGAAGTCAGTACCCCATACATCAAACAATTCAATCTCTAAGATCCCTTGTTGAGGCATGGCATAACCATGAGGCAAGTTACCAGCTCTTTGGCAACTGTCACAGTTACGCACAAAATATTGGGCATCCCTATAGAGAGTAGGCAAGTAGAAGCCACATTGGAGGACCTTAGTGGCTGTTCGCTCACCTCCGAAATGTCCCCCATACTGTGATCCATGGCAATGCCATAGAATCCTTTGTGCTTCCTCTCTAGGTACACATCTGCAGATTATTCCGTCTGCACATCTCTTAAAGAGATATGGCTCATCCCATAGGTAGTACTTGGCATCTAAAATTAATTTTTTTCTTTGCACCCTGTTGTACTCCTGTGGTATGAACCTCATAGCTTTATAGTTTGCAATGTCTGCAAACCATGGAGCTTCTTGAATGGCAAAGAGTTGCACATCTGGAAAGTTTTCAGAGATCTTAGTAAGAGGGAGGGACGCCCCTTCTACTGGTTCTATTCTGGACAGGTGATCTGCTACTTGGTTCTCTGTCCCTTTTCTATCTCTTATTTCTATATCAAACTCTTGCAGAAGCAACACCCATCTTATGAGTCTGGGTTTTGAATCCTACTTTGTGAAGAGATATTTTAGTGCAGCATGGTCAATGTACACAATCACTTTTGATCCTACTAAATAAGATCTGAACTTCTCAATGGTATAAATCACTGCAAGTAACTCCTTTTCTGTGGTTGTGTAATTCTTCTGGGCGTCATTTAAAACATGGCTAGCATAATAAATGACATGCAAAAGCTTGTCATGCCTCTGTCCCAATACTGCACCAATGGCATGGTCACTGGCATCACATATTAGTTCGAATGGT
>NC_029776.3:43351054-43351814 GCF_000817695.3 Arachis duranensis | reverse complement strand
AACTTGAACAGGGCTCACCCAGGGGCTATCAGAAATAGGATAAATAATCCCAGCCTCTAGTAACTTAGTGACCTCTTTCTACACCACCTCCTTCATGGCTAGATTTAGCCGCCTTTGTGGTTGAACTACTGGCTTGGCATTATCCTCCAATAAGATCTTGTGCATGCATCTTGCTAGGCTAATGCCCTTAAGATCACTTATGGACCATCCAAGAGCTGCCTTGTGTGTCCTTAGCACTTGAATTAGTGCTTTCTCTTCCTGTGAATTTAAAGCAGAGCTTATGATCACTGGAAAAGTGTCCCCTTCTCCCAGAAATGCATACTTCAGGGATGGTGGTAGTGGTTTGAGCTCAGGTTTGGGAGGCTTATCCTCTTCTTGAGGAATTTTCAGAGGTTCTTTTATTTCCTCTGGTTCCTCTTGATCAGGCTGAACATCTATAAAGATGTCCTCTAGCTCTGATTCGAGACTCTCAGTTATATTGATCTCTTCCACCAAAGAGTCAATAATATCAGTGCTCATGCAGTCATTTGATGTGTCTGGATGCTTCATAGCTTTGACAGCATTTAGCTTGAACTCATCCTCATTGACTCTCAAGGTCACTTCCCCTTTTTGTACATCAATAAGAGTGCGTCCAGTTGCTAGGAAAGGTCTTCCTAGGATGAGAGTTGCACTCTTGTGCTCCTCCATTTCCAGCACTACAAAGTCAATTGGAAAGGCGAATAGCCCAACCTTGGCAATCATGTCCTCAATTATGCCTGAT
>NC_029776.3:43350440-43350954 GCF_000817695.3 Arachis duranensis | reverse complement strand
TCGAACTCAGAGAGAGGGGGGGTTCAAATTTTAGGATGAAGAGAAGTGTTAGTAAATAAATAAAATAAATAGAAAGAGGTGAGAGGGATAGAAATTCGAAAAATAAATTTTGAAAAAGGGATAGTAATTTTCGAAAATTAAGATGAATTAAAATTAAAATTTGAAATAATTAGTTAATTAGAAGAATTTTGAAAAAGAGGTGAGATATTTTCAAAAATTGAAGAGGGAAAAGTAGTTAGGTGGTTTGAAAAAGATAAGAAACAAAAAAAGTTAATTAGTTAGTTGAAAAAGATATTAAAATCAATTTTGAAAAGATAAGAAGATAAGAAGTTAGAAAAGATATTGTAAAATCAAATTTTTGAAAAAGATAAGATTTAAAAAGATATGATAGAAAGATATGATTAAAATTACTTTTGAAAAAGATTTGAATTTTAAAATCAAAATTAATGACTTGACTCACAAGTAATCACAAGATATGATTCTAGAACTTAAAGTTTGAATCTTTCTTAACAAG
>NC_029776.3:43349809-43350208 GCF_000817695.3 Arachis duranensis | reverse complement strand
TTTAAAAAGATAAGATATTTATTTAATTTTTTTTATTTTTGAATTTTTTATGATGAGAGAGAAAAATATTAAAAATACTCAATGCATGAAAATTTTGGATCAAAACACATGATGCATGCAAGAACACTATGAATGTCAAGATGAACACCAAGAACACTATGAAGATCATGATGAACATCAAGAACATATTTTTGAAAAATTTTCAATGTAAAGAAAACATGCAAGACACCAAACATAGAAATCTTTCATGTTTAGACACTATGAATGCAAAAATGCACATGAAAAATACCATACAACACAAAGCAAGAAAATATGAAGATCAAATAAGAAAGTTCATCAAGAACAACTTGAAGATCATGATGAATGCAATGCATGAATGCAATTTTCGAAAAATGCATG
>NC_029776.3:43344384-43349748 GCF_000817695.3 Arachis duranensis | reverse complement strand
ACCAAACTTAAAACTTGACACAAGACTCTAACAAGAAATACAAAATATTTTTTATTTTTATGATTTTCTAATTTTTTGTATTTTATTTTTATATTTTTTTGAAAACATATAGAAAAAATAAAATAAGAAATTCTAAATTTTTAATGAGAATTCCAGTGTTCATCAAATGTCAGTCTAAAGCTTCAGTCCAGGAATTAGACATGGCTTACTAGCCAGCCAAGCTTTTGTAAAAGCTCTGGTCTAAAACACTAGACATGGCCAATGGCCAGCCAAGCTTTAAGTGACAAATCAAGCATACAGCAGCAGATGGATTAGTAACAGCTAGCTTGCTCTTGTGATGATGGGTTGAAGCCTCGGTCCAAAAGATTAGACATGGCTTTACAGCCAGCCGGATTTCAACATATTATCATGAAACTCTAGAATTCATTATTAAAAATTATGAAGAACAGGATAAAATATTTATTATTTTTTTTCAAAAATTTTAATAATAAAAACAAAAAGCTTAAAATTAAAATAAAATTACCTAATCTGAGCAACAAGATGAACCTTCAGTTGTCCATACTCGAATAATCCTCCGCAACGGCGCCAAAAACTTGGTGCACGAAATTGTGATCATCAACAATGGCGCCAAAAACTTGGTAGCGCTCTCAAACGTGAATCACACTCTGTCACAACTCCGCACAACTAACCAGCAAGGGCACTGGGTCGTCCAAGTAATAATACCTTACGTGAGTAAGGGTCGATCCCACGGAGATTGTTGGTATGAAGCAATCTATGGTCATCTTGTAAATCTCAGTGAAGCAAGCTATGGTCATCTTGTAAATCTCAGTTAGGCAGATAATAAAAGGTTATGGAGTTTTTGAATAATAATAATAAATAAACAGAAAATAAAGATAGAAATACTTATGAAAATCATTGGTGAGAATTTCAGACAAGTGTATGGAGGTGCTTGTCCTTGTTGAATCTCTACTTTCCTACTGCTTTCATCAAATCCTTCTTAATCCTTTCCATGGCAAGTTGTATGTAGGGCATCACTGTTGTCAATGGCTACATCCCATCCTCTCAGTGAAAATGGTCCAAATGCTCTGTCAAATCATGGCTAATCATCTGTCGGTTCTCGATCATGTTGGAATAGAATCCCTTGATTCTTTTGCGTTTGTCATCACGCCCAGCAATCGCGAGTTTGAAGCTCGTCACAGTCATTCAATCCCGGAATCCTACTCGGAATACTAGTGCACGAAATTGCAATCACACTTTTGCAATTCCGCACAACTAACCAGCAAGTGCACTAGGTCATCCAAGTAATACCTTGCGTGAGTAAGGGTCAATCCCACAGAGATTGTTGGCTTGAAGCAAGCTATGGTTATCTTGTAACTCTTAGTCAGGATATCAATAATTCTCAGGTTTAATTGTGAAAAGTAAAAGAACATGAAACAATTACTTGTTTTGCAATAATGGAGAACAGGTTGAGGTTTTAGAGATGCTCTATCTTCTGAATCTCTGCTTTCTTACTGTCTTCTTCTTCATGCACGCAAGGCTCCTTCCATGGCAAGCTGTATGTAGGGTTTCACCGTTGTCAATGGCTACCTCCCATCCTCTCAGTGAAAATATTCAACGCGCTCTGTCACAGCACGGCTAATCATCTGTCGGTTCTCAATCAGGTTGGAATAGAATACAGTGATTCTTTTGCGTCTGTCACTAACACCCAGCCCTCAGGAGTTTAAAGCTCGTCACAGTCATTCAATCCTTGAATCCTACTCAGAATACCACAGACAAGGTTTAGACCTTCTGGATTCTCTTGAATGCCGCCATCAATTCTAGCTTATACCACGATGATTCTGATTAAGGAATCCAAGAGATATTCACTCAATCTAAAGTAGAACGGTGGTGGTTGTCAGGCACACGTTCATAGGTGAGAATGATGATGAGTGTCACAGATCATCACATTCATCAAGTTGAAGAGCAAGTGATATCTTAGAATAGAAGCAAGCGTGATTGAATGAAAAACAGTAGTAATTGCATTAATCCATCAAGACACAGCAGAGCTCCTCACCCCCAACCATGGGGTTTAGAGACTCATGCCGTAGAAGATACAATAAAAAACGTGTAATGTGTCATGAGGTAAAGATACAATGTCAAAATATCCTATTTATAGTGAACTGGTAACCTAGGATATACAAAAATGAGTAAATGACGTAAAATTCCACTTCCGGGGTCCACTTAGTGTGTGCTTGGGCTGAGCATTGAAGCTTTCATGTGTAGAGACTTTTTCTGGAGTTAAACGCCAGCTTTTGTGCCAGTTTGGGCGTTTAACTCCAATTTTTGTGCCAGTTCCGGCGTTAAACGTTGGGAATTCTGAAGCTGAATTGCAACGCAGGTTTGGGCCATCAAATCTCAGGCAAAGTATGGACTATTATATATTGCTGGAAAGCCCAGGATGTCTACTTTCCAACATAATTGAGAACGCGCTAATTAGGCTTCTGAAGCTCCAGAAAATCCACTTTGAGTGCAGGGAGGTCAGAATCCAACAGCATCTGCAGTCCTTTTTCAGCCTTTGAATCAGATTTTTGCTCAGGTCTCTCAATTTCAGCCAGAAATTACCTGAAATCACAGAAAAACACACAAACTCATAGTAAAGCCCAGAAAAGTGAATGTTAAATAAAAACTAATAAAAAATATACTAAAAACTAACTAAAATGTACTAAAACATACTAAAAACAGTGTCAAAAAGCGTATAAATTATCCGCTCATCACAAAACCGAACTAAAATTGTTGCTTGTCCCCAAGCAAATAAAAATCAAATAGGATAAAAGAAGAGAACATACTATAGACTCCAAAATATCAATGAAACTTAGCTCCAATTAGATGAGCGGGACTAGTAGCTTTTTGCTTCTGAACAGTTTTGGCATCTCACTTTATCCTTTGAAGTTTAGAATGATTGGCATCTATAGGAACTCAGAATTCAGATAGTGTTATTGATTCTCCTAGTTAAGTATGACGATTCTTGAACATAGCGACAAATTCAAAAGACATATGCACTGTTCAAGCATTCATTCAGAAAACAAAAAGTATTGTCACCACATCAAACTAATTCAACTAGTTTCAGAGATAAATTCGAAATCCTGTACTTCTTGTTCTTTTGTGATTAAAGCATTTTTCATTTAAGAGAGGTGATGGATTCATAGGACATTCATAGCTTTAAGACTAATAGTAATAGAAAAGTATAAATTAAATGACTCTAAAATAGACTCCTAATGATAGAGGTTATCACAGAGTTAAGACTCAACAATCTTGATTTTGAGAAGTGGATGCTCCCTCAACTTGTGGGGTATTTGACCTTTCAAGGGAGAGCTTCTGGCGCTTCAACTCCTGTAGCTCATGCCCCTGCTTCTCTTGTTCCTTCAGCAATTTGCAGAGCATGTAGTTTTGATTCTGCTGTTCTTCCTTAATTTGTTCCATAGTTTCTTGCAGCTTGGCAACAGATGCTTCTAGGCTGGCCCAGTAGTCAATTTCAGGAAGTTCATGAAGGAACTCCTGCGCCCTCCTTTTGATAGAGTTATCTTGCATTTGTCCTTCCATTGACTTCTTGGTGATTGGATATTCAATTGGGATGAATTCATCTACTCCCATCCTCACCCCAGCATCTTTACATAGCAAAGATTAAGCTTGGGTAAGCCAGTTTGGCTTCAGTGGAATTCTTGTTTGCAATTGTGTAAATCTCACAAGCAATCAGATGATGAACCTCCACTTCTTTTCCCAGCATAATGCAATGAATCATTACTGCTCTCTTGATGGTGACCTCAGAACGGTTGCTAGTGGGCAATATAGAACGCCCAATGAAGTCTAGCCAACCTCTTGCAATTGGTTTGAGATCTCCTCTCTTGAGTTGGTTTGGGACACCTTTTGAATTGGTTGTCCACTTAGTTATAGGGAGGCATATGTCCTATAGAACTTGATCCAACCCCTTATCTGCTCTCACCATTCTTCTATTAAAGGATTCAGGATCATCTTATAGTTGAGGCAATTTGAAGACCTCTCTTATTTTGTCCAGATGGAAGTAAATAATTCTCCTTCTGACCATGGTTATGTAGGTATGAAAAGCAGTTCTAGTCATTCTCTGCTTATCTGTCAGCCACAGATTTGAGTAGAATTCCTGAACCATGTTTCTTCCAACCTTTGTCTCAGGGTTGGTTAGAACTTCCCATTCTCTGTTTCGAATTTGCTCTTGAATCTCCAGATATTCGTCTTCTTTCAGATTGAATTTAACTTCCAGGATCACTGACCTCAGACCCATTATTTTGTGGTAATGGTCTGCATGTTCTTTGGTTAAGAACTTCTCTTGACTCCAAAGATTCTTTGGAGTATTCTCTTTCTTGCCTCCTGAATTGGTTTGTTTTCCCTTAGGAGCCATGATCTTGATAAATCTTGGCTTAGTGATCACGGAAAAGCACACCAAACTTAGAGGTTTGCTTGCCCTCAAGCAAAAGAAAGGAAAGAGGAGAGAGAAGAGGAGAGCAAATTCGAATGGTGGGGAGAGGGGGATGGCTGAGCGTTATTTATAAGGGAAGGGGAGAGATTTCAAAAATTTTGAAGGAGATTTGAGAAGATATGGAAAGAATTTGAGAAGATATTTGAGTTTTTGAAGAAGATTTGGTAAGGATTTGAAAGAGATTTTGAGGAATGATTTAGAAAGTGTTTAATTTTTTTTGAAATTTGAAGGTGAATAATGAAAGTTTGTAATGTGTTTATGCAAAGAAAATTATGGATCAAAATAAGAAAGTTTGAAAAAATTTGAAGTGGAAAACAAAATCTCTGTCCCCTACCTTTCTGGCGTTAAACGCCCAGAATGGTATCCATTCTGGCGTTTAACGCCCACTTGGTGGCCATTATGGGTGTTTAACGCCCAGCCAGGTGCCCTGGCTGGCGTTAAATGCCAGAAACCCCCTTTATCACTGGGCGTTTTGCTGAACGCCGATGATGTTGCAATTCTGGCGTTAAACGCCCAGAATGGTGCCCATTCTGGCGTTTAACGCCCAAAATGGTGCCTTTACTGGCGTTAAACGCCCAAAATGGTATCCATTCTTGCGTTTAACGCCCAAAGTACCCCTTAATGGCGTTCTCTTGCCAGCAAGCTCCTTTTCTCTGCTTTGTGCACTAAATCCTTATGTAACTCTGTGAATTCCTTCAATTTCAATGACTAACCTTGAAGAATATATATCAAACTTTTATAGAACAAATAACCTTCTAATGACTGGGTTGCCTCCCAGCAAGCACTTCTTTATTGTCTTTAGCTGGACCTTTACTGAGACTCATTCAAGCCTCAGTTTTGAGCATTCTTGCTCAAAATTGCTTTCAAGATAATGT
>NC_029776.3:43338269-43340930 GCF_000817695.3 Arachis duranensis | reverse complement strand
GGGCAAATTGTTTATCCTGTTCTGCTTGGCGGAGTTTCTGAGGATAAGGCATCTTGGCTTTATATTCTTCAACCTTAGTTGCTGCAGGTTTATTCCCTACAGAGGTGGTTAGAGAAGCCTTTTTAGAGGGGTTACTATCAGCACTCTCAGGTGTCTGATTCCTTATTGGCGTTTGAACGCCAGGAATGGGTGAGGAATGGGCATTTAATGCCAACTTTTCCCCCCTTTCTAGCGTTTGAACGCCAGAACTGGGCAAGGAATGGGCGTTTAACGCCAACTTTCCCCCCTTTCTGGCGTTTGAATGCCAGGGGTATTCCTCTCTGGGCTCTTACTGTCCTCAGAGGGATTTTGGGCAGTGGTTTGGTTATCCTCTGTCAGTTGTTCCTTTCTTGGCTTTTTGCTACTTTGAGTAGTGTTATTCAATGTCTTCCCACTCCTCAGTTGAACTGCTTGGCATTCTTCTGTTATCTGTTTAGATAACTGCTGTTTTGTCTGATTCAACTGTGATTCTATATTCTTGTTAGCGGTTTTGGTTTCTTGGAGCATCTCTTTAAATTCTGCTAACTGTTTTGTCATCAGGAGTAATTGCTGGTTAAGCTCAACAATTTGTTCTTGAGGATTGGGATCAGTAGTTACTGCCATAGCTTCTTCTTTTGTAGAGGACTCACTGCTTGAGTATAGATGTTGATTTCTAGCAACAGTATCTATGAGCTCTTGAGCTTCTTCAATCGTCTTCCTTATATGTATAGATCTACCAGTTGAGTGGTCTAGAGACATCTGAGCTTTTTCTGTAAGCCCATAGTAGAAGATGTCTAACTGTACCCAATCTGAAAACATTTCAGAGGGGCATTTTCTTAGCATACCTCTGTACCTCTCCCAGGCATTATAAAGAGATTCATTATCCTCTTGTTTAAAGCCTTAGATGTCCAGCCTTAGCTGTGTCATCCTTTTTGGAGGGTAAAATTGATTCAGGAATTTGTATGATAACCGTTTCCATGTTTTTATGCTTGCTGTGGATTGGTTATTTAACCACCTCTTAGCTTGATCTTTTACAGCAAATAGAAACAGTATTCAACCACCTTTTAGCTTGATCTTTTACAGCAAATGGAAACAGTAATAGTCTGTAGACATCCTGATCCACCTCTTTATCATGTACTGTGTTAGCAATTTGTAAGAACTGTGCCAGAAACTCAGTAGGTTCTTCCTGTGGAAGACCGGAATACTGGCAATTTTGCTGCACCATGATAATGAGTTGAGGGGTTTAGCTCAAAGCTGCTTGCTTTAATGGGAGGTATACATATACTACTCCCATATGCAGCTGTAATGGGGTTAGCATATGACCCCAGAGTCCTTCTGGACTGCTCAACTCCACTTAGGTTCATGATGGAGAAAGGGAGATGATATGGATTGCAAGTAAAGTAAATTTTTTTTTGTTTTTAATCAAAGATGACCGAAAATAATAAAATAAATGGGAAAGAAAATAAAATAAAATTTCGAAAACTAAAAGAAAATAAAATCAAAGCAAATTGAAAACTAAATCAATTAATTAATAAAAAAGATTTTGGAATTAGCAATTAAGAAGATATGATTGAAAATTATTTTGAAAAAGATTTGATTTTTGAAATGAGGAAAGAGAAAAACAACAAAATGACACCAAACTTAAAATTTTTAGAAAATCAAACACAAATTTTCGAAAATTTAAAGGAAAACACAAAGAAGACACCAAACTTAGAATTTTTATAGGTAAAGAAATAGCTAAGACTATTCGATTTTGAAAAAGAATTAAGAGAAAGTAAAAGCATGCAATTGACACCAAACCTAAAATATGAAACTAGACTCAAATAAAAGACTCTAAACCAACAAAAATAAAATATTCCTAATCTAAGCAACAAGATAGACCGTCAGTTGTCCAAACTCGAACAATCCCCGGCAACGGTGCCAAAAGCTTGGTGCACGAAATTGCAATAACACTTGCAATTCTGCACAACTAACCAGCAAGTGCACTGGGTCGTCCAAGTAATACCTTACGTGAGATCCCACGGAGATTGTTGGCTTGAAGCAAGCTATGGTTATCTTGTAACTTTTAGTCAGGATACCAATAATTCTCAGGTTTGATTGTGAAAAGTAAAAGAACATGAAATAATTACTTGTTTTGCAGTAATGGAGAACAGGTTGAGTTTTTAGAGATGCTCTATCTTCTGAATCTCTGCTTTCCTACTGTCCTCTTCTTCATGCACGCAAGGCTCCTGATGAGCGGATAATTTGTACGCTTTTGACATTGTTTTTAGTATGTTTTTAGTATGATTTAGTTAGTTTTTAGTATATTTTTATTAGTTTTTAGCTAAAATTCACTTTTTTGGACTTTACTATGAGTTTGTGTGTTTTTCTGTGATTTCAGGTATTTTCTGGCTGAAATTGAGGGTCCTGAGCAAAAATCTGATTCAGAGACTGAAAAGGACTGCAGATGCTGTTGGATTCTGACCTCCCTGCACTCGAAGTGGATTTTCTGGAGCTACAGAAGCCCAATTGGCACGCTCTTAACGGCATTGGAAAGTAGACATCCTGGGCTTTCCAGCAATGTATAATAGTCCATACTTTGCCCGAGATTTGATGGCCCAAACCGGCGTGGCAAATCAGCCTCAGAAATTCCAGCGTTAAACG
>NC_029776.3:43332362-43332896 GCF_000817695.3 Arachis duranensis | reverse complement strand
CAAGAGTTTGATATAGAAATAAGAGACAGAAAAGGGACGGAGAACCAAGTAGCTGATCATCTGTCCCGAATAGAACCAGTAGCTGGGGCGTCCCTCCCTTCTACTAAGATCTCTGAGACCTTCCCAGATGAGCAACTCTTTGCCATTCAGGAAGCTCCATGGTTTGCAGATATTGCAAAATATAAAGCTGTGAGGTTCATACCCCAGGAGTACAGCAGAGTGCAAAGAAAGAAATTAATTTCAGATGCCAAGTACTACCTATGGGATGAACCATATCTCTTTAAGAGATGTGCAGACGGAATGATCCGCAGATGTGTACCCAGAGAAGAAGCACAAAGGATCCTATGGCATTGCCATGGATCACAGTATGGATGACATTTTGGAAGTGAGCGAACAGCCACTAAAGTCCTCCAATGTGGCTTCTACTGGCCTACTCTCTATAAAGATTCCCGAGAGTTTGTGCGTAACTGTGACAGTTGCCAAAGAGCTGGTAACTTACCTCACGGATATGCCATGCCTCAACAAGGGATATTA
>NC_029776.3:43330458-43331501 GCF_000817695.3 Arachis duranensis | reverse complement strand
ATATGTTTTGTTTTTACAGAGGCAAGTATCAAAAATGAAGGAATTCACAGAGTTACAGAAGGATTCAGCTCAAAAAGCAGAGAAAAAGAGCTTACTGGCGAAAAAACGCCAGTAAGGGGCATTTTGGGCGTTAAACGCCAGAATGGGCACCATTCTGGGCGTTTAACGCCAGGTGTGCAGCATCCTGGGCGTTTTAGAAAAACGCCCAGTGATAAAGGAATTCTGGCGTTTAACGCCAGCCAGGGTACCTGGCTGGGCGTTAAACGACCAAAAGGGGCAACAAATGGGCGTTAAACGCCAGAATGGGTGCCATTCTGGGAGTTTAATGCCAGAAAGGTGGGGGGACCACGATTTTGATTTTCAATCAAATTTTTTTAAATTTTCCTTTTCTTGCCCATACTTTTCTACATAAATACATCTTAACCTTTCATCATTCACCTTCAAATCTTCAAAAATCAAAATCATTCTTCAACTCCCTCTCAAATCAATCCCATATCTTACTCAAAAACTCACTCTTCTCTAAAATTCTCTCCATATCTTCTCAAATCTCCCTTCAATTTTTTCGAAATCTCCTTCCCCCCTTTATAAATACACATTTGGCCCCCTAATTCCCCCACACCATTCGAATTTGCTCTTCCTCTCTCTCTCTTCTTTCCCTTCTTTTGCTTGAGGACAAGCAAACCTCTAAGTTTGGTGTGCTTTTCCGTGATCACTAAGCCAAGATTCATCAAGATCATGGCCCCTAAGGGAAAACAAACCAATTTAAGAGGAAAGAAAGAGAATAATCTAAAGAATCTTTGGAATCAAGAAAAGTTCTTAACAAAAGAACATGAAGACCATTATCACAAAATAATAGGTCTGAGGTCAGTGATCCTGGAAGTTAAATTTGATCTGAAAGAAGATGAATATCCGGGGATCCAAGAGCAAATTCGAAACAGAGGATGGGAAGTTCTAACCAATCCTGAAATAAAGGTTAGAAGGAATATGGTTCAAGAATTCTTCTCAAATCTGTGGTTAACAGATAAGCAGAGAATGACTGGAAC
>NC_029776.3:43328438-43330267 GCF_000817695.3 Arachis duranensis | reverse complement strand
AGTTCTAGAGGACATATGCCTCCCTGGAACTAAGTGGATAACCAATTCTAAGGGTGTCCCAAATCAACTCAAGAGGGGAGACCTCAAACCAATTGCAAGAGGTTGGCTAGACTTTATTGGGCGTTCCATATTGCCCACTAGCAACCGTTCTGAGGTCACCATCAAGAGAGCAGTGATGATTCATTGCATTATGCTTGGAAAAGAAGTGGAGGTTCATCATGTGATTGCTTGTGAGATCTACACAATTGCAAACAAAAATTCTACTGAAGCCAAACTGGCTTACCCAAGCTTGATCTCCTTGCTCTGTAAAGAGGCTGGGGTAAAGATGGGAGTAGATGAGTTCATACCCATTGAACATCCAATCACCAAGAAGTCAATGGAAGGACAAATGCAAGACAACTTTATCAAAAGGAGGGCGCATGAGTTCCTCCCTGAATTCCCTGAAATTGGCTACTGGGCCAGCCTAGAAGCATCTATCACCAAGCTGCAAGAAACTAGGAGCAACTTAAGGAAGAACAGCAGAATCAGAACTGCATGCTCTGCAAATTGCTGAAGGAACAAGAGAAGCAGGGGCGTGAACTCCAAGAGTTGAAACGTCAAAAGCTCTCATCTCAAGCTGAGGGAGCATCCACTTCTCAAAATCAAGGTTGTTGAGTCCTAACTCTGTGAAAACCTCTATCATTAGGAGCATATTTAAATTTTTGTTTTCTATTTTTATAGTCTCATCTTATATCTATTTTTTTTAGTTTTGTTCTTAATTCATAATTAATAAAATTTAAAATTCATGTCTTAAAGCTATGAATGTCCTATGAATCCATCACCTCTCTTAAATGAAAAATGCTTTAATCACAAAAGAACAAGAAGTACAGGATTTAAAATGTTCTTAATTGAAAAAGAAAAGAATTGCATGAATTTTGAATTTTATAACAGTTTAATTATTTTGATGTGGTGGCAATATTTTGGTTTCTGAATGAAAGCTTGAACAGTGCATATGTCTTTTGAATTTGTTGTTTTGAGAATGTTAAAATTGTTGGATCTTGAAAGAATGAGGAAGAAAGAGAACTGTTACTGAGGATCTAAAAAATCATTAGATTGATTCTTGAAGCAAGAAAAAGCAGTGAATACAAAAAAAAATTTCGAAAAAAAAGAGAAGAAAGAAAGAAAAAGAAAAAGAAAGAAATAAAGTTGTGATCCAAGGCAAAAAGAGTGTGCTTAAGAACCCTGGACACCTCTAATTGGGACTCTAGCAAAGCTGGGTCACAATCTGAAAAGGTTCACCCAATTATGTGTCTGTGGCATGTATGTATCCGGTGGTAATACTGGAAGACAGAGTGCTTTGGGCCACAGCCAAGACTCGTACATCAGCTATGTTCAAGAATCATTATACTTAACTAGGAGAATCAATAACACTATCTGAGTTCTGAGTTCTTATAGATGCCAATCATTCTGAACTTCAAAGGATAGAGTGAGATGCCAAAACTGTTCGGAGGCAAAAAGCTACTAGTCCCGCTCATCTAATTGGAGCTAAGTTTCCTTGATATTTTGGAGTCTATAGTATATTCTCTTCTTTTTATCCTATTTTGATTTTCAGTTGCTTGGGGACAAGCAACAATTTAAGTTTGGTGTTGAGATGAGCGGATAAATTGTATGCTTTTTGGCATTGTTTTTAGTATGTTTTTAGTATGATCTAGTTAGTTTTTAGTATATTTTTATTAGTTTTTAGCTAAAATTCACTTTTCTGGACTTTACTATGAGTTTGTGTATTTTTCTGTGATTTCAGGTATTTTCTGGCTGAAATTGAGGGTCCTGAGCAAAAATCTGATTCAGAG
>NC_029776.3:43319875-43327979 GCF_000817695.3 Arachis duranensis | reverse complement strand
AGGATTCAATGATTGAATGACTGTGACGAGCTTCAAACTCCTGAAGGCGGGGCGTTAGTGACAGATGCAAAAGAATCACTGGATTCTATTCTGGCCTGATTGAGAACCGACAGATGGATAGCCGTGCCGTGACAGGGTGCGTTGAACATTTCCACTGAGAGGATGGGAGGTAGCCACTGACAACGGTGAAACCCTTGCATACAGCTTGCCATGGAAGGAGCCTTGCGTGTTTGAAGAGGAAGACAGTAGGAAAGCAGAGATTCAGAAGATGGAGCATCTCCAAAACCTCAACCTATTCTCTATCACTGCAAAACAAGTACTTATTTCATGTTTTTTTACTTTTCACAATAAATATTGATAATTTCTGATATCCTGACTAAGATTTACAAGATAACCATAGCTTGCTTCAAGCCGACAATCTCCGTGGGATCGACCCTTACTCACGTAAGGTATTACTTGGACGACCCAGTGCACTTGCTGGTTAGTTATGCGGAATTGCAAAAGTGTGATTGCAATTTCGTGCACCAGCTCCTTCCATGGCAAGCTGTATGTAGGGTTTCACCGTTGTCAATGGCTACCTCCCATCCTCTCAGTGAAAATATTCAACGCGCTCTGTTACAGCACGGCTAATCATCTGTTGGTTCTCAATCAGGTTGGAATAGAATCCAATGATTCTTTTGCGTCTGTCACTAACGCCCAACCCTCAGGAGCTTGAAGCTCGTCACAGTCATTCAATCCTTGAATCCTACTCAGAATACCACAGACAAGGTTTAGACCTTCTGGATTCTCTTGAATGCCACCATCAATTCTAGCTTATACCACAAAGATTCTGATTAAGGAATCCAAGAGATATTCACTCAATCTAAAGTAGAAAGGAGGTGGTTGTCAGGCACACGTTCATAGGTGAGAATGATGATGAGTGTCACGGATCATCACATTCATCAAGTTGAGGAACAAGTGATATCTTAGAATAGAAGCAAGCGTGATTGAATGAAAAACAGTAGTAATTGCATTAATCCATCAAGACACAGCAGAGCTCCTCACCCCCAACCATGGGGTTTAGAGACTCATGCCGTACAAGATATAATAAGAAACGTGTAATATGTCATGAGGTAAAGATACAATGTCAAAATATCCTATTTATAGTGAACTAGTAACCTAGGATATACAAAAATGAGTAAATGACGTAAAAATCTACTTCTGGGGTCCACTTGGTGTGTGCTTGGGCTGAGCATTGAAACTTTCATGTGTAGAGACTTTTCCTGGAGTTAAATGCCAACTTTTGTGCCAGTTTGGGCGTTTAACTCCAATTTTTGTGCCAGTTCCAGCGTTAAACACCGAGAATTCTGAAGCTGATTTGGAACGCCGATTTGGGCCATCAAATCTCGAGCAAAGTATAGACTATTAGACATTGCTGAAAAGCTCAGGATGTCTACTTTCCAACGCAATTGAGAGCGTGCTAATATGGCTTCTGTAGCTCCAGAAAATCCACTTCAAGTGCAAGGAGGTCAGAATCCAACTGCATCTGCAGTCCTTTTTCAGCCTCTGAATCAGATTTTTGCTCAGGTCCCTCAATTTCAGCCAAAAATTACCTGAAATCACAGAAAAACACACAAACTCATAGTAAAGCCCAGAAAAGTGAATTTTAAATAAAACTAATAAAAACATACTAAAAACTAACTAAAATGTACTAAAAACGTACTAAAAACAGTGCCAGAAAGCGTATAAATTATCCGCTCATCAAATACCACAGACAAGGTTAGACTTTCCGGATTGCCATGAATGCCGCCATCAATTCTAGCTTATACCACAAAGATTCTGATTAAGGAATCCAAGAGATATGCGTCCGGTCTAAGGTAGAACGGAAGTGGTTGTCAGTCACGCGCGTTCATAGGTGAGAATGATGAGGAGTGTCACGGATCATCACATTCATCAAGTTGAAGTGCAACGAATATCTTAGAACAAGAATAAGTCGAATTGAATAAAAAATAGAAGTACTTGCATTAAAACTCGAGGTACAGCAGAGCTCCACACCCTTAATCTATGGTGTGTAGAAACTCCACCGTTGAAAATACATAAGTGATGAAGGTCCAGGCATGGCCGAGAGGCCAGCCCCCAAAACCTGATCACCGGATCAAAAATACAATCCAGGATCCAGGATGATTAATATGATAGTAAAAAGTCCTATTTATACTAGACTAGCTACTAGGGTTTACAGAAGTAAGTAATTGATCCATAAGTCCACTTCCGGGGCCCACTTGGTGTGTGCTTGGGCTGAGCTTGATCTATCCACGAGCTGAGGCTTCTCTTGGAGTTGAACGCCAAGTTGTAACGTGTTTTGGGCGTTCAACTCTGGTTCATGACGTGTTTCTGGCGTTTGACTCCAGAATGCAGCATGGAACTAGCGTTGAGCGCCAGTTTACATCGTCAAATCCCGAATAAAGTATGGACTATTATATATTGCTGGAAAGCTCTGGATGTCTATTTTCCAAAGCCGTTGAGAGAGCGCCATTTAGAGCTCTGTAGCTCCAGAAAATCTATTTCGAGTGCAGGGAGGTCAGATTCCAACAGCATCAGCAGTCCTTTGTCAGCCTCCTTCTCAGAGTTTTGCTCAGGTCCCTCAATTTCAGCCAGAAAATACCTGAAATCACAGAAAAACACACAAACTCATAGTAAAGTCTAGAAATGTGAATTTAGCATAAAAACTAATGATAACATCCCTAAAAGTAACTAGATCATACTAAAAACGACCTAAAAACAATGCCAAAAAGCGTATAAATTATCCGCTCATCATTAGCTTGAACTTCACCAAAGCTAGTCTTTCACTAGGAATTGACTAGAACTTGTGAAATCAAGTTAATTGTACCCACTTGACTTTCTTTCAATTGTTAGAAGATAACTAAGTGGAAGCAATAGACAATTTCCGTCACAATTGGTGATGACAATGAGGATAGGAACTCCAATTCTCACTGTAAAACCCGGTCAAATCGTAATTAACTAAATAAGGCTAAGAAATTAGTATTTATAATTAGGAAACGTAGAAATATTTAAAATGCGATTTAACGCACTAATTTTAAAGGTTTTGGCCCAAAATTGGGCCAACGGACTAAACCAAGTGAATTGGGCCCAAGTAGACCCCAAGCCCAGCATATATAAGCCTTAATGTCTTAACTTAAAGCCATTCAGCCACCATAACCCTCATTTAGTGTGTTTGTTGCTGAAATGAAAAGAGAGAGGTGAGAAGAGAGGAACCCTAACTATCTTTGATCTTCAAATCACCATAACTTGAGCTACGGAGCTCCGATTGATGAGTTGTTTGCGGCCACGCGTCGATCTTCTCCTCCTCTTTGAGTCTATTTAAGTTTTATGGTGAGTATCTAACTCTCCTCTGCCCAATTTCGCTTTTCCTCTTATATTTTGAATTTGGTATGAGTTTTGAGAAAATCTTGTGTTTTTGGTTGTTTAGGAGTGCTCTGGTATGAGCCATTGGTGATATTCATCACAAAATTTCGTGGGTTAAGGTAAGGAACCCTCTAACCCTTGTGATATATCATTTTCATGAACCCTAGATTAATGTATAAATGTAAAATTGGTTATGTTAGTGTATTTGGTGATTTTTGTGCACAATTGGGAAGTTAGTGTTGCTTGTGGAGCTTTGGTGAGGCTTGGAGCTAAGGGTTGGTGGAAACATCCAAGAAGAAGCTCAATTATTTTGGCTACAAGAGGTACCGTTTAAGTTTCATTTAAGTACCGTGTGGTGTGATGAGCAGATATTTTATATGCTTTTTGGGGGTATTTTCATGTAGTTTTTAGTATGTTGTAGTTAGTTTTTAGTATATTTTTATTAGTTTTTAGGCAAAATTTATATTTCTGGACTTTACTATGATTTTGTGTGTTTTTCTGTGATTTTAGGTATTTTCTGGCTAAAATTGAGGGATCTGAGCAAAAATCTAATTCAGGCTGAAAAAGGACTGCTGATGTTGTTGGATTCTGACCTCCCTGCACTCAGAATGGATTTTTTGCAGCAACAGGAGTCCAATTGGCGTGCTCTTAATTAGGTTGGAAAGTAGACATCCAGGGCTTTCCAGAAATATTTAATAGTCCATACTTTGTTCGAAGATAAACGACGTAAACTGGCATTTAACGCCAGTTCTATTTCCATTCTGGCGTTAAACGCCAGAAACAGGTTACAAGTTGGAGTTAAACACCCAAAACAGGTTACAACCTGGCGTTTAAATTCAGAAATAGCCTATGCATGTGTAAAGCTCAAAGCTCAGCCCCAACACATACCAAGTGGGCCCCAGAAGTGGATTTCTGCACTATCTATCTCAGTTTACTCATTTTCTGTAAACATAGGTTACTAGTTTAGTATTTAAACAACTTTTAGAGATTTATTTTGTACCTCATGACATTTTTAGATCTGAACTTTGTACTTGTTGACGGCATGAGCCTCTAAACTCCATTGTTGGGGGTGAGGAGCTCTGCTGTGTCTCGATGAATTAATGCAATTATTTCTGTTTTCTATTCAAACACGCTTGTTTCTATCTAAGATATTCATTCGCACTTCAATATGAAGAAGGTGATGATCCGTGACACTCATCACCATTCTCAACCTACGAATGCGTGCCTGACAACTACCTCCGTTCTACCTTCGATTGAATGAGTATCTCTTGGATTCCTTAATCAGAATCTTTGTGGTATAAGCTAGAATCCATTGGCAGCATTCTTGAGAATCTGGAAAGTCTAAACCTTGTCTGTGGTATTCCGAGTAGGATTCAGGGATTGAATGACTGTAATGAGCTTCAAACTCACAAGGGTTGGGCATAGTGACAGACGCAAAAGGATCAATGGATCCTATTCCAGTATGAGTGAGAACCGACAGATGATTAGCCGTGCGGTGACAGCGCACCTGGACCATTTTCACTGAGAGGACGGATGGTAGCCATTGACAACGGTGATCCACCAACACACAACTTGCCATAGAAGGAACCTTACGTGCGTGAAAAAGATGACAAGAAGAAAGCAGAGATTCATAAGACAAAGCATCTCCAAAACTCCAACATATTCTCCATTACTGCATAACAAGTATTATTTAATCCATGCTTTTTATTTAATACCAATCAAAACTAAGAATTATTATTATCCTGACTAAGAGTTACAAGATAACCATAGCTTGCTTCAAGCCAAAAATCTCCATGGGATTCGACCCTTACTCACGTAAGGTATTACTTGGACGACCTAGTACACTTGTTGGTTAGTGGTACGAGTTGTGAAAAGTGTGATTTACAATTTCATGCACCAAGTTTTTGGCGCCGTTGCCGGGGATTGTTTGAGTTTGAACAACTGACGGTGAATCTTGTTGCTTAGATTAGGAAAATTTTGTCTTTTGGGTTAAAGTCTTTTATTTTCTTTTTAAAATTTTTTTAAAAAATATTATTTTTCTTTATTAATTTTTAATTTTTCTGTGAGTTTAGTGTCATGTTTTAAGTTTGGTGTCAATTGCATGCTTTTCTTTGTCTTTCAATTTTCGAATTGCATGTTTTTTGTTCTTCCTTGATCTTCAAGTTATTCTTGTGTATTTTTCTTGTTTGATCATTAGTTTTTCTTGTTCTGTGTCTTTTCTTGTTTTTCTTGTGTCTTTTTCAAATTATCAGTATTCAAAATTTTTTTTCATATATTAAATACCCTATTAAAACACGTTAAATTTATAGCTCAGTTGGCTAGAGTGTTGTGCTTATATTCTTGGTAATTAGGTATCTTCCTTTTAAAACTTTTTCAAAAATAATTTTTCTTTGATTAAATCTTGTGTCAATTTTTAAGTTTGGTGTTCTCTTGTTAATTTTCCTTTGGTTTTCAAAAATTTCATTGTGGTTTTCTAAAAATTTTAAGTTTGGTGTTCTATCTTCATGTTCTTGTTGTTCTTGTGAGTCTTCAAGGTGTTCCTGAGTGTTCCTTGTATTTTGATCTTAAAATTTTTAAGTTTGGTGTTCCTTGGTGTTTTCCCTCCAAAATTTTCGAAAATAAGGAGCATTAGATCTAAAAATTTTAAGTTGTGTGTCTTTTGTGTGTTTTTCTCTTTCATCATAAAATTCAAAAATAAAAAAATCTCTTCTCTAACTATTTTTTAGCAAAAATTTTGAAATTTTTCACAAAAAAAATTCAGATTTTAATTTCAAAATTTTACCTTATCATATCTTAGTTGTCAAGTTTTTAAAAAATTATATCTTTTTCAATCATATCTTTTCTAATCAAATCTTTTCAACCATATCTTTTTCAAAAATCAAATCTTTTTCAAAACCTCCAAACCACTTTTTCTCTCTCTTCATTTTTCGAAAATCCTCACCTATTTTTTATTTTATTTTATTTTATTTTTTAATTTCTGTTTTCTAAAAAAATATATTTTAATACTATTTGAATCTCCAATTCACAACATCTCCCTTTTTCCATCATGGACCTAAGTGGAAATGAACAGTGCAGAATGACTCTGAGGTCATTTGCTAACCCCACTACTGCTTTATATGGGAGTAGTATCTGTATACCCTCCATCGGAGGCAGTAGTTTTGAGTTGAATCCTCAGCTCATTATCATGGTGCAGCAAAGTTGCTAGTATTCTGGTCTTCCACAAGAAGAACCTACAGAGTTTCTGGCACAGTTTTTACAAATTGCTGACACAGTACATGATAAGGAAGTAGATCAGGATTTCTACAGATTATTACTGTTTCCATTTGCTGTAAAAGACCAAGCTAAGATGTGGTTAAATAACCAACTTAAGGCTAGAATAAGGACATGAAAACAGCTGTCAAAAAAATTCCTGAATCAATATTTCCCTCCAAAACGGATGACACAGCTAAGGCTGAACATCCAAGGCTTTAAACAAGGAGATAATGAATCTCTTTATGATTCCTGGGAGAGATACAGAGAGATGCTAAGAAAATGCCCCTCTGAAATATTTTCAGAGTGGGTGCAGTTAGACATCTTCTATTATGGGCTTACAGAGAAAGCTCAGATGTCTTTGGACCACACAGCTGGTGGATCTATACACATGAGAAAGACAATTGAAGAAGCTCAAGAGCTTATTGATATAGTTGTGAGAAATCAGCATCTGTACCTAAGTAGTGAGTCTTCCATGAAAGAAGAGGCTAAATAGTAACTGCTGAACTCAGTCCCACGGAACAAGTTACTGAATTCAATCAGCAATTAGATTTTATAACAAAACAGCTGGCCAAATTCAAGAAGATACTTGATGAGCGGATAATTTGTACGCTTTTTGGCATTGTTTTTAGTATGTTTTTAGTATGATCTAGTTAGTTTTTAGTATATTTTTATTAGTTTTTAGTTAAAATTCACTTTTCTGGACTTTACTATGAGTTTGTGTGTTTTTCTGGGATTTCAGGTATTTTCTGGCTGAAATTGAGGGACCTGAGCAAAAATCTGATTCAGAGACTGAAAAGGACTGCAGATGCTGTTGGATTCTGACCTCCCTGCACTCAAAGTGGATTTTCTGGAGCTACAGAAGCCCAATTGGCGCGCTCTCAACGGCGTTGGAAAGTAGACATCCTGGGCATTCCAGCAATATATGATAGTCCATACTTTGCCCAAGATTTGATGGCCCAAACCGGCGTTCAAAGTCACCCTCAGGAATTCCAGCGTTAAACGCCGGAACTGGCACCAAAATGGGAGTTAAACGCCCAAACTGGCATAAAAGCCGGCGTTTAACTCCAAGAAGAGTCTCTACACGAAAATGCTTCATTACTCAGCCCAAGCACACACCAAGTGGGCCCGGAAGTGGATTTTTATGTCTTTTACTCATCTCTGTACACCCTAGGCTACTAGTTTTCTATAAGTAGGACCTTTTACTATTGTATTAGAAATAATCTTTTGATCACTTTAAATCTCTAGATCATCTTTGGACATCTAGTTCTTAGATCATTGGGAGGCTGGCCATTCGGCCATGCCTAGACCCTGTACTTATGTATTTTCAGCGGTGGAGTTTCTACACACCATAGATTAAGGTGTAGAGCTTTGCTGTACCTCGAGTATTAATGCAATTACTATTGTTCTTCTATTCAATTCCGCTTGTTCTTGTTCTAAGATATCACTTGTT
>NC_029776.3:43317331-43318494 GCF_000817695.3 Arachis duranensis | reverse complement strand
AAAAGGCTGGGCGTTCAAAACGCCCAGTGAAGAAGGACAGACTGGCGTTTAAACGCCAGCTAGGGTGCCTGGTTGGGCGTTTAACGCCCAAAAGGGTAGTATTTTGGGCGTTAAACGCCAGAATGTGCATCATTCTGGGCGTTTAACGCCATGATGGCACAAGAGGGAAGATTCTGTTTTCAATGCAATTTTTTTTCAAGTTTTCAAAGTTTTTCAAAATCAAATCTTTTTCAAATCATATCCTTTCAATCAAATCTTTTTCAAAATAAATTTCTTTCTTTTTTCAAAGATACTTGCTATCAATTAATGATTTGATTCAACATTTCAAGTATGTTGTCTTTTCTGTTGAGAAAGGTTTAATGTTTGAATCATATCTTTTCTTGTTAGCCAAGTTTTTAATTTTCAAAATCAAATCTTTTTAAAAAAAAATGTTTTTCAAATCATATCTTCTCAATCACATCTTTTTAAAACTAATCATATCTTCTTAACCACATCTTTTTCAAAATAGTTTTCAATCAAATCTTTTTGATTTCTAATTTCAAAATCTTTTTCAAAAAAATCACTTGATTTCTTTTCCACTTTCATTTTCGAAAATCAATTAGTATTTTTCAAAATGTTTTCAAAATCTTTTACTTGATTTTCGAAAATCACTTCCCTTCTTCTCATATCCTTCTATTTATGGACTAACACTAGCCCTTAATGCAAAATTCGAACTCCATCTTCTTTGATAAAGTTCGAATTTTCTACTTCTGCCTTTCATTTTTCTTTTCCTCTGACACCTAAAGGAATCTCTATACTGTGACATAGAGGATTCCACATTTTCTTGTTCCCTTCTCTCTCTTATGAGCAGGAGCAAAGACAAAAGCATTCTTGTTGAGGCTGATCCTGAACCTGAAAGGACCTTGAAGAGAAAGCTAAGAGAAGCCAAAGCACAACTCTCTGTAGAGGACCTAAACGAATTCTTCAAAGAAGAAGAACACATGGCAGCCGAAAACGACAACAATGCCAACAATGCAAGGAAGGTGCTGGGTGACTTTACTGCACCTACTCCCGACTTTTATGGGAGAAGCATCTCTATCCCTGCCATTGGAGCAAACAACTTTGAGCTTAAGCCTCAATTAGTCTCTCTAATGCAACAGAATTGCAAGTTCCATGGACTTCCA
>NC_029776.3:43316357-43317122 GCF_000817695.3 Arachis duranensis | reverse complement strand
CTCAAAAGCTAATTGAAATGGTTGCAAATAACCAATTCATGTACACTTCTGAAAGAAATCCTGTGAACAATGGGACTAGTCAGAAGAAAGGAGTTCTTGAGATTGATACTCTGAATGCCATATTGGCTCAGAACAAAATATTTACCCAACAAGTCAATATGATTTCTCAAAGTCTGTCTGGAATGCAAAATGCACCAAGCAGTACTAAGGAAGCTTCATCTGAGGAAGAAGCTTATGATCCTGAGAACCCTTCAATGGAAGAGGTGAATTACATGGGAGAACCCTATGGAAACACCTATAATCCTTCATGGAGAAATCATCCAAATTTTTCATGGAAGGACCAACAGAGACCTCAACAAGGTTTCAACAATAATAATGGTGGAAGAAACAGGTTTAGCAATAGCAAACCTTTTCCATCATCTTCTTAGCAACAGACAGAGAGTTCTAAGCAGAATAACTCTGACTTAGCAACCATGGTCTCTGATCTGATCAAAACCACTCAAAGTTTCATGACTGAAACAAGGTCCTCCATTAGAAATTTGGAGGGACAAGTGGGTCAGTTGAGCAAGAAAATTACTGAACTCCCTCTTAGTACTCTCCCAAGCAATACAGAAGAAAATCCAAAAGGAGAGTGCAAAGCCATCAACATGGCCGAATTTTGGGAGGAAGGAGAGGCACTGAACGCCACTGAGGAAGACCTCAATGGACGTCCACTGGCCTCCAATGAGTTCCCCAATGAGGAACCATGGGAATCTGAGGCTCAAA
>NC_029776.3:43313848-43314564 GCF_000817695.3 Arachis duranensis | reverse complement strand
AATTGAAAAAGATAAGAATTGCATGAATTTTGAATTTTATAGCAGTTTAATTATTTTGATGTGGTGGCAATGCTTTTGTTTTTTGAATGTATGCTTAAACAGTGCATATGTCTTTTGAATTTGTGGTTCATGAATGTTGGCTCTTGAAAGAATGATGAAAAAGGAGACATGTTACTGAGGATCTGAAAAATCATAAAAATGATTCTTGAAGCAAGAAAAAAAAGCAGTGAATACAAAAAAAAAAGAGAAAAAAAAGAAAAAGAAAAAGAAAGAAAGAAAAAGGAAGAAATAAAGTTGTGATCAAAGGCAAAAAGAGTGTGCTTAAGAACTCTGGACACCTCTAATTGGGGACTCTAGCAAAGCTGAGTCACAATCTGAAAAGGTTCACCCAATTATGTGTCTGTGGCATGTATGTATCCGGTGGTAATACTGGAAGACAGAGTGCTTTGGGCCACGGCCAAGACTCAATAAGTAGCTTTGTTCAAGAATCATCATACTTAAATAGGAGAATCAATAACACTATCTGGATTCTGAGTTCCTAAAGAAGCCAATCATTCTGAATTTCAAAGGATAGAGTGAGATGCCAAAACTGTTCAGAGGCAAAAAGCTAAAAGCCCCGCTCATCTAATTAATACTGATCTTCATAGATGTTTTTGGAATTCATTGCATATTCTCTTCTTTTTATCTTATTTGATTTTCAGTTGCTTGAGGACAAG
>NC_029776.3:43303058-43312235 GCF_000817695.3 Arachis duranensis | reverse complement strand
CCCTTGCTTAAGCTTGCCATGGAAAGGAAGAAGAAGGATTGGATGAAGACAGTAGGAAAGCAGAGAGACGTAAGGGAAGGCATCTTCATACGCTTATCTGAAGTTCCTACCAATGAATTACATAAGTATCTCTATCTTTATCTTTATGTTTTATGCGTTTATCACCATACCCATTTGAGTTTGCCTGATTGAGATTTACAAGGTGACCATAGCTTGCTTCATACCAATAATCTCTGTGGGATCGACCCTTACTCGCGTAAGGTTTATTACTTGGACGACCCAGTACACTTGCTGGTTAGTTGTGCGAAGTTGTGTTTATGCCATGGTATTGAACACCAAGTTTTTGGTTTCATTACCGGAGATTATTTGATTTGTGAAAAGTATTGATCACAATTTCGTGCACCAATACTACAAGACACAAGAATGGCTAATATGAATATGGAAGTATAATTGAAGCAAACAAAACAGCAGTTATCAAAACAAATAACAGAAAAGTGCCAAGCAGTTCAATTAAGAAGTGGGAAAACATTAAATACCTCACTTCAAAGCAGCAGGAAGCCAAGAAATGAACAAACTGCTACCCAAAATCCCTCTGAGGACAATAAGAGCCCAGAGAGGAATAATTCTGGTGCTCAAACGCCAGAAAAGGGTGGAGAGCTGGCGTTAAACGCCCAACCCATGCTCAGTTTTGGCGTTCAAACGCCACAAACAGGCAATGAGTTGGCATTAAACGCCCAATGGAAGCTCAATTCTGCCGTTCAAATGCTAGAAACAGGTAAGGAGTTGGCGTCCAATGCTAATCCAGCTTCCAACCCTAGTGTTCAAATGCCAGTGAGGGATCAAACACATACAAGTGCTGATAGCAACCCCTCTAAGAAGGCTTTTCCAACCATCTCTGTAGGAAATAAACCTGCAGCAACTAAGGTTGAGGAATACAAAGCTAAGATGCCTTATCCTCAGAAACTCTGCCAAGCAGAGTAGGATAAGCAATTTGCCCGTTTGTAGACTATCTCAGGACTCTTGAAATAAAGATTCTGTTTGCAGAGGCACTTGAGCAAATACCCTCTTATGCTAAGTTCATGAAAGAGATCTTGAGTCATAAGAAGGACTGGAGAGAAACTGAAAAGTTTTTCTCATTGAAGAATGCAGTGCAGTCATTCTAAAAAGTTTACCAGAAAAGCTTAAAGATCCCGGAAGCTTCATGATACCATGCACATTAGAGGGTACTTGTACCAAGAAAGCTCTATGTGATCTTGGAGCAAGTATCAACCTAATACCTGCATCTACTATCAAAAAGCTTGGTTTGACTGAAGAAGTCAAACCAACCCGGATATGTCTCCAACTTGCTGATGGCTCCATTAAATACCCATCAGGCGTGATTGAAGACATGATTGTCAAGGTTGGGCCATTTGCCTTTCCCACTGACTTTGTGGTGCTGGAAATGGAGGAGCACAAGAGTGCAACTCTCATTCTAGGAAGACCTTTTCTAGAAACTGGACGAACCCTCATTGACGTTCAAAAAGGGGAATTAACCCTGAGATTCAATGAGGATGAGTTTAAGTTGAATGTTCTCAAAGCTATGCAGCATCCAGACACCCCAAACGACTGCATGAGCATTGATATTATTGACTCTCTGATGGAAGAGGTCAATATGATTGAGAGTCTCGAATCAGAGCTAGAGGATATCTTTAAAGATGTTCAGCCTGATCTGGAGGAACCAGAGAGAATAATAGAACCTCTGAAAATCCCTCAGGAAGAGGAGAAACCTCCTAAACCCGAGCTCAAACCCTTACCACCATCCCTAAAATACGCATTTCTGGGAGAAAGTGACACCTTTCCTGTAATCATAAGCTCTACCTTAGAGCCACAGAAAGAGGAAGCATTAATTCAAGTGTTGAGGACACACAAGACAGCTCTTGGGTGGTCCATCAGTGATCTTAAGGGCATTAGCCCATCCAGATGCATGTACAAAATCCTATTGGAGGATGACGCTAAGCCAGTGGTCCAACCACAGAAGCGGCTGAATCCAGCCATGAAGGAGGTGGTGCAGAAGGAGGTCACTAAATTACTAGAAGCTGGGATTATTTATCCTATTTATGATAGCCCCAGGGTAAGCCCTGTACAAGTCGTCCCTAAGAAGGGAGGCATGACAATGGTTCATAATAAGAAGAATGAACTGGTTCCTACAAGAACAGTTACAGGGTGGCGCATGTGTATTAACTACAGAAGACTCAATACAGCCACCAGAAAGGATCATTTTCCTTTACCATTCATAGACCATATGCTAGAAAGACTAACAGGTCATGATTACTACTGCTTTTTGGATAGCTATTCAGGTTACAACCAGATTGCAGTAGATCCCCAGGATCAAGAGAAAACAGCATTCACATGTCCATCTGGAGTATTTGCATACAGAAGGATGCCATTTGGCCTGTGCAATGCACCTGCAAATTTTTAGAGATGCATGCTCTCTATTTTCTCTGATATGGTGGAAAATTTTCTGGAAGTCTTTATGGATGACTTCTCAGTATTTGGAGACTCATTCAGCTCCTGTCTTGACCATCTGGCACTTGTTCTAAAAAGGTGCCAAGAGACTAACCTAGTTTTAAACTGGAAAAAATGTCACTTTATGGTGACTGAAGGAATTGTCCTTGGGCACAAAATTTCGAACAAAGGAATAGAGGTGGATCAAGCTAAGGTGGACGTAATTGAAAAATTACCACCACCTGCCAATGTTAAGGCAATCAGAAGCTTTCTGGGGCATGTAGGATTCTATAGGAAGTTTATAAAAGATTTTTCAAAAATTGCAAAACCTCTGAGTAAACTGCTAGCTGATGACACACCATTTATCTTTGATAAGGAGTGTCTGCAGGCATTTGAGACTCTGAAAGCTAAGATGGTCACAGCACTAGTCATCTCTACACCAGACTGGATATTACCATTTGAATTAATGTGTGATGCCAGTGATCATGCCATTGGTGCAATGTTGGGACAGAGGCATGACAAGCTTCTGCACGACATTTATTATGCCAGCCGTGTTCTAAATGATGCGCAGAAGAACTACATGATGAGCGGATAATTTATACGCTTTTTGGCATTATTTTTAGGTAGTTTTTAGTAGGATCTAGCTACTTTTAGGGATGTTTTTATTGGTTTTTATGAAAAATTCACATTTCTGGACTTTACTATGAGTTCGTGTGTTTTTCTGTGATTTCAGGTATTTTCTGGCTGAAATTGAGGGACCTGAGCAAAAATCTGATAGGAGGCTGACAAAGGACTACTGATGCTGTTGGATTCTGACCTCCCTACACTCGAAATGAATTTTCTGGAGCAAAAGAACTCCAAATGGTGCGCTCTTAACTGCGTTGGAAAGTAGACATCCAGGGCTTTCCAGAAATATATAATAGTTTACACTTTATTCAAGTTTAGATGACGCAAACTGGCGTTCAACGCCAGTTCTATGCTGCATTCTAGAGTAAAACGCCAGAAACACGTCACAAATCAGAGTTAAACGCCAAAAACAGGTTACAACATGGCGTTTAACCCCAGGAGAAGCCTCTGCACGTGTAAAGCTCAAGCTCAGCCCAAGCACACACCAAAGTGGGCCCCAGAAGTGGATTTCTACACTTAGACTTATTTCTGTAAACCCTAGTAACTAGTTTAGTATAAATAGAACTTTTTACTATTGTATTAGACGTCTTAGTCATCCTGGTTCCCTCTATGGGGCCAGAACCAATGAACACCTTCATCACTTATGTATTTTCAACGGTGGAGTTTCTACACACTATAGATTAAGGGTGTGGAGCTCTGCTGTACCTCGAGAATTAATGCAATTACTATTATTCTTCTATTCAATTCAAGCTTATTCTTGTTCTAAGATATCATTCGTACTTCAACCTGATGGATGTGATGATTCATGACACTCATCATCATCTGTCCTTATGAACGTGTGCCTGACAACCACCTCCGTTCTACCTTAGATTGAATGAATATCTCTTGGATTCCTTAATCAGAATCTTCGTGGTATAAGCTAGAATTATTGGCGGCCATTCTTGAGAATCCAGAAAGTCTAAACCTTGTCTGTGGTATTCCGAGAAGGATTCAGGGATTGAATGACTGTGACGAGCTTCAAACTCGCGATTGTTGGGCGTAGTGATAGACGCAAAAGAATCAATGGATTCTATTCCGACATGATCGAGAACCGACAGATGATTAGCCGTCGGTGCACGAAATTTTGATCATCAATGGCGCCATCAACATGGTACGCTCAATTGCAATCTCAACTCTTTATCACAACTTCGCACAACTAACCAGCAAGTGCACTGGGTCGTCCAAGTAATAAACCTTACGCGAGTAAGGGTCGATCCCACGGAGATTGTTGGTATGAAGCAAGCTATGGTCATCTTGTAAATCTCAGTCAGGCGGATTCAAATGGTTATGGGGGATTGATAATTAAAAGATGAATAAAACATAAAATAAAGATAGAGATAGTTATGTAATTCACTGGTGAGAATTTCAGATAAGCGTATGGGGATGCTTTGTCCCTTCCGTCTCTCTACTTTCCTACTGTCTTCATCCAATCCTTCTTACTCCTTTCCATGGCAAGCTGTATGTTGGGCATCACCGTTGTCAATGGCTACAGTCACGTCCTCTCAGTGAAAATGTTCAACGCGCTCTGTCACAGCACGGTTATTCATCTGTCGGTTCTCGATCATGTCGGAATAGAATCCAGTGATTCTTTTGCGTCTGTCACTAACGCCCCACAATCGCGAGTTTGAAGCTCGTTATAGTCATTCAAAATAGTAATTGCATTAATACTCGAGGCACAGCAGAGCTCCACACCTTAATCTATGGTGTGTAGAAACTCCACCGTTGAAAATACATAAGTGATAATGGTGATCATTGGCTTCGGCCCCAGAGAGGGAACCAGAAGAACCAAGATGAAAATACAATAGCAAAAGGTCTTATTTATAGAGAACTAGTAGCTTAGGCTTTACAAAAATGAGTAAATGATGTAAAAATCCACTTCCGGGCCCACTTGGTGTGTGCTTGGGCTGAGCATTGAAGCTTCCATGTGTAGAGACTTTTCCTGGAGTTAAACGCCAGCTTTTGTGCCAGTTTGGGCATTTAACTCCCACTTTTGTGCCAGTTTGGGCGTTTAACTCCAGCTTTTGTGCCAGTTCTGGCGTTAAACACCAGAATTCTTGAGCTGACTTAGAACGCCTGTTTGAGCCATCAAATCTCGAGTAAAGTATGAACTATTATATATTGCTGGAAAGCCCAGGATGTCTAGTTTCCAACGCAATTGAGAGCGTGCCAATTGGGCTTCTGTAGCTCCAGAAAATCTACTTCGAGTGCAGGGAGGTCAGAATCCAACAACATCTGCAGTCCTTTTTCAGCCTCTGAATCAGATTTTTGGTCAGGTCCCTCAATTTCAGCCAGAAAATACCTGAAATCATAGAAAAACACAAAAACTTATAGTAAAGTCCAGAAAAGTAAATTTTAAATAAAAACTAATAAAAATATAATAAAAACTAGCTAAAACATACTAAAAGCATACTAAAAACAATGCCAAAAAGCGTATAAATTATCCGCTCATCAGCCGTGCTGTGACAGAGCATTTGGACCATTTTCATTGAGAGGATGGGAAGTAGCCATTAACAACGATGATGCCCTACATACAACTTGCCATGGAGAGGAGTGAGAATGATTGAAGGAAGGTAGTAGGAAAGCAGAGATTCAGAAGGGACAAAAGCCTCTCCATACACTTATCTGAAGTTTCCACCAATGATTTACATAAGTATCTCTATCTTTATTTTATTCTTTATTTATCTTTAAAATTTTGAACACCATTATAAGCATTTGAATCCTCCTGACTGAGATTTACAAGATGACCATAGCTTGCTTCATACCAACAATCTCCGTGGGATCGACCCTTACTGATGTAAGGTATTACTTGGACGACCCAGTGCACTTGCTGGTTAGTTGTGTGAAGTTGTGACAAAGTGTGATTCATGTTTGAGAGCTCCAAGTCCATTGACACCATTGTTAATGATCACAATTTACGTGCACCACTACACAACCACAAAAAAAGAATTGCTTGCAGTGGTTTATGCCATTGAGAAGTTCAGATCCTATTTAGTAGGATCAAAAGTGATTGTGTACACTGACCATGCTGCTCTTAAATATCTTCACCAAGCAGGATTCAAAACCCAGACTCATAAGATGGGTGTTGCTTCTGCAAGAGTTTGATATAGAAATAAAAGACAGAAAAAGGACAGAGAACCAAGTAGCAGATCACCTGTCCCGAATAGAACCAGTAGAAGAGGCATCCCTCCCTCTTACTGAGATCTCTAAAACCTTTTTGGATGAACAACTCTTTGCCATCTAGGAAGTACCATGGTTTGCAGACATTACAAACTACAAGGTTGTGAGATTCATACCCAAAGAGTATAGTAGGCAGCAATCAAAGAAATTGATCTTGGATGCAAAGTACTATCTGTGGGATAAACAATATCTCTTCAAGAGATGTGCAGTCGGAATAATCCGTAGATGTGTGCCTAAAGAAGAAGCACAGAGGATCCTCTGGCATTGCCATGGATCATTATATGGAGAACATTTTGGAAGTGAGCGAACAGCCACAAGAGTCCTCCAATGTGGCTTCTACTGGCCTACTCTCTATAAAGACTCCCAAGAGTTTGTACGTAATTGTGACAGTTGCCAAAGATCTGGCAATCTGCCTTACGGTTATGCCATGCCTCAACAAGGGATCTTGGAGATTGAGTTGTTTGATGTATGGGGTATTGACTTCATGGGGCATTTCCCACCATCATACTCAAACACTTATATTCTGGTGGCAGTGGATTATGTATCCAAATGGGTGGAGGCTATTGCAACACCCACTAATGATACTAAGACAGTGCTGAAATTCCTCCAGAAACATATCTTCAGTAGATTTGGTGTCCCTAGAGTACTAATCAGTGATGGGGGCGCTCATTTCTGCAATAAACAGCTTTACTCTGCTATGGTTCGATATGGAGTTAGCCACAGGGTAGCAACTCTATATCATCCACAGACAAATGGGCAAGCTGAAGTCTCTAATAGAGAACTTAAAAAAATCCTGGAATGGACTGTGATTAACCATAGAAGGGATTGGGCAAGAAGCTTGGATGATGCTCTGTGGGCATACAGAACAGCATTTAAGACTCCTATAGGGACCTCTCCATACCAGCTTGTGTATGGAAAAGCCTGTCACTTGCCAGTGGAACCGGAACACAAGGTCTACTGGGCAACCAGATTCTTAAACCTTGATGCCAAGTTAGCTGGAGAAAAATGATTAATCCAGTTAAATGAGCTAGAGGAATTCAGACTCAATGCTTTCGAAAATGCAAAAATTTACAAAGAGAAAGCAAAACGATGGTATGATAAGAAGCTGTCATCCAGAGTCTTTGAGCCAGGGTAGAAAGTTCTGCTATTTAACTCTAGGCTCAGATTATTCCCTGGAATATTGAAATCCCGGTGGAGAGGACCATATGTGATTACAGGTGTATCACCATATGGATATGTAGAGCTTCAGGATAATGACTCTAACAAAAAATTCATTGTTAATGGACTGAGAGTCAAACATTATCTTGAAAGCAATTTTGAGCAAGAATGCTCAAAACTGAGACTTGATTAAAACTTAGTAATAGTCCAGCTAAAGACAATAAAAAAGCGCTTGCTGGGAGGCAACTGGTGCACGAAATTGTGATCATCAATGGCGCCATCAACATGGTACACTCAATTGCAATCTCAACTCTTTATCACAACTTCGCACAACTAACCAGCAAGTGCACTGGGTCGTCTAAGTAATAAACCTTACGCGAGTAAGGGTCGATCCCATGGAGATTGTTGGTATGAAGCAAGCTATGGTCATCTTGTAAATCTCAGTCAGGCAGATTCAAATGGTTATGAATGATTTATGAATAAAGCATAAAATAAAGATAGAGATACTTATGCAATTCATTGGTGAGAATTTCAGATAAGCGTATGGAGATGCTTTGTCCCTTCCGTCTTTCTGCTTTCCTACTGTCTTCATCCAATTCTTCTTACTCCTTTCCATGGCAAGTTGTATGTAGGGTTTCACCGTTGTCAATGGCTACCTCCCATCCTCTCAGTAAAAATGTTCAACGCGCTCTGTCACAGCACGGCTATTCAGCTGTCGGTTCCCGATCATGTCGGAATAGAATCCAGTGATTCTTTTGCGTCTGTCACTAACACCCCACAATCGTGAGTTTGAAGCTCGTCACAGTCATTCAATCCTTGAATCCTACTCAGAATACCACAGAAAATGTTTAGACCTTCCGGATTCTCTTGAATGCCACCATCAATTCTAGCTTATACCATGAAGATTCCGATTAAGAAATCCAAGAGATAAACATTCAAGCCTTGTTTGCTTGCAGAACGGAAGTGGTTGTCAGGCACGCGTTCATAAGTGAGAATGATGATGAGCGTCACATAATCATCACATTCATCATGTTCTTGGGTATGAATGAATATCTTAGAACAAGAATAGGCTGAATTGAATAGAAGAACAATAGTGATTGCATTAATACTCGAGGTACAGCAGAGCTCCACACCTTAATCTATGATGTGTAGAAACTCCACAGTTGAAAATACATAAGAACAAGGTCTAGGCATGGCCGAGAGGCCAGCCCCCAATAATCTAAGAACTAGACGTCCAAAGATGATCTAAAGATCTAAAGTGATCAAAAGATGTAAATACAATAGCAAAAGGTCCTACTTATAGAGAACTAGTAGCTTAGGGTTTACAAATATGAGTAAATGACATAAAAATCCACTTTCGGGCCCACTTGATGTGTTCTTGGGCTGAGCATTGAAGCATTTTCATGTAGAGACTCTTCTTGGAGTTAAACGCCAGCTTTTGTGCCAGTTTGGGCGTTTAACTCCCATTCTTGTGCCAGTTCCGGCGTTTCACGCCAAAATTCTTGAACTGACTTGGAACGCCTATTTGGGCCATCAAATCTTGGGCAAAATATGGACTATTATATGTTGCTGGAAAGCCCAGGATGTCTACTTTTTAACGCAGTTGAGATTGCACCAATTGGGCTTCTGTAGCTCCAGAAAATCCACTTCGAGTGCAGGGAGGTCAGAATCCAACAGCATCTGTAGTCCTTT
>NC_029776.3:43301400-43302938 GCF_000817695.3 Arachis duranensis | reverse complement strand
AGAATATGCAATGAATTCCAAAAACATCTATGAATATCAGTATTAATTAGATGAGCGGGGCTTTTAGCTTTTTGCCTCTGAACAGTTTTGGCATCTCACTTTATCCTTTGAAATTCAGAATGATGGGCTTCTATAGGAACTCAGAATCCAGGTAGTGTTATTGATTCTCCTAGTTAAGTATGATGATTCTTGAACATAGCTACTTTATGAGTCTTGGCCGTGGCCCAAAGCACTCTGTCTTCCAGTATTACCACCGGATACATACATGCCACAGACACATAACTGGGTGAACCTTTTCAGATTGTGACTCAGCTTTGCTAGAGTCCCCAATTAGAGGTGTCCAGGGTTCTTAAGCACACTCTTTTTGCCTTGGATCACAACTTTATTTTTTTTTCTTTTTCTTTTCCCCTTTTTTCTTTTTTTTTTGTTTTTTGTTTTTGAATTCAATGCTTTTTCTTGCTTCAAGAATCATTTTGATGATTTTTCAGATCCTCAGTAACATGTCTCCTTTTTCATTATTCTTTCAAGAGCCCACATTCATGAACAACAAATTCAAAAGACATATGCACTGTTCAAGCATACATTCAGAAGTCAAAGTATTGCCACCACATCAAAATGATTAATCTGCTATAAAATTCAAAATTCATGCAATCCTTCTCCTTTTCAATTAAGAACATTTTTTTTAAGAAAGGGGATGGATTCATATGACATTCATAACTTTTAAGGCATTGACACTAAGACACTAATGATCATAAGACACAAACATAGATGATGAACATAAGCATAAAAATTCGAAAAACAGGAAAATAAAGAACAAGGAGATTAAAGAACGGGTCCACCTTAGTGATGGCGGCTTGTTCTTCCTCTTGAAGATCTTATGGAGTGCTTGAGCTCCTCAATGTCTCTTCCTTGTCTTTGTTGCTCATCTCTCATGATTCTTTGATCTTCTCTAATTTCATAGAGGAGAATGGAATGTTCTTGGTGCTCCACCCTTAGTTGTCCCATGTTAGAACTCAATTCTCCTAGGGAGGTGTTGATTTGCTCCCAATAGTTTTGTGGAGGAAAGTGCATCCCTTGAGGTATCTCAGGGATTTCATGGTGAGTGGGATCTCTTGTTTGCTAAATTCCTCTTCTTAGTGATGGGCTTGTCTTCATCAATGAGGATGTCTCCCTCTATGTCAACTCCAACTAAATAACAGAGGTGACAAATGAGATGAAGAAAGGCTAACCTTGCTAAGGTAGAGGACTTGTCCGCCACTTTGCCAAGGTAGAGGACTTGTCCACCACCTTATAAAGTTCTTGGGATATAACCTCATGAACTTCTACTTCCTCTCCAATCATGATGCTATGAATCATGATAGCCCAGTCTATAGTAACTTCGGACCAGTTGCTAGTGGGAATGATTGAGCGTTGGATAAACTCCAACCATCCTCTAGCCACGGGCTTGAGGTCATGCCTTCTCAGTTGAACCGGCTTCCCTCTTGAATCTCTCTTCCATTGAGCGCCCTCTTCACAAATGTCTATGAGGACTTGGTCCA
>NC_029776.3:43301183-43301341 GCF_000817695.3 Arachis duranensis | reverse complement strand
AAAGTGGTCTTGATGCACCCTTGAGATGAATCTCTCCATCTCCCATGACTCGGAGGTGGAAGCTTTTGCCTTCCATTTTCTCTTTCTAGAGGTTTCTCCGGCCTTAGATGCCATAAATGGTTATGGAAAAACAAAAAGCAATGCTTTTACCACACCAA
>NC_029776.3:43299378-43300984 GCF_000817695.3 Arachis duranensis | reverse complement strand
AGGTGGAGAGAGGGGTAGGGTTCGGTCATGTGAGGGTGGGTTGGGAGGGAAAGTGGTTTGAATTTGAATGGTGAGGTAGGTGAGGTTTTATGAAGGATGGATGTGAGTGGTGAGGAGAATAGTGGGATTTGATAGGTGAGGGGTTTTTGGGGAAGAGGCGTTGAGGTGATTGGTGAATGGGTGAAGAAGAGAGAGTGGTGGGGTAGGTGGGGATCCTGTGGGGTCCACAGATCTTTAGGTGTCAAGGAAAATTCATCCCTGCACCAAGTGGCGAGCAAAAATGCTCCCTTATGCCAATTCTGGCGTTAAACGCCGGGCTGGTGCCCATTTCTGGCGTTTAACACCAGCTTCTTGCCCTTTCCTAGCGTTTAACGCCAGTTTGGTGCCCCTTTCTGGCGTTAAACGCCCAGAATGGTGCCAGACTGGGCGTTAAACGCCCATTTGCTGCCCTTACTGGCGTTTAAACGCTAGCAAGTTTTCCTCCAGGGTGTGCTGTTTTTCTTTTCTGTTTTTCATGCTGTTTTTGCTTTTTCAATTGATTTTGTGACTTCCCATGATCATTAACCTGTAGAAAACATAAAATAACAAAGGAAAAATAGATAAATATAACATTGGGTTGCCTCCCAACAAGCATTTCTTTAATGTCAGTAGCTTGACAGTGGGGGTTCAACACCAAACTTAGAAGTTGGTTGTGGCCTCCCAACACCAAACTTAGAGTTTGACTGTAGGGGCTCTGTTTGACTCTGTTGTGAGAGAAGCTCTTCATGCTTCCTCTCCATGGTTACAGAGGAATATCCTTAAGCCTTAAATACAAAGGATTCTTCATTCACTTGAATGATCAATTCTCCTTTGTCCACATCAATCACAGCCTTTGCTGTGGCTAGGAAGGGTCTGCCAAGGATGATGGATTCATCCATGCACTTCCCAGTCTCTAGGACTATGAAATCAGCAGGGATGTAATGGTCTTCAACTTTTACCAGAACATCCTCTACAAGTCCATAAGCTTGTTTTCTTGAATTGTCTGCCATCTCTAGTGAGATTCTTGCAGCTTGTACCTCAAAGATCCCTAGCTTCTCCATTACAGAGAGAGGCATAAGGTTTATGCTTGACCCTAGGTCACACAGAGCCTTCTTGAAGGTCATGGTACCTATTGTACAAGGTATTGAGAACTTCCCAGGGTCCTGTCTCTTTTGAGGTAATCTCTGCCTAGTCAAGTCATCCAGTTCTTTCGTGAGCAAATGGGGTTCATCCTCCCAAGTCTCATTACCAAATAACTTGTCATTTAGTTTCATGATTGCTCCAAGGTACTTAGCAACTTGCTCTTCAGTGATATCTTCGTCCTCTTCAGAGGAAGAATACTCATCAGAGCTCATGAATGGCAGAAGTAAATCCAATGGAATCTCTATGGTCTCAGTGTGAGCCTCAGATTCCCATGGTTCCTCATTATGGAACTCATTGGAGGTCAGTGGACGTCCATTGAGGTCTTCCTCAGTGGCGTTCACTGCCTCTTTCTCCTCTCCAAATTCGGCCATGTTGATGGCCTTACACTCTCCTTTTGGATTCTCTTCTGTATTGCTTGGAAGAGTACTAGGAGGGAGTTCAGTAA
>NC_029776.3:43298661-43298928 GCF_000817695.3 Arachis duranensis | reverse complement strand
TAGGATTCCTTTCAGAAGTATACATGAATTGGTTATTTGCAACCATTTCAATGAGTTCTTGAGCTTTTGCAGGCATCTTCTTCAGATAAAGAGATCCTCCAGCAGAGCTATCCAATGACATCTTGGACAGTTCAGACAGACCATCATAGAAGATACCTATGATGCTCCACTCATAATGCATGTCAAAAAGACACTTTTTGATCAATTGTTTGTATCTTTCCCAAGCTTCATAGAGGGATTCACCTTCCTTCTGTCTGAAGGTTTGGA
>NC_029776.3:43297086-43298480 GCF_000817695.3 Arachis duranensis | reverse complement strand
CTTTTGTCTTTGCTCCTGCTCATATGAAAGAGAAGAAAACAAGAAAATATGGAATCCTCTATGTCACAGTATAGAGATTTCTTGAGGTGTCAGAGGAATAGAAGGAGGAGGTAGAAGAATTAGGATGTGAGAAGAAGGGAAGAATTTTTGAAGATAAGTTAAAAGATTTTGAAAAAGAATTTTGAAAATTGATTGATGATTTTCAAAAACTAAGAGTGGGAAAGAAATTAAGTAATTTTTGAAAAAGATTTTGAAATTAGAAATAAAAAAGATATGATTGAAAACTTATTTTGAAAAAGATGTGATTAAAAAGATATGATTGAAAAGATATAGTTTCAAAAAGATATGATTGAGAAGATATGATTTGGAAAACAATTTAAAAAGATTTGATTTTTAAAATCAATGACTTGGCTAACAAGAAAAGATATGATTCAAACATTAAACCTTTCTCAACAGAAAAGGCAACATACTTGAAATGTTGAATCAAATCATTAATTGTTAGCAAGTATTTTTGAAAATGGAAAGAAAATGATTTTGAAAATATATGATTGAAAAGATATGATTTGAAAAGATTTGATTTTGAAAAATTATGAAAACTTGAAAAAAATTTGAATTGAAAACAAAATCTTCCCTCTTGTGCCATCATGGCGTTAAATGCCCAGAATGGTATACATTCTGGTGTTTAACGCCCAAATTGCTACCATTTTGGGCGTTAAACACCCAGCCAGGCACCCTGGCTAGCGTTTAAACGCCAGTTTTCCTACTTCACTGGGCATTTTGAACGCCCAGCTTTTTCTGTGTAATTCCTCTGCTGTATGTTCTGAATCTTCAATTCTCTGTATTATTGACTTGAAAGACACAAATTAAAATTTTTTGGATTTTTAATGATGAGGAAAATCAAAATGCAACTAAAATCAAATAAACAATGCATGCAAGACACCAAACTTAGAAGTTTGTATACTACTGACACTAACAAAATGAGAATGCATATGAGAAACAACAAAACACACAAAACAAGAGAATTTAAAGATCAGAGCAAATAAATCATCAAGAACAACTTGAAGATCAATGAAGACACATGATAAATGCAAGAAGAACAGAAACATGCAATTGACACCAAACTTAAAATGAGACACTAGACTCAAACAAGAAATATTTTTGGTTTTTATGATTTTGTAATTTTTTTTGGTTTTTTTTCGAAAATTATATGGAGAAAAAAATAAAGAGATTCAAATTTTTAATAAGAATTCTAGGAATCATGCAATGTTAGTGGTGCACGAAATTGCAATCACACTTTTGCAACTCCGCACAACTAACCAGCAAGTGCACTGGGTCGTCCAAGTAATACCTTGCGTGAGCAAGGGTCGATCCCACGGAGATTGTCGGCTTGAAGC
>NC_029776.3:43288188-43297044 GCF_000817695.3 Arachis duranensis | reverse complement strand
TAGAATTGATTCTTAAAAATTCTGAAAAATACCTAATCTAAGCAACAAGTTGAACCGTTAGTTGTCCAAACTCAAACAATCCCGGCAACGGCGCCAAAAAACTTGGTGCACGAAATTGTGATCATCAATGGCGCCATCAACATGGTATGCTCAATTACAATCTCAACTCTTTATCACAACTTCGCACAACTAACCAGCAAGTGCACTGGGTCGTCCAAGTAATAAACCTTACGCGAGTAAGGGTCGATCCCACGGAGATTGTTGGTATGAAATAAGCTATGGTCATCTTGTAAATCTTAGTCAGGCAGATTCAAATGGTTATGAATGATTTATGAATAAAGCATAAAATAAAGATAGAGATACTTATGCAATTCATTGGTGAGAATTTCAGATAAGCGTATGGAGATGCTTTGTCCCTTCCGTCTTTCTGCTTTCCTACTGTCTTCATCCAATTCTTCTTACTCCTTTCCATGGCAAGCTGTATGTAGGGTTTCACCGTTGTCAATGGCTACCTCCCATCCTCTCAGTGAAAATGTTAAACGCGCTCTATCACAGCACGGCTATTTAGCTGTCGGTTCTCGATCATGTCGGAATAGAATCCAGTGATTCTTTTGCGTCTGTCAATAACGCCCCACAATCGCGAGTTTGAAGCTCGTCACAGTCATTCAATCCAAATCCTACTCAGAATACCACAGACAAGGTTTAGAACTTCCGGATTCTCTTGAATGCAGTCATCAATTCTAGCTTATACCACGAAGATTCCGATTAAGAAATCCAAGAGATAAATATTCAAGTCTTGTTATCTTGTAGAACGGAAGTGGTTGTCAGGCACGCGTTCATAAGTGAGAATGATGATGAGCGTCACATAATCATTACATTCATCATGTTCTTGGGTATGAATGAATATCTTAGAACAAGAATAGGCTGAATTGACTAGAAGAACAATAGTAATTGCATTAATACTTGAGGTACAGCAGAGCTCCACACCTTAATCTATGATGTGTAGAAACTCCACCGTTGAAAATACATAAGAACAAGGTCTAGGCATGGCCGAGAGACCAGCCCCCAATAATCTAAGAACTAGACGTCCAAAGATGATCTAAAGATCTAAAGTGATCAAAAGATGTAAATACAATAGCAAAAGGTCCTACTTATAGAGAACTAGTAGCTTAGGGTTTACAAATATGAGTAAATGACATAAAAATCTACTTCCGGGCCCACTTGGTGTGTTCTTGGGCTGAGCATTGAAGCATTTTCATGTAGAGACTCTTCTTGGAGTTAAACGCCAGCTTTTGTGCCAGTTTGGGCGTTTAACTCCCATTCTTGTGCTAGTTCTGGCGTTTTACGCCAGAATTCTTGAGCTGACTTGGAACGCCTGTTTGGGCCATCAAATCTCGGGCAAAGTATGGACTATTATACATTGCTGTAAAGCCCAGGATGTCTACTTTCCAACGCAGTTGAGAGAGCGCCAATTGGGCTTCTGTAACTCCTGAAAATCCAATTCGAGTGCAGGGAGGTCAGAATCCAACAGCATCTGTAGTCCTTTTCAGCCTCTGAATCAGATTTTTGCTCAGGTCCCTCAATTTCAGCCAAAAAATACTTGAAATCACAGAAAAACACACAAACTCATAGTAAAGTCCAGAAAAACTAATAAAAACTAATAAAAATATAATAAAAACTAACTAAAACATACTAAAAATATACTAAAAATAATGCCAAAAAGCGTATAAATTATCCACTCATCAGCAACCCAGCCATTAACAAAGCTTATTTGTTAATTAAATGATAATTTTACGGGTTCATATTAATTATCTTCAAGGTAAAGTAGCAATTGCATGAGTTCACAGAGTTACAGAAGGATTCAGAGGATAAAACAGCAAAAAGAAGCTCACTGGTGCAAAAACGTCAGTAAATGCTGTTTTGGGCGTTAAACGCCTAAAAGAAGCATCTACGGGGCATTTGACGCCAGTAGGGATAGCCATTTTGCCATTAAACGCCAGAATAGATACCATTTTGGGCGTTTAACGCCAGATTTGCAGCATCCTGGACGTTCAGAAAAACACCCAGTGATAAAGGATTTTCTGGCGTTTAACGCCAGCCAGGAGCTACAGCTGGGTGTTAAACGCCCAGAAGAAGCTACAGATGGGCTTTAAACGCCCAAAACATGCAGCAGTTGGGCGTTTACTGCCGGGATTGTGGGGAGAAGGTAACTTCGTTTTAACTTCAAATTTTTTCCATTTTTCATGTTTTAATTCATGATTTCTTGCATTAACATGTTACAAACTCTCATCTTTCAACTTCAATTTCGAAAAATTTTTAATCCTAAACATATTTCTTAATTTTTCTTCAATATCTTTTCAAACATTTTTCAAAACTCATCTATCTTTTTGAATTCTTTTCAAATCTTTTTAAATTTTTCTCAAATCTTTTTAAACTTATCATATCTTATTTTCAAAATTCAGATTTATCTTTTTCAAATATCTTTCGTATCTTTTCAATTTTAAATTACATATTTTTCCTATCATACTTATCTTTTACAAATCATATCTTCTATCCTATCTTTTTCAAAAAATTTTGAAAACCCACCCCCTTTCCCTTTAAATCCGTGTTCGGCCTCCCTCCTCTCCTCCACAGTTCGAACTTGGCTCTCCCTCTATCCCTCTCCTTTCCTTTCTTTTGCTTGAGGACAAGCAAACCTCTAAGTTTGGTGTGTTTATCCGTGATCACTAAGCCAATACCCACTAAGATCATGGCTCCTAAGGGAAAACAAACCACTCCAAGAGGCAAGAAAGAGAATATTCCAAAACCACTTTGGAATCAAGGAAAGTTCTTAACAAAAGAACATTCAGACTATTACTACAAAATAATGGGTCTAAGGTCAGTGATCCCGGAAGTTAAATTCGATCTGAAAGAAGACAAATATCCGGAGATCCAAGAGCAAATTCGAAACAAGAGCTGGGAAATCCTAGCTAATCTTGAAACAAATATGGGAAGAAACATGGTTCAGAAATTCTACTCTAATCTGTGGCAAACAGACAGGCAGAGAATGGCTGGAACCGCCTTCTATGACTTTCGAACTCTGGTTAGAAGGAAGATTGTTCACTTCCACCCTAATAAAATAAGATAGATCTTCAAGCTGCCTCAACTGCAAGATGACCCAGACTCCTTTAGTAGAAGAATGATGAGAACAAATAAGAGCTTGGGCAAAATTCTAGAAGACATATGCCTCCCTGGAACTAAGTAGACAACCAACACAAAGGGTGTCCCAAACCAACTCAAGAGAGGAGATCTCAAACCAGTCGCCAGAGGCTGGCTGGACTTCATTGGGCATTCTATATTGTCCACTAGCAACCGCTCTGAAGTCACCATCAAAAAAGCAGTAATGATCCATTACATTATGTTGGGAAAAGAAGTGGAAGTTCATCAGCTGATTTCTTGTGAACTTTACACAATTGCAAACAAGAACTCCAAAGATGCCAAATTGGCTTATCCAAGCTTAATCTCTATGCTATGTAAAGATGCTGGGGTAAAGATGGGAGTAAATGAGTATATCTCAGTTGAGCAACCAATCACCAAAAAGTCAATGGAAGGACAACAAGTGCAGGACGACCCCATCAAGAGGAAAGCACAGGAGTTCCTCCCGGAAATCCCTCAAATTGAATACTGGGAGCGTCTTGAAGCATCTGTTACTAAGCTGCAAGAAGCTATGGACCAACTAAAGGAAGAACAGCAAAATTAACATAGCATGCTTTGCAAACTGCTTGGGGAACAAGAAGAGCAAGGGCGTGAACTGAAGAAACTGAAGCGTCAGAAGCTATTTCTTGAAGGGCCAAGAACCCCACAGGCTAAAGGAGCATCCACCTCCCAAAATAAAAGGTTGTTGAGTCCTAATCTTAGCCTTAACTCTGTGATAATTGTTCTTATTAGGAATTTACTTTAGAAGTTATATATGAGTAGTAGTAATTAGTATCTTTATTTTGATTTTATCTCCAATTAAGCTATAATTTATTTTTCTCATCATCATCAAACATGAATAAAATAGCAGATTTTTAGAATAAGGAGGTAATATTTTTTCGAGTTTTTAAAAAGGAAAATTCAAATTATTTATATGTGGTGGTAATACTTTTTGTCTTCTGAATGAATGCCTAAACAGTGCATAATTTTGATAGTGGAGTTTATGAATGTTAAATCTGTTGGCTCTTGAAGGAATAATGACCAAGAGAAATGTTATTAATGATCTAAAAAATCATAAAATTGATTCTTGAAGCAAGAAAAAGCAGTGAAAAACAAAGCTTGCAAAAAAAAGCAAGCAGAAAAAGACAATAGCCCTTAAAACCAAAAGGCATGGGTAAAAAGGATCCAAGGCTTTGAGCATCAATGGATAGGAGGGCCTAAAGGAATAAAATCATGGCTTAAGTGGCTAAATCAAGCTGTCCCTAACCATGTGCTTGTGTCATGAAGGTCTAGGTGAAGAGCTTGAGACTGAGTGGTTAAAGTCGTGATCCAAAGAAAAAGAGTGTGCCTAAGAACTCTGGACACCCCTAACTGGGGACTTTAGCAAAGCTGAGTCACAATCTGAAAAGGTTCACCCAGTTTTGTGTCTGTGGCATTTATGTATCTGGTGGTAATACTAGAAAATAAAATGCTTAAGGTCACAGCCAAGACTCATAAGTAACTGTATTCAAGAATCAACATACTGAAATAGGAGAACCAATAACATTATCTGAATTCTGAATTCCTATGGATGCCAATCATTCTGAACTTCAAAGGTTAAAGTGAGATGCCAAAACTGTTCGGAAGCAAAAAGCTACTAGTCCCGCTCATCTAATTAGAATTTGAGCTTCACTTAAAACTCTGAGATATTATTGCTTCTTGATTTCTTTTTATCCTGTTTTATTTATCTAGTTGCTTGGGGACAAGCAACAGTTTAAGTTTTATGTTGTGATGAGCGGATATTTTATATGCTTTTTGGGGGTATTTTCATGTAGTTTTTAGTATGTTCTAGTTAGTTTTTAGTATATTTTTATTAGTTTTTAGGAAAAATTCATATTTCTGGACTTTACTATGAGTTTGTGTGTTTTTCTGTGATTTCAGGTATTTTATGGCTGAAATTGAGGGATCTGAGCAAAAATCTGATTCAGGCTGAAAAATGACTGCTGATGCTGTTGGATTCTGACCTCCCTGCACTCCGAATGGATTTTTTTGAGCTACAGAAGTCCAATTGGCGCACTATTAATTGGGTTGGAAATTAGACATCCAGGGCTTTCCAACAATATATAATAGTCCATACTTTGCTCGAAGATAAATGACGTAAAATGGCGTTTAACGCCAGTTCCATGTTCCATTCTGGCGTTAAACGCCAGAAACAGGTTACAAGTTGGAGTTAAAGGCCCAAAATAGGTTACAACCTGGCGTTTAACTCTAGAAACAGCCTATGCACGTGTAAAGCTCAAAGCTCAGCCCCAGCACACACCAAATAGGCCCCAGAAGTGGATTTCTGCACTATCTATCTCAGTTTACTCATTTTCTGTAAACCTAGGTTACTAGTTTAGTATTTAGACAACTTTTAGAGATTTATTTTATACCTCATGACATTTTTAGATCTGAACTTTGTACTTGTTGACGGAATGAGCCTCTAAACTCCATTGTTGGGGGTGAGGAGCTCTGCTGTGTCTCGATGAATTAATGCAATTATTTCTATTTTCTATTCAAACACGCTTGTTTCTATCTAAGATATTCATTCGCACTTCAATATGAAGAAGGTGATGATCCGTGACACTCATCACCATTCTCAACCTATGAATGCGTGCCTGACAACCACCTCCGTTCTACCTTCAATTGAATGAGTATCTCTTGGATTCCTTAATCAGAATCTTCGTGGTATAAGCTAGAATCCATTGGCAGCATTCTTGAGAATCCAGAAAGTCTAAAACTTGTTTGTAGTATTCCGAGTAGGATTCAGGAATTGAATGATTGTGACGAGCTTCAAACTTACAAGGGTTGGGCGTAGTGACAGACGCAAAAGGATCAATTGATCCTATTCCAGCATGAGTGAGAACCAACAAATGATTAGCCATTCATTGACAGCGCACCTGGACCATTTTCACTGAGAGGATGGATGGTAGCCATTGACAACGATGATCCACCAACACACATCTTGCCATAGAAGGAACCTTGCATGCATGAAGAAGATGACAGGAAGAAAGCAGAGATTCAGAAGACAAAGCATCTCCAAAACTCCAACATATTCTCCATTACTGTATAACAAGTATTATTTAATCCATGCTTTTTATTTACTACCAATCAAAACTGAGAATTATTATTATCCTGACTAAGAGTTATAAGATAACCATAGCTTGCTTCAAGCCAACAATCTCCGTGGAATTCGACCTTTACTCACGTAAGGTATTACTTGGACGACCCAGTGCACTTGCTGGTTAGTGGTACGAGTTGTGAAAAGTGTGATTTACAATTTCGTGCACCACGGTGTGATGAGAATTCCTAGGCTAGATGCCCCTAGGATTAAGTTTGGATTGTGTGAATGGTTGGTGCTAATATGCATAGTTGATTTGTAATATAAATTAGTGATTGGGTTGAGAATTGTGTGAATTTGTATGTTTGGCGTGTTGAGAAATTGATGAATTGGATAAAGAATATTAGTTTGTTGAATATGCATTTAAATTGTGAATTTTGGGCCGGAGGCCGTGAATCTTGGGCCGAAGGCCGAAAAGAGGTAAGAAAGATAAGTTGATGTGTGTATTGTATGATGACATGAGATATTGGATGGATTTTAGATATTGAATGTGTGAATAATTGGTTTGATGATTGAATAATAAGGTTTGAGAAATGGAGGTGTGAAATTTGATAGTTTTGGGTGAAATTGTATAGATGAGGTATATTTGGTTTTGGTTGAGTGTAATTATGCGAATATGGTAGGGTTTTGGTCATTTGGATGAGTGGAAATGAACTTGGGTTGTGAACATTGGAAAAATTAGTGATTTCTATTTTTGGGTAAAAACTGATTTTTTACCAACTTTGCCAGTCTGTAACTCGGTCCTCGGAGTTAGGAATTCTTCAAAATTGGATTTTTTTATGAAAGTTTATTCAACAATCTTTCCAAGGGTTTAGAAATGGCTGAAAAGGGAATTTTGTAGAAGAAGTTATGCGTGTTGGAAGTTTGGGGTTTTAAAATGTAATTCTGCAGCTTTTTAATTTAGTAATTTTTTTGTAAAACATACTCCGAAGCACACGCATGGCTGACGCGCACACGTCACTCACGATTTTCACTCCCTCATGCGTACGCCTGGTCGAGGAGTATGCGTCGATGTATTGATTCAGGTGCCCAGCCAAAGTTCCTGAGAGTTGTGCGGGTATTGTGCTAGTTTTGTCCGAGGGGCATAAAATGTACCCACGCGTACGTGTGGCTGACGCACAGGCATCACTTTACTTTTTTCCTATCCAGACTTAAGCGTTGACGATGCATACATGTCACTATAACTTTTCTACTTTCCACGCGTACGCATGGGCGATGCGCACACGTGACCCTATTTTCACCCCAAAGCTGATTTTGAGTTTTTCAAAGCCAAATTTCAGACTTCTAAGTCTCCATTCTCACCCTTTATGTCCTAAATACTTATAGTATGTCTAGCGATGGGAAGAGGCTAGGAGATGTGGTAACTTGTGGATGAAGTAAGGAGAGAATTAATGATGAGTTATGATTAATGATGACTATATGAGTTGCTGAGGGTGATGATAGAAGGGCAGCGTAAGCTGTGAGCCAAAGGACTATAATTGGTAATGATTATTAGCTGGTTATTGGTTATGTTAAGAGCTGGATGGCTATGATAAATATCGATTTATGGCTGAAAATGAAAATATGGCTTTGAATGATTGTTTTATCTTGAGCTCTCTTCCTCAAAAGTGCGACCCCAGTGAGATGGAGGAAGGTAAGGACCCCTTTCCTTGTTCCTCCTGATATTGTAAAATCTCTCCCAGCAAGATAGTGGGAGGTTAGGATCCCCTCCTTAGTTCCTCCTGGGCATATGAGAACGTACCTCTTGGGTAGATGTAAGGGTTGTGGTTGCGCCCCACTTGCTCCAGGTTGGTTAGTATAGAGGCTCCCCAGGTGGACGCAAGAATTGTGGTTTTGCCCCCACTTACTCCGGGATGTGGTGAGATATACCTGCCTTGGTAGATGCAGTGGCATTGATTCCACTTGCTTTGGGTTTGGTTTGTAACTTCTAGGGTAGATGTAGTGGTTAGCCCCCACTTGCTCCCAATCGAGGTTGATTTGAGATTTGTGAAATTATCTGAGTTTCGGATTTCTCTGGGTAGAGGCAATGGCTAGCCACCATATTCTCCAGGTTGAGACTCGATACTCTACTGACCCTATGTCGTAAGTGTGGCCGGACACTGTGACAGTTCCGGATGAGCTCGCCCCCTTGAATATACACCAGTGAGGGTGTTGGATATGAATTATGATTATGATTGTGAATAACTCGAGTTGGGGATGCACGACAGAGGGTGGTGCACGAAATTGCAATCACACTTTTGCAATTCCGTACAACTAACCAGCAAGTGCACTGGGTCGTCCAAGTAATACCTTACGTGAGTAAGGGTCGATCCCACGGAGATTGTCAGCTTGAAGCAAGCTATGGTTATCTTGTAAATCTTAGTCAGGATATCAGAAATTATCAGGATTGATTGTGAAAAGTAAAAGAACATGAAATAAGTACTTGTTTTGCAGTGATAGAGAATAGGTTGAGGTTTTGGAGATGCTACATCTTCTGAATCTCTGCTTTCCTACTGTCTTCTTCTTCAAACACGCAAGGCTCCTTCCATGGCAAGCTGTATGTA
>NC_029776.3:43286565-43286752 GCF_000817695.3 Arachis duranensis | reverse complement strand
AAATTTTTTTTTGAATCACTGCTTTTTCTTGCTTCAAGAATCAATTTGATGATTTTTCAGATCCTCAATAACAGTTCTCTTTTTCCTCATTCTTTCAAGAGCCAACAATTTTAACATTCTCAAAACAACAATTTCAAGAGACATATGCACTGTTCAAGCATTCATTCGGAAAACAAAAATTATTGTC
>NC_029776.3:43284433-43286057 GCF_000817695.3 Arachis duranensis | reverse complement strand
TTATTTGCAATTGTGTAGATCTCACAAGCAATCACATGATGGACCTCCACTTCTTTTCCAAGCATAATGCAATGAATCATCACTGCTCTCTTGATAGTGACCTCAGAACGGTTGCTAGTGGGCAATATGGAACGCCCAATAAAGTGTAGCCAACCTCTTGCAATTGGTTTGAGGTCTTCCCTCTTGAGTTGGTTTGGGACACCCTTTGAATTGGTTATCCACTTAGTTCCAGGGAGGCATATGTCCTCTAGAACTTGATCCAACCCTTTATCTGCTCTCACCATTCTCCTATTAAAGGATTCAGGATCATCTTGCAGTTGAGGTAGTTTGAAGATTTCTCTTATTTTGTCCAGATGGAAGTACATAACTTTCCCTCTGACCATAGTTCTGTAGGTATGTTAAGCAGTTCCAGTCATTCTCTGCTTATCTGTTAACCACAGATTTGAGTAGAATTCCTGAACCATATTCCTTCCAACCTTTATCTCAGGATTGGTTAGAACTTCCCATCCTCTGTTTCAAATTTGCTCTTGGATCCCCGGAAATTCATCTTCTTTCAGATCAAATTTAACTTCCGGGATCACTAACCTCAGACCCATTATTTTGTGATAATGGTCTTCATGTTCTTTGGTTAAGAATTTCTCTTGATTCCAAAGATTCTTTGGATTATTCTCTTTCTTTCCTCTTAAATTGGTTTGTTTTCCCTTAGGAGCCATGATCTTGATGAATCTTGGCTTAGTGATCACGGAAAAGCACACCAAACTTAGAGGTTTGCTTGTCCTCAAGCAAAAAAAAGGAAAGAAGAGAGAGAGAGGAAGAGCAAATTCGAATGGTGTGGGGGAATGAGGGGGATGAACGTGTATTTATAAAGGGGGGAAAGGAGAGATTTCGAAAAAAAAAAAGAAAAATTTGAAAGGAGATTTGAGAAGATATGGAAAGAAATTGAGAGAAGGGTGAGTTTTTGAACAAGATTTGGGAAGGATTTCAGAGAGATTTGAAGAATGAAAGGAAAGTTTGAAAAAATTTGATTTGAAAACAAAATCTTGCTCCCCCCACCTTTCTGGCGTTAAACGCCCAGAATGGCACTCATTCTGGCGTTTAACGCCTATTGATTGCCCATTGTGGGCGTTTAACGCCCAGCCAGGTGCCCTAGCTGGCGTTAAACGCCAGAATTCCTTTATCACTGGGCGTTTTGCTAAACGCCCAGGATGCTGCACACCTGGCGTTAAACGCCCAGAATGGTGCCCATTCTGGCGTTTAACGCCCAAAATGGCACCATTCCTGGCGTTTTTTCGCCAGTAAGCTCTTTTTCTCTGCTTTTTGAGCTGAATCCTTCTGTAACTCTGTGAATTCCTAATGACTGGGCTGCCTCCCAGCAAGCGCTTCTTTACTGTCTTTAGCTGGACCTTTACTGAGAATCACTCAAGTCTCAGTTTTGAGCATTCCTGCTTAAAATTGCCTTCAAGATAATGCTTGATTCTCTGCCCATTAACAATGAACTTTTTGTCAGAATCAATATCCTGAAGCTCAACATATCCATATGGTGACACTCCTGTAATCACATACGGACCCCTCCACCGGGATTTAAGTTTTCCTGGAAACAGTCTGAGCCTAGAGTTGAAGAGCA
>NC_029776.3:43282800-43283378 GCF_000817695.3 Arachis duranensis | reverse complement strand
TTTGCAATATCTGCAAACCATGGAGCTTCCTGAATGGCCAAGAGTTGCTCATCTGGGAAAGTCTCTGAGATCTCAGTAGAAGGGAGGGACGCCCCATCTACTGGTTCTATTCGGGACAGATGATCAGCTACTTGGTTCTCTGTCCCTTTTCTGTCTCTTATTTCTATATCAAACTCTTGCAGAAGCAACACCCATCTTATAAGCCTGGGTTTTGAATCCTGCTTTGTGAGTAAGTATTTAAGAGCAGCATGGTCAGTGTACACAACCACTTTGGATCCCACTAGATAGGTTCTAAACTTGTCAATGGCATAGATCACTGCAAGTAACTCTTTTTCTGTGGTTGTGTAATTCTTCTGTGCGCGTCATTTAGAACACGGCTGGCATAATAAATGACGTGCAGAAGCTTGTTATGCCTCTGTCCCAACACTGCACCAATGGCATGGTCATTGGCATCACACATTAGTTCAAATGGCAATGTCCAATCTGGTGCAGAGATCACTGATGCTGTGACCAGCTTAGCTTTCAGGGTCTCAAATGCCTGCAGACACTGTGTGTCAAACACAAATGGTGTGTCAGCA
>NC_029776.3:43281137-43282700 GCF_000817695.3 Arachis duranensis | reverse complement strand
AATGCCAGAACTGGGCAGGGAATGGGCGTTTAACGCCAGCTTTCCCTCCTTTTCTGGCGTTTGAACGCCAATAGCATTCCTTTCTGGGCTCTTACTGTCCTCAGATGGATTTTGAACAGTGGTTTGGTTATCCTCTGTCAATTGTTCCTTATTTGGCTTTTTGCTCTTTTGAGCAGTGTTATTCAATGTCTTCCCACTCCTCAGTTGAACTGCTTGACATTCTTCTGTTATCTGTTTAGATATCTGCTATTTTGCTTGATTTAACTGCAGTTCTATGTTCTTGTTAGCAACTTTTGTCTCATGGAGCATCTCTTTAAATTCTGCTAATTGTTCTGTCATCAGGAGCAATTGTTGATTAAGCTCAATCATCTGTTCTTGAGGATTAGTGATGCCAAGGCATCTTAGGCTAGTTTCACTAGCATTTTTCTGTTAGTTTTAGTTGTTTTATGCATTTTTTTGAGCTTAAAGTAACCAAGAATGGTTAAATGAACAACAAAGCAATGAACCATCCAAAACATTATGATTTTGATGCAAATTCCATGAATGTAATGAATCATCCAAACAGTGTAATTTTGATGCAAATTCCATGAGTTTTTAGTTATATTACTTGAATGCTATGAATGGATGAATTCTCATGAAATTTTGCAAGATTTTGATGCAATTGTTTGGATGATTTCAGGGAAGAGAGGCTAGGCAAGGAAGCAACAAAATCAATGAAGGAAGCTTGAAATTCAAATGGGACGTTTAAACTCCAGTTTAAGCCTAAACTGGAGCTTAAACGCCAAAATCATGAGAAGAGAGGAAATGCTGTAACTGGCGTTTAACCTCCAGTTTGACCTTAAACTGGAAGTTAAACGCCAGAATGAGAAAGGGCACTAAGAAGCATTCCACGTTTAACCTCCAGTTTGACCTCAAACTGGAGGTTAAACGCCAGAATGAGAATTGAACTAAGGGAGGCACAAAAGCATTTCCACGTTTAACCTCCAGTTTAACCTTAAACTGGAGGTTAAACGCCAGAAGCAAGAGAGGCACCAGGAGCATTCCACGTTTAACCTCCAGTTTGACCTCAAACTGGAAGTTAAACGTGTTCGATCCAAAAGGCCTCCAGGGGTTGCTTTCTTCATTTCCAAGTTTAACCTCCAGTTTAACCTCAAACTGGAGGTTAAACGTGTTCGATCCAAAAGGCCTCCAGGGGTTGCTTTCTTCATTTCCAAGTTTAACCTCCAGTTTAACCTCAAACTGGAGGTTAAACGTGTTCGACTATGTACACTCCTGGGGTGCTTTCTTCCAATTCCACGTTTAAGTTTTAGTTTGACCTTAAACTAAAACTTAAACTTCAACTCAAACACCACCAATTGAAAAGGTTTCTGGGCCAATTTTATTGAAGTTTAAGTAGCAATTGAGCACAAATATTAACTTAAACTTATTATGGCATGAAACCCAATTGAATATCATGGTTTATGGGATTGGGCCTGAAGAATTGATGAGTCTGGAACTTCAAATTGTTGAGTCTTGTGTCATTACTTGTTTATCACTAAGTTTGCTCAATGAATGTTACAGAAT
>NC_029776.3:43277064-43280685 GCF_000817695.3 Arachis duranensis | reverse complement strand
AAAATGTTTTGATTCGGAGATCTCAATATCTCCTAACACCCAATAAACTCTTCTCTCTGATCTATCCTTTTCCATTTACATTCTGCAATTTCAATTTATGCAATCACCCCAATTCCCTTTTAATTTCAGCAATTTAACTTCTCGCACTTTAATTCTCGCAATTTAAGATTCAGTCATTTCAATACCTTGCAATTTACATTTCCCGCCAATTTACTTTATGCAATTCACACCCAATTCTTGATTCCGCTCAACTAATCAAACTTCAAATTCGAATTGCTCATCCAACCAATCCTTATGGGATTCGACCTCACTCTATTGTGAGTTTTTACTTGACGATAACCGGTGCACTTGCCGGAAGGAATTTTGCCGATTGTGCAATTTCCCTTAATCGTAGCTATACCCAGTTATAGCGCATCAAGTTTATGGCGCCGTTGCCGGGGATTGGTTTTTGATTGACAATTCTCAAATTGGAAGTTAACTAGATTGAGCATTTTTTTTCCTTGTTTTGTTAGTTCAAGTTACTTGTTGATTTTAATTCCTGCACTCTGTTATTTGCTTTTTCTTTCTTTATGTCTTTAAATTCAAGCAACTAACTCACTGATTTGCTTTTTCTTTCTTATGCCTTTCATTTCAAGCAGCTAACTCACTAACCCACTAACTATTTGAATTAATTCCTCACTGCTCTAACCAATACTCTTCCATTAACCAAGAGTATTCCACTTATTTATTGCTTGTGGTGTGTTCTTGTATGACAGGTAGGAGAGGAGAGACATCAACTCCTCCATATACCGAACCAGAGAGGACCCTTCATAGACTTAGAAGGGAAGCAAGAGGGAAGAGAGCATTGGGAGAAGAAGAATCTGAAGGAGAATCTGAGGACAACTTTGAGGAAGCTCTAGATCTCAACATGGATAGAGAATTTCACAACCATGAGAGGGCTGATGGAAACAATGCCATTCCTGAGAGGAGGGTTCGAGCTGATGGAAACAATGCCATTCCCGAGAGGAGGGTTCTTGGTTCATACATAAACCCAACCTCTGGGAATTGTGGTAGTAGCATTCAGAAACCACCCATTCAGGCCAACAATTTTGAACTCAAACCACAGCTAATATCACTGGTGGAAGACCATTGTTCGTTTGGTGGGAGTGCCAATGAAGACCCAAACCAACATCTCACTAAATTCCTGAGAATTTACGACACTGTGAAGTCCAATGGAGTCCAGGAAGATGCCTATAAACTGCTCTTGTTCCTATTTTCACTTAGGGACAAGGCAGCTAAGTGGCTAGAATCATTCCCAAGGGATAGCCTAACAACCTGGGATGAAGTGGAAAACAAGTTCCTGGCACGTTTCTACCCACCACAAAGGGTCAATAGGCTTCGATCTGAGGTTCAAACTTTTAGACAAAAAGATGGTGAAACGCTCTACGAAGCATGGGAGAGGTTCAAAGAATTGACAAGGAAATGCCCACCTGACATGTTCCCTGATTGGGTGCAATTGCACATCTTCTATGATGGACTTTCTTATGAATCAAGGAAGGCTGTAGACCATTCATCAGGAGGTTCATTGAACAGAAAAAAGACTGTGGAAGAAGCCATTGAAGTGATTGAGACAGTGGCTGAGAATGAATACTACTATGCTTCAGAGAGGCACAACACTAAGGGAGTCATGGAGCTGAACCATGTTAATACAATCCTAGCCCAAAACAAGGTGTTTGCCAAGCAACTAGCAGAGCTCACCAGGAAATTAGACACAAAGCAAGTGGCTGCAATACACACACAAGATCAAGAGGAAGTAAGCATTGAAGGAGGTGATTGGGAAGAGGCCAATTATGTGGGAAATCAACAAAGGCAATCATATGATCCACATTCCAACACTTACAACCCAGGATGGAAAAATCACCCAAACTTTGGGTGGGGAAACCAGCAAACTCAACCACAAAACCACAAACCTTACAACCACAACCAACACAACAATTCCACATACCAAAACTCCAACCAAAGATCATACCAAGCCACACAAAACACTTACTCCCAACCACCATATCATGGCCAAAATAACCAACCTGCCCAATCCAATCCGGACCAACAATTTCAAGATCAATTAAACCAGATAGAAAGAATGCTTACAACCATGGGTCAAGACATAATAGAATTGAAAGCCTTTAAGGAAGAAGTAAATTCCAACTTGCAAAACCAAGGAGCTGCCATCCAGAAGCTAGAAAATCAAATTGTGTATTTGTCTAAGCAAACCCCTGGACCAAGCATTTCTCATGGTGCCAAGGCTATTGCAAGGGAAGAATGTAAGGCCATAACCCTCAGAAGTGGAAAGAAGCTAAAGGAGATCTCAAAGGAAACCACAGAGGATGAAGCAAAGGAAAATGTGAGAGACAAGGAACAGGGACAATCCTCTACACCTTCTGCAACAAGAGAAAAAGAAAAGGAGGTCCTGAAGCCTTATACACCCAAAGTACCATATCCTCAGCGTTTGATGAAAAGTGAAAAGGATGGCCAATTCTCCAGATTCTTGGAGATTTTCAAGAAGCTTCAAATCAACATTCCGTTTGCTGAGGCAATAGAGCAAATGCCACTCTATGCAAAATTCTTAAAGGAATTAATGACCAAGAAGAGAAGCTGGAGAAATGAGGAAACTGTGTTGTTGACTGAAGAATGCAGTGCCATCATTCAACACAAATTGCCTCGGAAATTGAAGGATCCAGGCAGTTTCCAAATCCCCTGCATCATAGGAGAAGTCATGGTGGAGAAGGCCTTGTGTGACTTAGGGGCCAGTATCAATTTGATGTCTCTAACCATGATGAGAAGAATGAAGATTGAAGAAGCCAAACCAACAAGAATGGCCCTCCAATTGGCAGATCGAACTTTTAAATTCCCTCATGGAATAGTTGAGGATTTGTTGGTGAAAGTGGGAGATTTTATATTCCCTGCCGATTTTGTGGTGTTAGATATGGAGGAAGAAGCCAAAGCCTCGATAATCCTGGGAAGACCCTTCCTGGCTACTACTGGAGCTATCATAGATGTCCAAAAGGGTGAACTCACTCTCAGACTACATGATGAGAAATTGGTGTTCAATGTATTCAAGGCAATGAGCTATCCATCAGAATCACTAAGGGAATGCATGAGGGTGGATGTAGTGGACATTGCAGTACAAGAAACCTTTGAGGAAACAACAAAGGAAGTGGCAGAGGAGGAGTTCACCAATGACATGGAAGTGAGGGACATTAAGGCTGCTGAAACAACCATGCCAAGCATGCCAGAAAGAGTGAAGGAAGAGAAGGAAGCACCAAAACCTGAGCTCAAAGCATTGCCCCCTAATCTCAAGTATGCATACTTGGGTAGTGATGAGAGCCATCCTGTTATCATTAGCTCTGCCCTGAGCCAAGAATAGGAAGAAGAATTGATCAAGGTGCTACAAACCCATCAAGATGCCATTGGATGGACCCTAGCTAATTTGAAGGGGATAAGTTCATCCATATGCATGCACAAAATCTTGTTAGAAGAGGATGCTAGACCCTCCATTCAAGCTCAGAGAAGATTGAATCCCGTCATAAAAGAAGTGGTACAAAAGGAGGTCATGAAGTTATGGCAGGCAGGGGTAATCTACCC
>NC_029776.3:43270003-43276658 GCF_000817695.3 Arachis duranensis | reverse complement strand
CCATAAAGTGTCTAATAGAGGCATTGAGGTGGACAGAGCTAAGGTGGAATTCATTGAAAAACTACCTCCACCGAGTAATGTCAAGGCAGTTAGGAGTTTTTTGGGACACGTTGGCTTTTACAGAAGGTTTATTAGAGACTTTTCTAAAATAGCTAAACCTTTGAGTAACTTGCTTGTCTCTGATACACCCTTTGTATTTGATGAAAATTGCATGCTAGCCTATGAACTTTTGAAGTAAAAACTTTCCTCTGCACCTATCATTGCCCCACCTGATTGGAGCTTACCTTTTGAACTGATGTGTGATGCATCAGACCTTGCTATTGGGGCAGTGTTAGGACAAAGGAAAGACAATTTGGTACATGTGATTTATTATGCCAGTAAAGTCTTGAATGATAACCAAAGGAATTACACAACCACTGAAAAAGAACTCTTGGCAATAGTCTTTGCATTTGACAAATTTAGATCCTATCTCATTGGGTCTAAAGTCATTGTCTTCACTGATCACTCAGCTTTAAAATACTTACTTGCTAAACAAGAATCCAAACCAAGACTTATTAGATGGGTTCTTTTGTTGCAGGAATTTGACATTGAAATCAAAGACAAGAAGGGTGTAGAGAACAAGGTGGCAGACCATTTATCAAGGATACCATGTGGAGAAGGAAGCACACAAAGCACACATATAAATGAATGCTTCCCTGATGAACAACTCATGGTAATTCACAAAGCACCCTGGTTTGCAGACATAGCAAACTTCAAGGCCACTGGGAGTCTGCCGTTGGAATTTAACAAGCATCAAAGGAAGAAATTGGTAAATGATGCCAAATACTTCATTTGGGACGAACCTTACTTGTTCAAAAAATGTTCGGATGGCATACTAAGAAGATGCATATCAGAGGAAGAAGGAAGGGAAGTCTTATGGGACTGCCATGGCTCCACTTATGGAGGACATTTTGCAGGAGAAAGAACAGCAGCTAAGGTGTTGCAGTGTGGTTTTTATTGGCCTACTATCTTCAAAGATGCAAAGGAACTAGTGAAGCACTGTCATGAATGCCAAAAAGCAGGGAATCTGCCAAGAAGAAATGAAATGCCACAACAATTCATTCTGGAACTTGAATTGTTTGATGTATGGGGGATAGATTTCATGGGACCCTTTCCCACCTCATACTCAAATAATTACATTCTTGTGGCAGTAGACTATGTATCCAAATGGGTTGAAGCAATAGCAACTCCAACTAATGACAATAAGGTGGTCATGAACTTCCTAAGAAAACACATTTTTTGCCGTTTTGGGGTTCCAAGAGCAATCATCAGTGATGGAGGAAGCCACTTCTGCAACAAACCATTAGAGGCATTGCTTCTAAAATATGGAGTCAAACACAAGGTAGCCACACCATACCATCCACAGACAAGTGGGCAAGCAGAAATATCTAATAGGGAACTCAAAAGAATCTTGGAAAAGACTGTGGGAGCTTCAAGGAAGGACTGGTCGATTAAGCTAGATGATGCTCTTTGGGCATATAGGACAGCTTTCAAAACACCAATTGAATCACAGAAAAACACACAAACTCATAGTAAAGTCCAGAAAAGTGAATTTTAACTAAAAACTAATAAAAATATACTAAAAACTAACTAGATCATCCTAAAAACATACTAAAAACAATGCCAAAAAGTGTATAAATTATCCGCTCATCAGAGCACAAGGCATTCTGGGCCTTGAAACTCTTGAACTTGGACAGCAAAGCTGCTGGAGAAAGAAGGATGTTGCAAATTCAAGAGTTGGAAGAATTCAGAGGTGAAGCTTATGAGAATGCCAAAATTTACAAAGAAAGAGCAAAGAAGAAACATGACAGCAACATAGCCCCAAGGAAATTTGAAGAGGGACAAAAGGTATTGCTCTACAATTCTAGGCTGAAGCTATTTCCAGGGAAGCTAAAATCAAGGTGGTCTGGACCATTCCTTGTCACCAAGGTCTCCCAATATGGACAAGTAGAAATCATGGAAGAAAAGTCACAAATAACTTTCACTGTGAATGGTCAAAGACTCAAACATTACTTGGGAGATGTGGAGGAGAAGGACAAGGTTAAATATCACCTCAACTGAAGCTGACCGTCAAGCTAATGACGTTAAAGAAGCGCTTGTTGGGAGGCAACCCAACCTGAGGTAATACTCTTTTGCTGTTTCTTTTATTTGTTTCAATAAAAAGGTGAAGTAGTTTCTGTGTATTGCAAAGAATTAAGTTTGGTGTTTCACACCAAACAATGAATCCGTGAATCAATAATTCAAAGGGAAATTGTGACTCTAAGTTTGGTGTTCCACTATACAGATCAACTGAACACAACAACCTTTGAATTATATGTAAGGAATAACCATTCTAAGCAATCACAGAAATGCTTAAAATCCTTAGCAGCAACTTCATTCCAAGGAGAATTCAAGGATTCAAAGAGCAGAGGAGTAAGTAGGAGACTAAGTTTGGTGTTCACACACCAACTTAAGACTCAGACACTTGCCCATATATAGTGAGCTAACCATTCAAGTGCTTGAGAAGCAAGCAACTTCATCACTCTTTGCAGGAAAGGAAACAAGGATCTTAGAAAGAACATGAAGCAACAACTAGGAGAAGAAGGAGAAATCAAATTGTTTCCTGGCAACAAAGAGAAAACAAGAAATTTCACAAGGTGGTGTTGTTCTGTGATCATTCTTTAAAAGGCAAACAAAAGCATGCTTGTTCTGGTTTAAACTCCAATTGTTGGATCTTTCTGGAATGTGAAGTTTTTAGTATATTTGTCTGTTTATTGCTTTAAATAAAGTGAATGCCTAGATGTTGGGATATAACTTCACCTTCTTAAACAAATGCTTGCCATGCTTGTTCTTTTTCCAAAAATAAAAGAAAAGTTTGAACAAAAGTAATTTGGCTCAATTAGTGACAAATCAAGTAGAATTAAGTGGTGGTATGCATGCTTGATTGTTTAGTCAACTCACTAGAAATTGAGTGTAGAATTATCATTTTTGTGTAGAAGTTGAATATTATCTATGGATCTTGATTAATAAATGTCCTTGGCCATGAAAAAGAAAGAAAAAGAAGAAGAAAAAGCCACTGAAAAGGGCAATCAAAAAGCAAAAAGCAAAAAAAATTGAGAAAATAAGCTAGGCACCAATGGTTTGAACTTCTGAGACAAATGCCTGTGGTGTTTATGTATTAAGGATATGCTTGGATGAATAGGTTCTGAGGAGTGTTTCAACACTTGGTAACTCGGGTTAACTAACCCGGGATTATCAACCAAAAGTCCATTATCAAGAGCAACCTAAATACAAAACATTTAGTCACACAAAGAGGTGCTGGGCACCAATGTCTCAAGAAGAAATGTGAACTAAAATGCCTGTAGTGGATATGTGTAATGCACTGATAAGAAAAAGAAAATGCCAAAGGCTTGTGCAACACATGACACTGAGCAAACAAGGAGCAAAAGAGCTCTAAGAAAAAGAAAAACAAAGAAGGGAAAAAGTGCTAAGGACATAAGAATAACAAGAGGCCATAGCAGTATTTGATGGATGCAATGAAAAAGTGATAATCCTACCTAATAAGAATGAAAAAGTGATACTGCAACTTTCTGCATAAAACCCTTCTAATGAACTTCAAATGCTTGCTAATATAGCCAATGTAATTGCTTTTTGTTTCATACTTGTTTTCTCAATTAACTCAGGACTTGCTTAGGGACAAGCAAGTATTAAGTTTGGTGTTGTGATGCCAAGGCATCTTAGGCTAGTTTCACTAGCATTTTTTGTTAGTTTTAGTTGTTTTATGCATTTTCTTGAGCTTAAAGTAACCAAGAATGGTTAAATGAATAACAAAGCAATGAACCATCCAAACAGTATGATTTTGATGCAAATTCCATGAGTTTTTAGTTATATTACTTGAATGCTATGAATGGATGATTTCTCATGAAATTTTGCAAGACTTTGATGCAATTGTTTGGATGATTTCAGGGAAGAGAGGCTAGGCAAGGAAGCAACAAAATCAATGAAGGAAGCTTGAAATTCAAATGGGACGTTTAAACTCCAGTTTAAGCCTAAACTGGAGCTTAAACGCCAAAATCATGAGAAGAGAGGAAATGATGTAACTGGCGTTTAACCTCCAGTTTGACCTTAAACTGGAAGTTAAACGCCAGAATGAGAAAGGGCACTAAGAAGCATTCCACGTTTAACCTCCAGTTTGACCTTAAACTGGAGGTTGAACGCCAGAATGATGATTTGAACCAAGGGAGCATTCCACGTTTAACCTCTAGTTTAACCTTAAACTAGAGGTTAAACGTGTTCGACACTTTTCTTTCTCACCAAAAAGCATTCCACGTTTAACCTCCAGTTTAACCTTAAACTGGAGGTTAAACGCCAGAAGCAAGAGAGGCACCAGGAGCATTCCACGTTTAACCTCCAGTTTGACCTCAAACTGGAGGTTAAACGTGTTCGATCCAAAAGGCCTCCAGGGGTTGCTTTCTTCATTTCCAAGTTTAACCTCTAGTTTAACCTCAAACTGGAGGTTAAATGATTCAACTTGAACTCATCCTCATTGACTCTCAGAGTTACTTCCCCTTTTTGTACATCAATGAGAGTTCGTCCAGTTGCTAGAAAAGGTCTTCCTAGAATGAGAGTTGCACTCTTGTGCTCCTCCATTTCCAGTACCACAAAGTCAGTTGGAAAAGCGAATGGTCCAACTTTGATAATCATGTCCTCAATTATGCCTGATGGGTATTTAATGGAGCCATCAGCAAGTTGGAGACATATCCTGGTTGGTTTGACTTCCTCAGTCAAGCCAAGCTTTCTGATAGTGGATGCAGGTATTAGGTTGATACTTGCCCCAAGATCACATAGAGCTTTCTTGGTACAAGTACCCTCTAATGTGCATGGTATCATAAAGCTTCCAGGATCTTTAAGCTTCTCTGGTAAGCTCTTTAATATGACTGCACTGCATTCCTCAGTGAGAAAAACTTTTTCAGTTTCTCTCCAATCCTTCTTATGACTTAAGATCTCTTTCATGAACTTAGCATAAGAAGGTATTTGCTCAAGTGCCTCTGCAAACGGAATCTTTATTTCAAGAGTCCTTAGATAGTCTGCAAAGCGGGCAAATTGCTTATCCTGCTCCGCTTGGCAGAGTTTCTGAGGATAAGGCATCTTGGCTTTATATTCTTCAACCTTAGTTGCTGCAGGTTTATTCCATACAGAAGTGGTTGAAGAAGCCTTTTTAGAGGGATTACTGTCAGCACTCTCAGGTGTCTGGCTCCCCTTTTGCGTTTGAACGCCAGGATTGGGTGGAAAATGGGCGTTTAACGCCAACTTTTCCCCCTTTTCTGGCGTTTGAACGCCAGAACTGGGCAAGGAATGGGCGTTTAACACCAGCTTTCCTCCCCTTTCTGGCGTTTGAACGCCAAAAGTAATCCTCTCTGGGCTCTTACTGTCCTTAGAGAGATATTGGACAGTGGTTTGGTTATCCTCTGTCAATTGTTCCTTGTTTGGCTTCTTGCTACTTTGAGCAGTGTTATTCAAAGTCTTCCCACTCCTCAATTGAACTGCTTGACATTCTTCTGTTATCTGTTTAGATATCTGCTGTTTTGCTTGATTTAACTGCAGTTCTATGTTCTTGTTAGCAACTTTTGTCTCATGGAGCATCTCTTTAAATTCTGCTAACTGTTCTGTCATCAGGAGCAATTGTTGATTAAGCTCAATCATCTGTTCTTGAGGATTAGGGTCAGTGGCTACTGCCATGACTTCCTCTTTTGGATAGAACTCATTGCTAGAGTACAAATATTGATTTCTAGCAACAGTGTCTATAAGCTCTTGAGCTTCTTCAATTGTCTTCCTCATGTGTATAGATCCACCAGCTGAGTGGTCTAAAGACATCTGAGCTTTTTCTGTAAGCCCATAGTAGAAGATGTCTAACTGTACCCACTCTGAAAATATTTCAGAGGGGCATTTTCTTAGCATGCCTCTATACCTCTCCCAGGCATTATAAAGGGGTTCATTATCCTCTTGTTTAAAGCCTTGGATGTCTAGCCTTAGCTGTGTCATCCTTTTTGGAGGGTAATAGTGATTCAGGAATTTGTCTGATAACTGTTTCCATGTCTTTATGCTTGCTGTAGGTTGGTTATTCAACCACCTCTTAGCTTGATCTTTTACAGCAAATGGAAGCAGTAATAGTCTGTAGACATCCTGATCTACCTCTTTATCATGTACTGTGTCAGCAATTTGTAAGAACTGTGCCAGAAACTCAGTAGGATCTTCCTGTGGAAGACCGGAATACTGGCAATTTTGCTGCACTATGATAATGAGTTGAGGATTTAGCTCAAAGCTGCTTGCTTTGATGGGAGGTGTACAGATGCTACTCCCATATGCAGCTGTAATGGGGTTAGCATATGACCCCAGAGTCCTTCTGGACTGATCAATCCCACTTAGGTCCATAATGGATAAAGGGAAATGATATGGGTTGCAAATAGATAAAAATATCTTTTTATTTTTTTTTTTTTGAATTAAATGAAAAAAATAAAATAAAATAAAATAAATAAAATAAAAATTCGAAAATTAAAAAGAAAATAAAATCAAAGCAAATTAAAAACTAAATTAATTAATTAATTAAAAAGATATGATTGAGAATTATTTTGAAAAA
>NC_029776.3:43269274-43269443 GCF_000817695.3 Arachis duranensis | reverse complement strand
CCCAGCCTTCAGGAGTTTGAAGCTCGTCACAGTCATTCAATCATTGAATCCTACTCAGAATACCACAGACAAGGTTTAGACCTTCTGGATTCTCTTGAATGCCGCCATCAGTTCTAGCTTATACCACGAAGATTCTAATTAAAGAATCCAAGAGATATCTACTTAATCC
>NC_029776.3:43262862-43268963 GCF_000817695.3 Arachis duranensis | reverse complement strand
CCTAGGGTATACAGAAATGAGTAAATGATGTAAAAATCCACTTCTGGGTCCACTTGGTGTGTGCTTGGGCTGAGCATTGAAGCATTTTCGTGTAGAGACCTTTTCTGGAGTTAAACGCCAGCTTTTATGCCAGTTTGGGTGTTTAACTCCAAGTTTTATGCCAGTTCCAACGTTAAACGCTGGAATTTCTGAGGCTGTTTTGCCACGCCGGTTTGGGCCATCAAATCTCGGGCAAAGTATGGACTATTAAACATTACTGGAAAGCCCAGGATGTCTACTTTCCAATGCCGTTGAGAGCGCGCCAATTGGGCTTCTGTAGCTCCAGAAAATCCACTTCGAGTGCAGGGAAGTCAGAATCCAACAGCATCTGCAGTCCTTTTCAGTCTCTGAATCAGATTTTTGCTCAGAACCCTCAATTTCAGCCAGAAAATACCTGAAATCACAGAAAAACACACAAACTCATAGTAAAGTCCAGAAAAGTGAATTTTAACTAAAAACTAATAAAAATATACTAAAAACTAACTAGATCATACTAAAAACATACTAAAAACAATGCCAAAAAACGTATAAATTATCCGCTCATCAGAGGGACAGTCCAATGGTTAGTTACCAAGACATGTCGAGTTGGCTTTATAACCGGCAAATAAGACTCATCAGCCATAGGGCAGGCATACATCATTTGCATATGTTTAAATTATTTGGGTTTGCCTATTTGTTTTGATTGCTATATCATATATGCTATGTTACCTAACTATATGCTATCTATTCTACTTGTACCTTAACTGTCTATTATTTGTCTGTATCGATTGTGTTTGCACAACTGAGAGGTCTCTCATGCTAGTGTTGGTTGACGCTAAGGGCTGTTCTTGTTGAAATGGAATAATGATATGATTAATTTAAAATGATGATTTTTTTTGAATAAGGTGATTTAAACTCCCTAGGTAGACGCAGTAAAGTGATTTCACTTGCTCCAGGTAGAGAATGAGATAACTTGAGCTCCCTGGGTAGACGCAGTAAAGTGATTTCACTTGCTCCAGGTGAGGATATGAGGTATTAATACAGAATTGCTGAGACAGAGTAGTTGGTGATGATTGTGGTTATAGTTCTGATTGTGAATTGTCGGAGAGTTAGAAAGTTGTGAAGCATGAGAAATATGAATTAGATTTAGCATTCCCTAATGACAGTTGCCTATTTATGGATTAGTGAGAATATAGGATGAATGTTTGGTGAAAGAAAGTTCAGGATGCTTAGTGAGTTTTTATTACAATGCATTGTATTTATTTGGTACTTTTACCATACTAGGAACCCATGGGTCGGGGGTTCTCATTTCGTATATATCTCTTGTTTTTCAGATACAGGTCCAGGTGCTCAGAAGTGAGCTGTGACTCATCTGAGAGATAGCAAAGATCGTTGTATTCTCTACTTTATATTTTGCTTAGAATCTCTCCACCTTTACTTTGAAAAACTTATATTATGTATTGAACTCTTTTGGACTTATCTATAGAGGATTTTATGTTTTATTTGGGAGAGATTAGGAGGTACTGTTGTCATCTACTTTTATGTTGTATCCTAGCCAGCCTAAACTTTGCGAGTCGCGACTAGTGACTATCTACTTATGTTATATATCCATATACTGTACTTCTCTTACTCTTCTTTATGCCTCTATCTGTATACCATTTTGACTCCATGCTTTATCTTTTAGTTGTCGATGCGTGAGTGATTCGACTTCGCAATTTTATTTTACTCAATTTCAGGCTTCTAGCTTAATACTATCTTTCAATTATAATTATAATTATGTATTAAAAATTCCACCTGAGAGTTGTACCACCGTAATATCATTGACTTATGACTCGAGAATAAGGATTTGAATATTAGGATGTTACACTCACCCCGAGCTAAGACCTTTATATTGATTGATTGTCATTCACTTTCACTAGTTTTGATTTCTTAGCTTTCTCACTTTAAATTCATAACTCTTATTCTTATGTGCTTTTAGTTGTAGTTATCTTGATGCATGCTTGTTAGTTAGATAATGTTTTTTTGGTATTTCTAGTTATCTTACTTTAATTGTTAGTTGTTTGTTACTTTTCTATACTTGTCATTTTACATCTTCCGTAAGCAATCCGAAATCCCGAAATTTCCTAACCAACAATGTGCATTCTAATGCAAGTTCTTGGAAGAACGACTCGGGATTCTACTCCCGGTTATTGATTAGATTGCTGTGACATTCTAGTAAGCTTTGATTTGGGATACTTCGTCGATTGGGACTATATTTTGCGACATTGAATTGAGAAAAAATCCTTTGGTGAATTTCCTAACCGACATTTATCCCACATCAATACTATATCCCGAAATGAATAGGCGAGTTGAGGTTAAGGATTTCCTCTCTCATGTTTGATTGAATTGAGATTTGGATTGATATGGTGAGGATGGTGGCTTTGTCCCGCTCACATATAGGCAAGTTGAGATTGAAGATTCTCTCTCGCTATGATAGACAAATTGAGGTTGAAGATTCCCTCTCTTGTTGCGATGGATAAGCGAGATTGAGGATTCCTTCTCTTGTTACATCAGAAAATTGAATGGAGAAGGTTGAGGATTCCCTTCGATTTAATTTCTGGTTGTGGTATGAAAGAGTGAGGTTGAGGATTCCTTATCGTTACATCATGGTTTCTCTCTAAATGGGAGGTTGAGGATTTCCTTCGTGTTGAGAGATAATATCCAGATTAGCTATCAGATGTGTCAGGTTCTGGCTGTATAACCGACAGATGAGCTCATTGGTCATAGGGCAGACATGCATCATTTGCGCTTGTTGTTATTGCTTTCTTGAGTTTGGTAGTTATAGCTTTTATAATTCATGCAATTCATGATGCTTTTCATTTAATCCTTGCAAGTGTTTGACAAAATGCTTCTTTCAATTATAGAGTAGATTTTATACTCTTGGCTTGGGATTGAGGACTTAGGTGACCTTACGTCATTGATGTCTAATATTGACTGGTGATTTAGGGTTGCTAGTTGACTTTGTTTCCACTAATGCTAGTCTTTCACTAAGCTAATTAGTGAGTTGGCTAGGATTTGTGGATTGAGATCAATTATACTTATTTGACTTACCCTCGATGTCACGTTGACTAAGTGGGATTAACTCTTCGTAATTTCCATGTTTATGGTTAATGACTATGATAGGAAACCTTGACTCTCAACCCTTGCCAAGACCCTTTTTAGCATTTGAATCTCCTTTCATTTTCTTAGTTAATTACCTTTATTGTTTCTTTATTTTCTTGAAATTTAATTTCTTGTCAATTGCTATCACAACTCCCTTTTTTTCTCATAGCCAATGATACACATACCTCACTGTAATTCCGTGGGAGAATGACTCGGGGCTTAAAACACCCAGTTTTTGTTTATTTATTAGTTTGGAACTATACTATTGACAAAGTGATTTTTTTCGAGAAATTCTAAACTAACGTCTGGCCCTTGTCACGTACGCAAAAAGGTGTTTGCATATGTGATCAACCCTGTTTTTCTGAAAAAGTGAATTCTTAAGTCCTCAACCATTCTTCGAGCCTTCTAAACCTCTGTAAATCCTGTTATGAGCCTAGAGCCAGTGTAATAGAGGGTAGAAGAGTTAAGAATGAGAATCTATCAGTTGAGTTAGTGAATTGAAGAAAGATGGATTAAATGCAATGAGGGATGATTAAGATTGATTATGATGAGAATGATTAAGATTACAAGAAATAAGGGTGATTGATTATGATTAAGTATGATGAGAATGGTTATGAGAATGAGAAAAGATGATGGTTGATATTGATTGAGGATGATGAGGATGATCAAGATGATGATGAAAGATAATGATTGATATGATTGAGGACGATTTTGATAATGAGTAATCGGGAGTAAGGAGCCTGAGTTTGGTAAATTGATGACGAATTGGGGAGGTTGAGGATTCCCTTCGAGTTATATGTTTATAGATGTGAATGGGGATAATGATGAGATTATGATTAAAGTGTGATGGGCACTATATCTTAGGAGTGTAGCAGGCGATATATCCCAGAATGAATAGATGAGTTGAGGTTGAGGATTCCTTCTCTCGTGTTTGATTGAATTTAGATTTTGATTGATATGGTAAGGACGGTGCCTTTGTCCCACTCACGTATAGGCAAGTTGAGATTGAGGATTCTCTCTCTTGCTGTGATAGACAAGTTAAGGTTGAGGATTTCCTCTCTTGTTGCGGTGGGCAAGCGAGGTTGAGAATTCTCTCTCTTGTTACATCGGGAAATTGAATGGAGAAGGTTGAAGATTCCCTTTGATTCAATTTCTGGCTATAGTAACGAGTGAGATTGAGGATTCCCTATTGTTACATCACAGTCTCTCTCTAAATGGGAGGTTGAGGATTCCTTCCTAGAAGGCTAAGGATTCCCTTCGTGTTGAGAGACGATATTTAGGTTAGCTACCAGGTGTGTTGGGTTTTGGCTGTATAACCAATAGATGATCTTATTGGCCATAGGTAAGACATGCATCATTTGCACTTGATTACTTTTGCAACGACCCAACTTCTAGTACGTCATGATCGTACCAAAAGTAAGGCGTTACTAACCTAATTTCTTTATTATCTATTTTATATTGAGCCTTTACATGATAACCTGTGGACAGTTTTACTAAAAAGTTAAAACTTTTCATCAAGAACAAATAACACATATTTACAAACTTAATATTAATAATATATTATAGCATTACTGATCTAGCCATAAACTTGATAGCTACGATTTAGGAAATTGCACAATCGGCAAAAATTCCTTCCGGCAAGTGCACCGGTTATCGTCAAGTAAAAACTCACAATAGAGTGAGGTCGAATCCCACAAGGATTGGTTGAGTGAGCAATTCGGATTAGAAGCGTGTTCTAGTTGAGCGGAATCAAGATTTAGATGAGAATTGCGGAATGTAAAATTGCATGAATTAAAGAGCGAGAAGCTAAATTGCTGAAATTAAAAAGGGATGGGGGTGATTGCATGAATTGAAATTGCAGAATGTAAATAGAAAGGGATAGATCAGAGAGAGGGGTTCATTGGGGTTAGGAGATATTGAAATCTCCGAATCAAAACATTTTCATCTCTTCCTCAACCAATGCATTCATTGAATCTTGCTTGGCAATCTTATATGATTGGATCCCAATCCCTTGGCTCACCAATTCTCTCTAAAAACAAACAAATTCCCAATCCCTTGGTTTAAATGTTCATAAGAAGAGATGATGCTCGATCACTGATTATACCACACAGTTTCATGAACCACAATTTGGTAGGATTACATGTCACAATATCCATCCAAACCCCAATCCAATTCACTGTGAGAAAGCTTCTCTAGCATGAATCCTCCATTCCTTTCCCAAGGTTCCGAAGGATTCCAATTATGGATAGTTTCTTTCCCAAGACAACTAACCAATGGAATTAGATCGAGAAGCTTTCTAACAAAATTCAAGAGAAAAGATTGAAGAAGAAGATAAAAACTATTATTGATTCATTGAATTACAATAAAGCTCCCTAACCCAATGAAAGGGGTTTAGTGAGTCATAGCTCAGAATTCAATTACAAAATTTATGAAAAGTTCTAAAGTGTCAAAAAGTATCAACTAACTTCAATTCTATCCTATTTATACACTTTCTAAATTAAGCTTCTGTTGTGTTTCTTGGGCTTTGAGGCCTTTCCCTAATTTCCTTTCGCTTTGGGTTTATGATCCATAATCCTGATGAGGCTGCTGATCCAATCCTGTAACATTCATTGAGCCAACTTAGTGATAATCAAGTAATGACACATGACTCAACAAATTGAAATTCCAGACTCATCAATCCTTCAGGCCCAATCCCATAAACCATGATATTCAATTGGGTTTCATACCATAATACGTTTAAGTTAATGTTTGTGCTCAATGCTAACTTAAACTTCAATATATTTGGCCCAGAAACCCTTTCAAAGAGTGGCGTTTAAGTTGAAGTTTAAGTTTCAGTTTAAGGTTAAACTGAAACTTAAACGTGGAATTGGAAGAAAGCAACCCAGGAGGGTAATTAATCGAACACGTTTAAGCTTCAGTTTAAGGTTAAACTGAAGCTTAAA
>NC_029776.3:43256265-43262289 GCF_000817695.3 Arachis duranensis | reverse complement strand
TGATGCTAACAGAAAAATGCTAGTGAAACTAGCCTAAGATGCCTTGGCATCACAACACCAAACTTAATACTTGCTTGTCCCTAAGCAAGTCCTGAGTTATTTGAGAAGAAAGTATGAAACAAAAAGCAATTACATTGGCTATATTAGCAAGCATTTGAAGTTTCATCAGAAGGGTTTTATGCAGAAAGTTGCAGCATCACTTTTTCATTCTTATCAGGTAAGATTATCACTTTTTCATTGCATCCATCAAACACTGCTATGGCCTCTTGTTATTCTTATGTCCTTGGCACTTTTCCCTTCTTTGTTTTTCTTTTTTTTTTTTTAGAGCTCCTTTGCTTCTTGTTTGCTCAGTGTCATGTGTTGCACAAGCCTTTGGCATTTTCTTTTTCTTATCAGTGCACTACACATATCCACTACAGGCATTTTAGTTCACATTTCTTCTTGAGACATTGGTGCCCAGCGCCTCTTTGTGTGACTAAATGTTTTGTATTTAGGTTGCTCTTGATAATGGACTTTTGGTTGATAATCCCGGGTTAGTTAACCCAAGTTACCAAGTGTTGAAACACTCCTCAGAACCTATTCATCCAAGCATATCCTTAATACATAAACACCACAGGCATTTGTCTCAGAAGTTCAAACCATTGGTGCCCAGCTTATTTTCTCAATTTTTTTTCTTGCTTTTTGGTTGCCCATTTTCAGTGGCTTTTTCTTCTTCTTTTTCTTTCTTTTTCATGGCCAAAGACATTTATTCACCAAGATCCATAGACAATATTCAAATTTCTACACAAAAATGATAATTCTACACTCAATTTCTAGTGATCTGACTAAACAATCAAGCATGCATACCACCACTTAATTCTACTTGATTTGTCACTAATTGAGCCAAGTTACTTTTGTTCAAACTTTTCTTTTATTTTTGGCCTCTTTTTGACCACTTGTACTTCCTTTGTCTTTTCTTATGAGCTTTGTCCAGAATCCAGCTTTTTTCATTGTTTCTTCCACTCCTTTTTCAAGGATCATTGCCTTGTTTATTTCTCCTTCTTTTCTCCCTTTGAAATACTCATCAAAAGCTGGGAATGCTGGGTCCATCTTGTGTAGATGTTCCCCTATGTAGTTAAGCTTGATTTGAGAACTGATGTTGTAATCAGCTTGAACTGAGTATCTTGCATTCTGCAAAGTGGTGGCTTCCTTGATTGCCAAGATATTGGCATCTTGGTGTTGGCATATGTGGTTGAGGGATTCCTGTAATTGTAAATTCTGTTCCCTTTGCAGATCTAGGAATCTTGATTCAAAGTTCCTTTGCATATCCATCATTTTTAGGTGAAAGTCCTCTTGCCTCTCTTGAGACCTCATGTATTGTTGAGACATTCCTTCCATGATTTCCTGTATTCTGCTCATATCCATGGGGTCTCTGGGAACTTGTTGCCTTCTTTCTGGACTTCCTTGCTCTTCTTGCTCTTCTTCTCTTTCCTGCTCTGCTTCTTGCTCCTCTTCTGCTTGTTGCCCTTCTTCATTTCTTCTTTTTGTATGTCTTGGGGCAATTGGGCCAAGAGTCATTCTATGAGCAGTTATGGCCATTCCAGGATATAGCCAATTAGGTCTTTCATCTTCAAGTGGTACTTGGGCCTCGATGCATAGTCTGATGATGGTGCTAGGGAAGTGGAGCCAGGAGTCAGGGTCACTTTTCTCTCTAAACTCTTGTATCTGTTCAGCAATGAGTTTATGAACTTTGATCTCTCCTCCCACCATAATGCAATGCAGTAAGATGGCTCTTTTAGGGACTATTTCTGAAGAGTTTGCAGTGGGTAGGATGGATCTCCTAACTATTGCATACCACCCTTTAGCTTCAGGTGTTAGGTCTCCCCTTCTCAAGACTCTTGGAGCCCCTTTTGTTTTTCTCACCCATTCAGCTCTGATGGCACAAAGGTCTTCAGCAATAGTCAAATAGTCAGGTTCTCCTATCATCCTTTCCTCATAACTTGCTTGGCTAAAACGTATGTTTTTCAGGCCAAGAGTTTTCATGATCGCCTTGGGGCTGAAGTCAACTTCCACCCCTCTCACATAGCTTTTGTATGTGGGTTCCACGGTTGGATCCTCCCTCACTGCATTCGCATAAAACTCCTTCACCAAGTTGATGTTGATTTTAGTGATTGGCTTAGTCAGGAGCTCCCACTTCTTCTTTTTGATCTTCTCCCAAACACTTGGGAACTGATCCTTTTCAAGGTCAAAGGGAACCTCAGCTAGTATCCTTTTAGGTCTCATCCATTTGGCCTGAATCTCATGGAAAACTGATTTGTATTTCCATGCATCAAATTCCCTTTCCTCCTCCATTGGCTGCTTGTCTTTTCTTCTTTTGTGGCTAGATGAGGCTGCCATTGGTTCTTTAGTTTTGGAGAGTAACAAGCTAAGGTTGACAAGGTGAAGTAAGCAAATGTGGTTAGAAGAGTGGTGAGGTTGTTTTCGGCAAGAGGTAGTTATGCTATGATGGAAGAATATGTGCAAGAAGGAGATTTGGTGCTGTGGAACTCGTTCCCCAAATCATTCTTTATAGTGCATGCAAGTGAAAAATGGACGGCTAGGGTGATTTGTGAAGGATGGCTTGATGGTAGATATATGAATTATGGAGAAGGACAAATTGCTTTTAATTTTCTTGGAAGTATTCTAGGTGCATTAAGTTGTACATGTAGCTATCTTTTCATGCAGAACTTCCTTTTCCCATGTGTTAGTTTCAAAGACTTGTGAACTCCCTTTTTGACCAAAACCGTACCTCCACCCTTTGTCTTTTTCATCCATTCTTATCATTACTTTTGTACCTGCACAAACAAACAAATTTGCTATCATTTTTTTCGGTCCATGTGAATAATGAATAGTACTTGCACATGTTTTTCATTCTTTTTGAATTGTAAATCAATGATTGACTTCATGAGCTTATAGTCGTGACCTTTGTATGTATGCACACTTATTAATGGACACCAAACTTAGTGTTTGGTAATGTCTCCTGATGACATGAAATCCATGTTGGTTGTCCTTAATGAATGTGCATAATTCTAATAAATCATAGTCACTTTGGCTCTTTGATCCTAAACAATTTTACTACCTAAAGTAATTGAAATCAAAGTATTAAAACATGCAAATGGTATACTTGTCATGAATTTCTAAATCCAGAGGAACTTCTTGCTTTTCATTAACTGTGTTCAAAGAGGAACACCAAACTTAATGTTTGGTTGTGCACCTTGAATGAAAGATTGAATACAATTTGAATAAGATTTGGGGTGCCTTCAGGCACACCAAACTTAGAGACCAATTGTATTTTACATGCAATGTTTAGTGCACCTTATCAACAGTTGTCCTGAGGATTCAAGTTCATGCATAAGAAACCATGCTTTATTAGATGCAAAGCAAAACAATAAAGAGTAAGGATACTAAAAACATGGGTTGCCTCCCATGAAGCGCTTCTTTAACGTCACTAGCTTGACGGTTGTCCCTTGTTAGGGTGGATTGTAGTGATTGATGTCCTCTCCTCTCACCATGAAAACGTCCCCATTTGATTCCTTCATGATTTCCAAATGTTCCATAGAAAGAACTTTCCTGATTGTGAACACTTGAGGGAGCTGGGAAGGAATGGTTTTGAGGCCAGGTGGGATTGGCAGATAATGACTTGATATCACTTTATCTCCCGGAGAGAAACCTTCAGTGGGAATTTTCCTGTTTCTCCACCCTCTTGGCAATTTCTTTACAATTCTTCCCTCTCTCTTGAGGATTTCTTCATTGACTCTTATGACAGGAGAATCCTTCTGAGCTGTTTCTATTGATTGTTGTGGCTTTAACTCTTGCAATTCTTGTTTGCCTTCCAAAGACTGTTTCAAAGTTTCAGCTGCTGGCTTGCTTTCCTCCAAACACAGATGGCTACTATCATCCATAGGCTTTTCAGGTTCTGGTTCAGGCTCAGATGCAGATTTGAACACATGGAAAATGAGATGTTCATCATGTATTCTCAAAATTAGCTCTCCTTGTTCTACATCTATGAGCGCTCTAGCAGTGGCTAGAAATGGCCTTCCCAGAATGATAGGGTGTAGGTAGCTTTCCTCCATGTCCAAAATGACAAAGTCTGTGGGGAAGAAATAATTTCCCACTTTCACCAGCACATTCTCAACTACCCCTTCAGCTTGCTTTTGAGTTTTGTCAGCCAGTTGTATGATTACATCAGTGGATCTCACCTCATTCAGTTGTAGCCTCTTCATAAGAGTCAGAGGCATCACATTTATGCTAGCTCCCAGATCACAGAATCCTCTGTCAATTTTTGTTTCCCCTATGATGCAAGGGATATGAAAACTTCCTGGGTCTGTTTTCTTAGAGATCATATTCTTCTTGATGAGTGCACTGCATTCCTTGTTCATTATTACAGTTTGTCCTCCCTTCAAAACTCTTTTCTTGCTCAGCAATTCCTTCAAATACTTGATATGTGTAGGCATCTGCTGGAGGATCTCAAGAAAGGGAATATTGATATGGAGAGACTTAAATGTCTCTAAGAACCTTGAATATGTTTTCCCTTTTTCACCTCCTCCTAACCTCTGAGGAAATGGTGCTTTTGGTTGGTATGTTTCTAGCATGCCTTCCTTTTGCATTTCCTTGGCTTGCTCAGTTTCACTTTCCTGCTTAGCGTCTTCCACACCTTCCTTCAATATGGTGATGGCCTTGCATTCTTCCCATCTCACTCCCTTTTGTTCCCCTTTAGGATTCTTTTCAGTGTCACTAGGGAACACTGTAGTTGACTTGGGGGCCTGTTGAGATAGCTCTCCTACTTGAGACTCCATCCTCTTGAGTTTTTCACCATGGTTTCTTAAGGTGGATCTCACATCTTCCCTAAAGCTTTTCAACTCACTTATGTCCTGACCCATGTTTGCTAGCATTCCTTCTATCCTGTTTAATTGATCTTGAAATTGTTGGTTCGGATTGGATTGGGCAGGTTGGTTATTTTGGCCATGATATGGTGGTTGGGAGTAGGTGTTTTGTGTGGCTTGGTATGATCTTTGGTTGGAGTTTTGATATGTGGAATTGTTATGTTGGTTGTGGTTGTAAGGTTTGTGGTTTTGTGGTTGGGTTTGATGGTTTCCCCACCCAAAGTTTGGGTGGTTTTTCCACCCTGGGTTGTAAGTGTTGGAATGTGGATCATATGATTGTCTTTGTTGGTTTCCCACATAGTTGGCCTCTTCCCAATCACCTCCTTCAGTGCTTACTTCCTCTTGATCTTGTGTGTGTATTGCAGCCACTTGCTTTGTGTCTAATTTCCTGGTGAGCTCTGCTAGTTGCTTGGCAAACACCTTGTTTTGGGCTAGGATTGTATCAACATGGTTCAGCTCCATGACTCCCTTAGTGTTGTGCCTCTCTGAAGCATAATAGTACTCATTCTCAGCCACTGTCTCAATCACTTCAATGGCTTCTTCCACAGTCTTTTTCTTGTTCAATGAACCTCCTGATGAATGGTCTACAGCCTTCCTTGATTCATACGAAAGTCCATCATAGAAAATATGCAATTGCACCCAGTCATGAAACATGCCTGGCGGGCATTTCCTTGTCAATTCTTTGAACCTCTCCCATGCCTCGTAGAGGGTCTCACCATCTTGTTGTCTAAAAGTCTGAACTTCAGATCGAAGCCTATTGACTTTTTGTGGAGGGTAGAAACGTGCCAGAAACTTGCTTTTCACCTCATCCCAGGTTGTTAGGCTCCCCCTTGGGAATGATTCCAGCCACTTAGCTGCCTTGTCCCTAAGTGAAAATGGGAACAAGAGCAGTTTATAGGCATCTTCTTGAACTCCATTGGACTTCACAGTGTCGCAAATTCTCAGGAATTTTGTGAGATGTTGGTTTGGGTCTTCATTAGCACTCCCACCAAATGAACAATGATCCTCCACCAATGATATTAACTGTGGTTTGAGTTCAAAATTGTTGGCCTGAATGGGTGGTTTCTGAATGCTGCTACCACAATTCCCAGAGGTTGGGTTTATGTATGAACCAAGAACCCTC
>NC_029776.3:43255679-43256147 GCF_000817695.3 Arachis duranensis | reverse complement strand
TCAAAGTTGTCCTCAGATTCTCCTTCAGATTCTTCTTCTCTCAGTACTCTCTTCCCTCTTGCTTCCCTTCTAAGTTTATGAAGGGTCCTCTCTGGTTCGGTATATGGAGGAGTTGTTGTTTCTCCTCTCCTACCTGTCATACAAGAACACACCACAAGCAACAAACAAGTGGAATACTCTTGGTTAATGGAAGAGTATGGTTAGAGCAGTTGAGGAATTAATTCAAATAGTTAGTGGGTCAGTGAGTTAGTTGCTTGAATTGAAAGGCATAAGAAAGAAAGCAAATAACAGAGTGCAGAAATTCAAAATTCAACAAGTAACTTGAACTAAATTAACAAAACAAGAAAAATGCTCAATCTAGTTAACTTCCAATTTGAGAATTGTCAATCGAAAACCAATCCCCGGCAACGGCGCCATAAACTTGATAGCTACGATTTAGGAAATTGCACAATCGGCAAAAATTCCTTC
>NC_029776.3:43248148-43254872 GCF_000817695.3 Arachis duranensis | reverse complement strand
GCTTCAGTTTAAGGTTAAACTGGAGCTTAAACGTGTTCGGCGTTTTTGCTCCTCCAGGGTTGCCTTCTCATTTCCACGTTTAAGCTCCAGTTTAACCTTAAACTGGAGCTTAAACGTGTTCGGCGTTTTTGCTCCTCCAGGGTTGCCTTCTCATTTCCACGTTTAAGCTCCAGTTTAACCTTAAACTGGAGCTTAAACGTGTTCGGCGTTTTTGCTCCTCCAGGGTTGCCTTCTCATTTCCACGTTTAAGCTCCAGTTTAACCTTAAACTGGAGCTTAAACGTGTTCGACCAGAATTTGCCTCCAGGGTTGCTTACTTCATTCCCACGTTTAAGCTCCAGTTTAAGGTTAAACTGGAGCTTAAACGTGGAAATGGTCCCTGGTGCCATTCTCATTCTGGCGTTTAACCTTCAGTTTAAGGTTAAACTGGAGGTTAAACGCCACACTTTCAGCTTTGGTGCATTTCTTATTCTGGCGTTTAACTTCCAGTTTAAGGTTAAACTGGAGGTTAAATGCCACTTTCAACATTATATGGCTTGGCAGTTTAAGTTCCAGTTTAAGCTTAAACTGGAACTTAAATTCCACATGTGATCTTCAAGCTTCCTTTATTGATTTTGTTGCTTCCTTGCCTAGCCTCTTCTTCCCTGAAATCATCCCAACAACTGCATCAAAGTCTTGCAAAATTTCATGAGAATTCTTCCATTCATAGCATTCAAATAATATCACTAAAAACTCATGGAATTTGCATCAAAATCATACTGTTTGGATGGTTCATTGCTTTGTTGTTCATTTAACCATTCTTGGTTACTTTAAGCTCAAGAAAATGCATAAAACAACTAAAACTAACAGAAAAATGCTAGTGAAACTAGCCTAAGATGCCTTGGCATCACATACATACAAAACCAATTACAAAACCTACTCCTTTGAATAAAACTTCGACTAACAAGGCAAGGGAAAAAATAAATTCTAATAACAAGGCAATAAGCCTTTGCATTTGTAGCTGAAAGATGGTGGAAAAGGGGGTAAGAACTGGGGAGTTCTTAATGGGGTCGGGGTGGATAGTTATGTTTATTTTATTCTTTGTTACACAGCAATTCCACAACAGAATACATACAATCTTCAATAGATAGCCAACAGCAACTAACAACAGAACACATTCCAACATAATAAATAAAAGAACACTGAAGTCAATCAATCATATAACACACACAATCACAGAATTACACAACACAGAGATATGCGCAAGCAAGCATGATGCATGTCTAGCCCTATGCAGGCCATGAGCTCATGTGTTTGTTTTCTACCTGCTCCCGACATTATCTAGGCACAAGTCCCAGATATGGCTTTCCAGATGAATACAGTGTGCATATAGGTCTTATGGTCAGGCCGCATACAATGTGACTTTCAAATGTATTGTAATATGCTTACATCTAGAAAATAATTTACAATGTGTGGGTGTCCCCACTATACATTTGGCCCTAAGGCCCAAACAAGATTGCATCTGTTCTCATGTAGCAAACAGTCTATTTATCTTTGCCCTTTGCTCTCCTGTGGCAGAGATCCCTTTAATTAATACATTCTTTTTTTGTGCTCTGCTCTCCTGTAGCAGAGGTTTGTTAGAATCTTTTAGTCTTTACTCTCTGATTTTCTGTGGTAGATCATCCTTTTAGTTAATATATTCTTTTCTTTGCTCTCCTGTGGCAGAGATCTTCTCTTATGTGGTAGATATCCCTTTAATCCTTTTTTTCTTCTTTTTTTCTTTTCTATTTATTATTCTTTTACTTTTCTTATTTTAATACCACAAATCATCTTCACACTCTTCCCTCATCTCTCCATAGATTTTTTATGAAGAGTGAATTATAAAATTCTCAGTTTAGGTTCATCTTTCTACAACTTTTAAATAAGTTACTATTTAACTCTTCTATTATAATATAAATTACTAATATATATTATATATTAAAAATACATAGATAATAATCTTAATACCAGAGTAAGAGTAGTATTTTTTTATTACCCAAAACTTATTAGCTTGAACTTTAAATAATCTTATGACTCAAAACTTATTAACTTAAGCTTTATGATGAGCAGATAATTTATACACTTTTTGGCATTGTTTTTAGGTAGTTTTTAGTATGTTTTAGTTACTTTTTAGTGTATTTTTATTAGTTTTTATGCAAAATTCACATTTATGGACTTTACTATGAGTTTGTGTGTTTTTCTGTAATTTCAAGTATTTTCTGCATGAAATTGAGGGACCTGAGCAAAAGTCTGATTCAGAGGCTGAGAAAGGACTACAGATGCTGTTAGATTCTTACCCTCCTGCACTCGAAGTAGATTTTCTGGAGCTACAGAAGCCCAATTGGCACACTCTTATTTGCGTTAGAAAGTAGACATCTTGGGATTTCTAGCAATGTATAATAGTTTATACTTTGCCCGAGATTTGATGGCCCAAACGGGCGTCCAAACGCCCACCAGAGACCCTTTTCTGGCGTAAAATGCCAGAACTGGCACTAGAACTGGAGTTAAACGCCCAAACTGGCATCCAAGATGGCATTTAACTCCAAGAATGGCCTATGCACGTGAAATCTTCAAAGCTCAGCTCAAACACACACTAAGTGGGCCCCGGAAGTGGATTTCTGCACTATCTACACTTAGTTACTTATTTTCTGTAATCCTTAGTAACTAGTTTAGTATAAATAGCACTTTTGACTATTGTATTTTATCTTTAGATCATCTTTTGATCTTTTGATCACATTTAGGAGGCTGGCCATTCGGCCATGCCTAGACCTTTTTCTCTAATGTATTTTCTAACGGTGGAGTTTCTACACCTCATAGATTAAGGTGAGGAGCTCTGCTGTTCTTCATGAATTAATGCAAGTACTATTATTTTTCTTTCAATTCACGCTTACTTCTTCTCCAAGATATACTCTCGTACTTAATTCATTTAAGTCAGAATGAAGGGGTGACCCGTGATAATTACCCACTATCTTCGTTACTCGCTTAGCCAAGATCCGCGTGCCTGACAACCACAAGCGGTCTACATGATGTTTAACATAGTCATTAGACGACAGCCGAAGTATAGTCTCTTGGGTCTCTGATCCACATATTTGACTTGCCTCTCCTGACAACAGAGCATTTGAATCCGTGAGGTTAGAACCTTCGTGGTATAGGCTAGAACCAATTGGCAACATTCCTGAGATCCGAAAAGTCTAAACCTTGTCTGTGGTATTTCGAGTAGGATCGGGGATGGGATGAATGTGACGAGCTTCAAACTCACGAATATTGGGCGCAGTGACAGTGTGCAAAAGGATAAAGAGATCCTATTTCGACACAAGTGAGAACCGACAGATGATTAGCCGTATGAAAATTGTACCTAGACCATTTTTACTGAGAGGACGGATGGTAGCCATTGACAACGGTGATCCACCAACATACAGCTTACCATGAAAGGGAGCACGCATGATTGGATGAAAACAATAGGAAGGCAAAGGTTTAGAAGCAACTAAGCATCTCCAAACGCTTATCTGAAATTCCCACCAATGAATTACATAAGTATCTTTATTTTAAATTACGTTTTATTTATCTTTTAATTACCAAAACTTCATAACCATTTGAATCTGCCTGACTAAGATTTACAGGATGACCATAGCTTGCTTCAAGCCGACAATCTCTGTGGGATCGACCCTTACTCGCGTAAGGTTTTATTACTTGGACGACCCAGTGCACTTGCTGGTTAGTTGTGCGGAGTTGCAAAAGTGTGATTGCAATTTCGTGCACCACTTTATTATTAGGCTTTTATAAATTATTCTGTATCTCTGAACTTTTTAAAACATTTATATTTTTACCCCAACATAGTATAAAAATTACTAAAATATCCTTATATATAATATAATCACCAAAATAACCTTGCACATTTTAAAAAATACCCATTTTATCCCTGAACTTCTTAATTAGTATCCAAAATACCCCAAAACTTATATAATTACAAAACTAACTTCGATTTTTACTAAATTACCATTTTCATCTCAAAAATAAATTCTTATTTCCATGATTATAGTTTTACCAAAGGACCAAACCCCATTCCCAAAATTTTTCAAGTTTTCTGCTTGATTTTTAAGTCTGTTTTCGATCTTTACGGTTACCAATGTCTCTTAATGTTCAATTCTAATTTTCTCTTAATGTTCAATTCTAATTTTCTGTCACCAAATCACATGGATTTCATCATGTTTCAAGCTTAAAATTGCCTCATTTTTTACATAAATCAGTTTGGTCATTTCAGCTTTCCAAGCAACCAAAATTACAAGCTATAAAACATCAAAATTTTAACACAAAACAATCATATAACCACTTAATTTCAATAATATCACAACCAGCTACCATTTTAAGCAACATAAATACATTCAAATCACAATAAAATTTACAAAATCCTAAACTCTAAACCCTAAACCAAAACACCAAGGAAGCTTTCTGAATGAGAAATCAAAGAAGAACATGTCAAAATCGGCTACTCCACCTCCAAGGCTGCCATTTGGCCAAACCATACATGGAAAATTAGCGGTGCCACTTATCTTCTGCCATTCTATCTTGCTCTTCTACTTCTCTCCGGCCCTTGATTTCTTTCTTAATTATACGAGCATTTTCTCAATTTTTGGATCAAATTAGAAAGGTGTGAAATCTTCGCTGTCATGCATGCACAAACACAAAAGAAATAACAAGTACGGTGTGGAATAAAGAAGCAAAAAAAATAAAAAAGATCTAATTTAGTAATTTAACTAAATATTCGTTGTCAATCTCAATTAATTTTTGGCAACGGCGCCAAAAATTTGATGTTATTTTTTGGCAAATGCACCAAATCGCTTCTAGTAATACTACGGTGAGTAGGTATTGTTCCCACGAAGAATAAAAGATTGAGAAAATAATGTTGAATTGAACTGTTAGTTAGATTCACAAACCTTTATAAGGGAAGGAATTAATTTAAAAAATAACGAGTTAAAGCGTATGAATGATGAGAAAAATGTTAAGGTTTTCGAGATGTTTTATTCTCAGGAAAGGAAACATTCATGTTCATTGCCTTGATTCATGGAAAGATATTTTCAAGAAAATAATCGTATGTAATCAAATTCTAATCTCTTAGCAATTCAATTTCTCTTTATCCTACCTAATCGCCAATTTCTTGGTCAATTAGTTAGCAAGAAGAGGTTAAGCGCAATTCTCATTTAATGTCACACAACATTCAAAGATATTTCTAATCAATTGAAAAGTTATAAGAATGAGTTTCAAGCTAATCCTAATACTAACTTTCCCAAGATAACAAAGGAATCCAAGATAAACTTAAAATATTTTTTAATACTTCTAATCATTTAGAATAAAATGAAACCCAAATTCTTAAAAAGTATCAATGCATTAATCAAAATAAAAGAACAATCAATTACCAATCCATAAAACTAAACAGAGCTCCTAACTCGAACACAGAAGAATTAGTAACTCATAGAGATTAAAAAAAGATTAAATATGCTAATGAATGCTGGATGATGGATCCTCCTAGATGGATTCTCCCCAACTTATTTATAATCTAGATCCTAACCTAAATTTCAAAGTTAAAGTAAACCTAATCTTATCTTTTCTAGAAGAATATGATAAACCTAACAATATTTCAAGCTAACTGCAATCAAATCTTAAATTCTTGGAGTGTGTAGGCTGAGTCAATTTCTTTTCATCGTTCATTCCCATTTTGTCTCCACCAATAATTCGTTAGGAAGCTATGAATTTCAGAAATCAAAGTTTTTGATAACTTAAAATATTATACGATATAGATAGGAATTGCTTTCTTAATGGCTCTAAATATAATTTGTCCTCCCTCAATCGAAAGAAAATGTTGCTCCACTCATAAATTTTCTTTCTTACTTTTTCTTTAATATCACTAAATGTAATTCTTTTAGACTTATGCACAAGAGAGGATAATCCAAAATCCTTATCTTGAGTACTGACATAAAAAATATTAAGTCTAGTAGCAACTTCTATTAGAGTTTAGTGAGAGATATTTTTGCTAAAAACGAGTGTTGATTCACTAAGATTAATTTTGGTGCACGAAATTGCGATCATCAATGGCGCCATCAACATGGTACGCACAATTGTAATCTCAACTCTTTATCACAACTTCGCACAACTAACCAGCAAGTGCACTGGGTCGTCCAAGTAATAAACCTTACGCGAGTAAGGGTCGATCCCATGGAGATTGTTGGTATGAAGCAAGCTATGGTCACCTTGTAAATCTTAGTCAGGCAGATTCAAATGGTTGTGGATGATATATGAATAAAGCATAAAGATAGAGATACTTATGTAATTCATTGGTGAGAATTTAAACATTCAAGCCTTGTTTGCTTGTAGAACAGAAGTGGTTGTCAGGCACTCATTCATAAGTGAGAATGATGATGAGTGTCATATAATCATCACATTCATCATGTTCTTGGGTGCAAATGAATATCTTAGAACAAGAATAAGCTGAATTGGATAGAAGAACAATAGTAATTGCATTAATACTCGAGGTACAGCAGAGCTCCACACCTTAATCTATGGTGTGTAGAAACTCCACCGTTGAAAATACATAAGAACAAGATCTAGGCATGGCCGAGAGGCCAGCCCCCAAACGTGATCAAAAGATTTAAAGATCTAAAGATGAAAATACAATAGCAAAAGGTCCTATTTGTAGAGAACTAGTAGCCTAG
>NC_029776.3:43247776-43247958 GCF_000817695.3 Arachis duranensis | reverse complement strand
CCATTCTTGTGCCAGTTCCGGCGTTTAACGCCGGGCAGTTTTGAGCTGATTTGGGACGCCAGTTTGGGCCATCAAATCTCGAGCAAAGTATGGACTATTATACATTGCTGGAAAGCTCAGGATGTCTACTTTCCAAGGCCGTTGAGAGCGCGCCAATTGGGCTTCTGTAGCTCCAGAAAATT
>NC_029776.3:43246018-43247335 GCF_000817695.3 Arachis duranensis | reverse complement strand
CAGGGTTCTTAAGCACACTCTTTTTGCCTTGGATCACAACTTTATTTTTTTCTTTTCTCTCTTTTTCCATTTTTTTTTTGTATTCACTGCTTTTTCTTGCTTCAAGAATCATTTTTATGATTTTTCAGATCCTCAGTAACACGTCTCTTTTTTTCATCATTCTTTCAAGAGCCAACATTCATGAATAACAAATTGAAAAGACATATGCACTATTCAAGCATACATTCAGAAGTGAAAGTATTGCCACCACATCAAAATAATTAAACTGTTGTAAAATTCAAAATTCATGCAATTCTTCTTTTTTACAATTAAGAACAATTTTTTTTCATTTAAGAAAGGTGATGGATTCATAGGATATTCATAACTTTAAGGCATAGACACTAAGACACTAATGATCATAAGACACAAACATAGATACACATAAGCATAATTTTCGAAAAAAAACAAAAATAAAGAACAAGGAGATTAAAGAACGGGTCCACCTTAGTGATGGCGGCTTGTTCTTCCTCTTGAAGATCTTATGGAGTGCTTGAGCTCCTCAATGTCTCTTCCTTGCCTTTGTTGCTCCTCTCTCATGATTCTTTGATCTTCTCTAATTTCATGGAGGAGGATGGAATGTTCTTGGTGCTCCACCCTTAGTTGTCCCATGTTGGAACTCAATTCTCCTAGGGAGGTGTTGATTTGCTCCCAATAGTTTTGTGGAGGAAGGTGCATCCCTTGAGGCATCTCAGGGATTTCATGATGAGTGGGATCTCTTGTTTGCTCCATCCTTTTCTTAGTGATGGGCTTGTCCTCATCAATGGGGATGTCTCCTTCTATGTCAATTCTAACTGAATAACAGAGGTGACAAATGAGATGAGGAAAGGCTAACCTTGCCAACGTAGAGGACTTGTCCACCACTTTATAAAGTTCTTGGGCTATAACCTCATGAACTTCTACTTCCTCTCCAATCATGATGCTATGAATCATGATGGCCCAGTCTAGAGTAACTTCAGACCGGTTGCTAGTGGGAATGATTGAGCATTGGATAAACTCCAACCATCCCCTAGCTACGGGCTTGAGGTCATGCCTTCTCAATTGGGCCGGCTTTCCTCTTGAATCTCTCTTCCATTGGGCGCCCTCTTCACAAATGACTTTGAGGACTTGGTCCAACCTTTGATCAAAGTTGACCCTTCTAGTATAAGGGTGTTCATCTCCTTACATCATGGGCAAGTTGAATGCCAACCTTATATTTTCCGGACTAAAATCTAAGTATTTCCCCCGAACCATTGTAAGCCAATTCTTTGGGTCCGGGTTCACACTTTGATCATGGTTCTT
>NC_029776.3:43245280-43245609 GCF_000817695.3 Arachis duranensis | reverse complement strand
AAAGCAATGCTTTTACCACACCAAACTTAAAAGATTTGCTCGTCCTCGAGCAAAAGAAGAAAGAAGAGAGTAGAAGAAGAAATAGAGGAGATGGAGATCACTTTGTGGTTCGGCCAAAGGGGGAGAAGTAGTGTTTAGGTTGTGTGAAAATGAAGGAGTGAAGATGGGTTTATATAGGGGTGGAGAGAGGGGTAGGGTTCGGTTACGGGAGGGTGGGTTTGGGAGGGAAAGTAGTTTGAATTTGAATGGTGAGGTAGGTGAGGTTTTATGAAGGATGGATGTGAGTGGTGAAGAGAAAGATGGGATTTGATAGGTGAGGGGTTTTTGGG
>NC_029776.3:43244864-43245192 GCF_000817695.3 Arachis duranensis | reverse complement strand
AGGGTGGTGGGGTAGGTGGGGATCCTGTGGGGTCCACAGATCCTGAGGTGTCAAGAAAAAGTCATCCCTGCACCAAGTGGCAAGCGAAAATGCTCTCTGTGCCAATTCTGGCGTTAAACGCCGGGATGGTGCTCATTTCTGGCGTTTAACGCCAACTTCTTACGCTTTCCTGGCGTTTAACGCCAGTCTGGTGCCCCTTTCTGGCGTTAAACGCCCAGAATGGTGCCAGACTGGGCGTTTAACGCCCATTTGCTACCCTTATTGGCGTTTAAACGCCAGCAAGGTCTTCCTCCAGGGTGTGCTGTTTTTCTTTCTGTTTTTCATTCTA
>NC_029776.3:43243724-43244262 GCF_000817695.3 Arachis duranensis | reverse complement strand
CACCAAACTTAGAGTTTGACTGTGGGGGCTCTGTTTGACTCTGTTTTGAGAGAAGCTCTTCATGCTTCCTCTCCATGGTGACAGAGGGATATCCTTGAGCCTTAAACACAAAGGATTCTTCATTCACTTGAATGATCAATTCTCCTCTGTCCACATCAATCACAGCCTTTGCTGTGGCTAGGAAGGGTCTTCCAAGGATGATGGATTCATCCATGCACTTCCCAGTCTCTAGGACCATGAAATCAGCAGGGATGTAATGGTCTTCAACTTTTACCAGAACATCCTCTACAAGTCCATAAGCTTGTTTTCTTGAATTATCTGCCATCTCTAGTGAGATTCTTGCAGCTTGCACCTCAAAGATCTCTAGCTTCTCCATTACAGAGAGAGGCATAAGGTTTATGCTTGACCCTAGGTCACACAGAACCTTCTTAAAGGTCATTGTGCCTATGGTACAAGGTATTGAAAACTTCCCAGGATCTTGTCTCTTTTGAGGTAATCTCTGCCTAGACAAGTCATCCAGTTCTTTGGTGAGCAAAGG
>NC_029776.3:43243291-43243515 GCF_000817695.3 Arachis duranensis | reverse complement strand
TGAGCCTCAGATTCCCATGGTTCCTCATTAGGGAACTCATTGGAGGCTAGTGGACGTCCATTGAGGTCTTCCTCAGTGGTGTTCACTGCCTCTTCCTCCTCTCCAAGTTCGGCCATGTAGGTCATGTTAATGGCCTTGCATTCTCCTTTTGGATTCTCTTCTGTATTGCTTGGAAGAGTACTAGGAGGGAGTTCAGTAATTTTCTTGCTTAGCTGACCCACTTT
>NC_029776.3:43242547-43243106 GCF_000817695.3 Arachis duranensis | reverse complement strand
ATTGCTAAACCTGTTTCTTCCACCATTATTATTGTTGAAATCTTGTTGAGGTCTCTGTTGATCCTTTCATGAGAGATTTGGATGATTTCTCCATGAAGGATTATAGGTGTTTCCATAGGGTTCTCCCATGTAATTCACCTTTTCCATTGAAGGGTTCTCAGGATCATAAGCTTCTTCAGGTGAAGCGTCCTTAGTACTGTCTGGTGCAGCTTGCATTCCAGACAAACTTTGAGAAATCATATTGACTTGCTGAGTCAATATTTTGTTCTGAGCCAATATGGCATTCAGAGTATCAATCTCAAGAACTCCTTTCTTCTGATTCATCCCATTGTTCACAGGATTCCTTTCAGAAGTGTACATGAATTAGTTATTTGCAACCAATTCAATTAGTTCTTGAGCTTCTGCAGGCGTCTTCTTCAGATGAAGAGAGCCTCCAGCAGAACCATCCAATGACATCTTGGACAGTTCAGACAGACCATCATAGAAGATACCTATGATGCTCCATTTAGAAAGCATGTCAGAAGGACACTTTCTGATCAATTGTTTGTATCTTTCCCAA
>NC_029776.3:43241794-43242440 GCF_000817695.3 Arachis duranensis | reverse complement strand
GTTGTGAGTCCAACCATATCCTAGCTCTGTCTCTTACAGCAAACGGGAATAGCATAAGTCTGTAGACCTTAGGGTCAACCCCATTAGTCTTGACAGTGTCACAGATTTGCAAGAATTCAGCTAAGAACTAATGAGGATCTTCCAATGGAAGTCCATGGAACTTGCAATTCTGTTGCATTAGAGAAACTAATTGAGGCTTAAGCTCAAAGTTGTTTGCTTCCAATGGCAGGGATAGAGATGCTTCTCCCATAGAAGTCGAGAGTAGGTGCAGTAAAGTCACCCAGCACCTTCCTTGCATTGTTGGAATTGTTGTTGTTTTTGGCTGCCATGTCTTCTTCTTGTTTGAAGATTTCTGTTAGGTCCTCTACAGAGAGTTGTGCCTTAGCTTCTCTTAGCTTTCGCTTCAAGGTCCTTTCAGGTTCAGGGTCAGCCTCAACAAGAATGCTTTTGTCTTTGCTCCTGCTCATATGAAAGAGAAGAGAACAAGAAAGTATGGAATCCTTTATGTCACAGTATAAAGATTCCTTGAGGTGTCAGAGGAAAAGAAAAATAGAAGGCAGAAGTAGAAAATTCGAACTTATCAAAGAAGATGGAGTTCAAATTTTGCATTAAGGAATAGTGTTAGTCCATAAATAGAAGGATGTGA
>NC_029776.3:43221742-43239773 GCF_000817695.3 Arachis duranensis | reverse complement strand
TTGTGCCAGTTTGGGCGTTTAACTCCCATTCTTGTGCCAGTTCCGGCGTTTAACACCGGGCAGTTTTGAGCTGATTTGGGAAGCCGGTTTGGGCCATCAAATCTCGGGAAAAGTATGGACTATTATACATTGCTGGAAAGCCCAGGATGTCTACTTTCCAACGCCGATAAGAGTGCGCCAATTGGGCTTCTGTAGCTCCAGAAAATCCACTTTGAGTGTAGGGAGATCAGAATCCAACAGCATCTGCAGTCCTTTTCAGCCTCTGAATCAGATTTTTGCTCAAGTCCCTCAATTTCAGCCAGAAAATACCTGAAATCACAGAAAAACACACAAACTCATAGTAAAGTCCAGAAAAGTGAATTTTAAGTAAAAACTAATAGAAATATACTAAAAACTAACTAAAACATACTAAAAACATACTAAAAACAATGCCAAAAAGCGTACAATTTTTCTGCTCATCAAATGTCCACTAAAACTTTTATAAGACCCAAAACAAGAAAAACATTGTCATGATTAGATTTGGAGGCCTTTGAAGAAAGGATAGAATTATCAGCAAACAATAGGTGATTTATCATAGGATAACTTCATTTAACTTGAATTTTTGAAATCCGTCTATTTTATTTTTGCTTTGTGTAGTGATGAAAAGATTTATGCTGGTTCGGAATTTAGACAAAACAAGAATCACTTATTGATAGCATAGTCCAAATTGGAAATGGATTCCCTCAATCAAAGTTTAATTCAAATTAAAATAACCGAGAGTAATTAAACCTCGGGCTGTCTTCCCTAGGAACTAGTGACCACAAGCACACAAACTTGGTTGCGAAATCAAAAGGGGTTTTTCAATGATGAAGCAAACAATTCAAGGAATTAAAGAACAATCAAAATTGCAATTAATGAAGTAATAAAGGAATTAAAGAACTATCTATGTAATATGGACAAGTAATCCTTTAAAATGATGGAAATGTGGTTCAAAACATAAATGGAGCCTTGACTTGGGATGAGTTATGGAATCCCTTCCTTGCCATAACCACAACTATGATAATTATGATGGATTAATCTCACCTAGTCAATCCTTAACATCGAAGAGTAAGTCAAGTGAGCATAATTGTTATTAATCTATAAATCCTAGCTAACATACTAATTACCTTAGTAAAAAGCTAGCGTTAGTGGAAACAATAACAACTAACAACCCAAGAATTATCACTAAATGTCGGACATTATGGCTTTAGTATTCCGTATACTCACTTCCCCAAGCCAAGGAGTGGAAATCTACTCCATATTCAAAATTGGCATTTTAAAAAACACATGTTGGGCATATTCACAAAACATGGCAAAATTGAGAAAATGCTTGGAACTAAGAACAACCAATGAACAAAATCAACAGTGTTAACTCAACAAACATAAAATAACCATTAAACATCAAATTCTTTAACTAGAAATCAAAATTCCAAATACAAATATATATTGATAAAGGAAATTAAAATATATGAGAAAGTGTAGAACAAGTAGTGTAATAAAAGAAAAAATTAAGAAATACTTACAATGGAAATAGATAGAATCCAAGATCAAAATTGAAAAATGCAGACTTGTGATACAAACTCTAACTAAAACCTAAGAAAACTTGAGAGAAACCTAAGCTAAAACTACCCTAAACTACCTAAAAATATGCCTAAGTATGTTGTGTGAATGTATGGTATCTATGGTGTGTTGCTAGCCCTCCTTATATGCTCCAAGGCCTTCAGAAATGGGCCAAAAGCCTTCCAAAACGTGATCCATGTGACTTTTTAATGAAAGTGGAATAAAATTGATTAAATTAAGCATAAAATAACATATTTTCACAATTGGACATAATTTAGAGAGAAAACACGAAAATATGCTATTTAAGTGAATAAATGTGGATTTTTGTGATGAAATACACTCAATTCAATCCAAAATTTATCCTCAAATGTGGATTCATCAATTTCTCCATACTTAAACAATAGCATGTGCTCATGCTAATCAAAATAAAGGAGAAGGGCTAAAGGGCAAGCAACTTATTTAATGCACTAACTCTGCGCATGCAACTATCCTAAATATGATCTACTTATATTTGCACTAAGGTCTCTACTGAACTTGGTAAAAACAAACAATGGAAATTCAATCAACCCAAGGTAAATCATCAGGGTCAAGGCAAGAGATCAATGCAAAGTGGCCAATGTCCAAAGATTTGATTTGAAATTTTCAAAAACCAATTCCACAACTTGCAAGAGGACATAAGATAAGGGATGAAAACATAGAATTGAGCGATCGAACCCCTCACCGGATATGTATACGCTCTAATCGCTCAGTGTTTAGGGCTTAACCACTCAATCCTCCTTTAATCATGTTTTTCTATGATTTGTGATGCGTGAGCATCTTTCCTATCTTTTTCTAGTGAATTTGCATTTGATTTGTTGAGTTTAATCAATAATTAATTATCTTTTAGCTACTATGGATGTTACTTTGAGTCATGTACAATTCTATTTATTTTAGGTAGCATTTGGCTGGATTTGATAGAGTTTCCGTAGAAAAAGAGAAAAAGGCGAATGATGTTGTCAACCCTGACCTCTCTGCACTCAAACCTGAGTAACTCGAGCTACAGAAGTCCAATAGATGTGATTTTAGTAACGTTGGAAAGCTAACTTCCAGAGCTTCTAATGATATATAATAGTCCACACTTCTCTCCCACCGATTCGGCCAAGGCTGCGCCTAACTTAAGATTTCTCAAGTTAGGCGCAAGACAACAACAACAACACTCAACCATAGGCTTGACACTTCAAGTAAGGCGCACAAATTCTCCAAGTAAGGCACAGAATCATTCAAGTGAACTAAAAACCATGCGGCCAAGTTCAACTAAGGCGCAAGGTATCCTTGAGTTAGGCGCAACACATGAGCTTGGATAGCCATTCCTCACTGCACCCTTCAAGTAAGGCGCAATGTCAAGCCAAGTTAGGCGTGCCTTCCTACGAAGCAAGTGGTCCCCATTCATCAGTTGAAAATACGTGAATTATTTAATTAATTCTGAATTAAAACTTTAATTTTTATTTTAAAATAGGAAAAGATATTATTTTAGTTTTAGAAAATAGATTTTAAATTAATTAGGATTAGATATAAAAGAGAAAAGAAACTTCTCTTCTGGGGATGATTCCACCTCATTCAAAATTTACAGTTTACCAGAATCCTAATTTTCACTCTGAACCATGAGTAACTAAACCTCCACTATTAAGGTTAGGAGCTCTATCTATTGTATGGATTAATTCTATTATTTTTCTATTTTAATTCATGTACTGATTTATAATTCAAGAATTGTTTTCATTCTTTATTTTATGAATTTGGATGGAACGGAAGTATGACCCTCATTCTAATTGAGTTCTTGTATAACATGGATAATCTCTTTACTTGAACAACAACTTGAAAACATACTCTCCTTTATTTTTTCTTATTTTTCATTTCCCATTCCCCTGTCCCCTCTTTGGTTTTATTTTTTTTCTTTTGATTTTTTTTAAAACTTACAGCATTCCTCTTTTTTTTATTTTCCTTTTTATTTTTATTTCCTATTATTTTGGTTTTTGTTTTCTTCCATTATTTTTTTTCTATATTCTATTAGTTTTGTTTTATTTTTATCTTTAATTTTTAAAAAAAAGAAATTTTATCATATATATTTTTTTTAATTTCTGAAATTAAGTTTGGTGTCCCCTAGTTATTTTTATTTTAAATTTTCTATTTATTTTTTTATAATTTTTGAAATTTTTTGACTTTAATTATTTAGTTGTTTTATTTTATTTCTTTTACACAAGTTACCTCACTGGAAATTCTCTGCACTCTGACGTAGAGATTTCCATCTTTTCTTGTTTTCTGTTTGTTTATGAGCAGGAACAGAGATAAGGAACCTCTTTTAGACTTTGATCCTGAATCCGAAAAGACTTTCAAGCAGCGTTTGCAACAAGCAAGATTTTACAAGTCTGCAGAGTCCACTATGGATCATAATAATGCTGCTAATGCCAATGTGAAAAATCTAGTTGGGAATGAGCAACCTAAAAGAGTGCTTGGCTCATACACTATTCCTACTGCAGATCTTATAGAAAAAGTATTGTGGTGCCTCCTATAGCTGCAAACAACTTTGAACTGAAGCCACAGGTAGTCACTTTGGTGCAACAAAACTGTCAATATCATGGACTCCCTCAGGAAGATTCCAATCAGTTTATCTCTAATTTTCTGTAAATTTGTGATACTGTGAAAACTAATGGGGGGAATCCTGAGGTGTACAAACTCATGCTCTTCCCATTTACCTTGAAGGACAAAGTAAAGCTGTGGCTAGATTCTCAACCCAATGAGAGTTTGGATACTTGGGATAAGATTGTCACTGGGTTTCGTACTAAATTTTTCCCACCAAAGAAGCTGACTAAGCTTGGGGTGGAGGTTTAGACTTTCAGACAGAAGGATGGTGAGACCCTCTATGAAGCTTGGAAGAGGTACAAGTTGCTGACTAGGCAATGCCCTCCGGACATGTTCTCTAAATGGACCCAACTAGATATCTTTTTTGAAGGCTTGGGTGAAATGTCCAAGATGTGCTTAGATAATTCTGCAGGTGGTTCATTGCACATGAAGAAGACATCGAAAGAAACTATTGAGCTTATTGAGTTGGTTGCTAGCAATCAATATTTATACTCATCTAATAGGAATCCTGTGAACTCTGAGACTCCTCAGAAGAGAGGTGTTTTAGAAGTGGAAGCTATTGATGCCATTCTTGCTCAGAACAAGCTTTTGACTCAGCAACTAAATCTAATTACTCAACAGTTGAGTGGAATGCAAATTTCAGCTGTCAACACTCAGAATGCACATCAAGAGGTCCCTTATGACATGACAGGTAATTTTATGCAACATAAAAATTATGATTATGCTCAATCTTCTTCTGAACAGGTCAATTACATGGGAAGTGCTCTTAGAAATCCCAATAATGATCCCTATTCTAAGACCTACAATCAAGGGTGGAGAAATCACCCAAATTTTGGGTAGAGAGAGCAACCTCAGAGGCCATAGAATTTTAATAATAATTCTCAGGGTGGTTTTCAAGAGAATAATTTTAATAACCACCAGTTTCAGTCATTTCAGCAAGCAACTTCTCAGCCCCATCAGAATAATGATTTGAAAGCAATATTGACAAGTTTTAGAGAGGAAACCAGAGCATCAATCAAGAACTTGGAGATTCAAATGGGTCAATTAGCCACAAAAGCTAATGAAATTGATCAGAGGACCACTAATAGCCTTCATGGTAACACAATTCCAAATCCAAGAGAGGAATGCAAGGCTATCACCTTGATAAGTGGACAAGTGGCAAGTACGGAAGTACAAGTTAATGAGGAGACAGTTGAAAAAGAAGCTCCAGAGGAGAAGAAGGAAGAAGTAGAGCACGTCCCTCCAAAGCGTGTGGACAACCCATTCCCAGACTCTCTTGACACTTATCCTACATTACCAAAGGCTCCCGAGTACAAGCCTAAAATGCCATATCCTCAAAGACTTCATAAGGAGACCAAAGACAAGCAGATTTCAAAGTTCTTGGAAGTATTCAAAAAGTTACAAATCAATATTTCTTTTGCTTAGGTTTTGGAGCTGATGAGCGGATAATTTATACGCTTTTGGCATTGTTTTTAGGTAGTTTTTAGTAGGATCTAGCTACTTTGAGGGATGTTTTCATTAGTTTTTATGCAAAATTCATATTTCTGGACTTTACTATGAGTTTGTGTGTTTTTCTATGATTTCAGGTATTTTCTAGCTGAAATTGAGGGACCTGAGCAAAAGCCTAATAGAGGGCTGACAAAGGACTGGTGATGTTGTTGGATTCTAACCTCCCTTCACTCGAAATGGATTTTCTAGAGCTAAAGAACTCCAAATGGCGCGCTCTCAACGGCGTTGGAAAGTAGACATCCATAGATTTCCAGCAATATATAATAGTTTATACTTTGTTCGAGTTTAGATGACGCAAACTGCGTTCAACACCAGTTCCATGCTTCATTCTGGAGTAAAACGCCAGAAACACATCACGAACCAGAGTTAAACGCCAAAAACACGTTATAACTTGGCGTTTAACTCCAAGAGAAGCCTCTGCACGTGTAAAGCTCAAGCTCAGCCCAAGCACACACCAAGTGGGCCCCGAAAGTGGATTTCTACATCAAATACTTATCTCTATAACCCTAGTAGCTAGTTTAGTATAAATAGAACTTTTTACTATTGTATTCAGTGTCTTTTGACCACGTTTTATCTTGAGATTGTTTTTGGATTACCTTATGATCCTTTGATCATGTTTAGGGGGGCTGGCCATTCGGCCATGCCTGGACCACCATCACTTAACGGTGGAGTTTCTACACACCATAGATTAAGGGTGTGGAGCTCTGCTGTATCTCAAGTTTCAATGCAATTACTACTATTTTCTATTCAATTCAGCTTATTCTTATTCTAAGATATTCGTTGCACTTCAACATGATGAATATGATTATCCGTGACACTCATAATCATTCTCACCTATGAACACGTGATTGACAACCACTTCTGTTCTACCTTAGAACGAACGAACATCTCTTGGGTTCCTTAATCAAAATCTTCGTGGTATAAGCTAGAATTATTGGCGGCCATTCTAGAGAATCCGAAAAGTCTAAACCTTGTCTGTGATATTCCGAGTAGGATTTAGGGATTGAATGAATGTGATGATCTTCAAACTCGTGATTGTTGGGCGTGATGAAAAATGCAAAAGAATCAATGAATTCTATTCCGACATGATCGAGAACCAACAGATGATTAGTCGTGCTGTGACAAGAGCATTTGGACCATTTTTACTGAGAGGATGGGATGTAGCCATTGACAACAGTGATGCCCTACATACAGCTTGCCATGGAAAGGAGTATGAAGGATTGAAAGTGAGAAAGCAGTATGTTGCAGAGATTCAACAGGGATAAAGCATCTCCATACACTTATCTGAAGTTCCTGCCAATGATTTACATAAGTATCTTTATCTTATTTTATGCTTTATTTATTATTAATTTTTGAAAACCTTTATAACCTTTTGAATCCGCCTAACTGAGATCTACAAGATGACCATAGCTTGCTTCATACCAACAATCTCCGTGGGGATCGACCCTTACTCACGTAAGGTTTATTACTTGGACGACCCAGTGCACTTGCTGGTTAGTTGTGCGAAGTTGTGACAAAGTGTGATTCACGTTTGAGAGCGCTACTAAGTCTTTGGTGTCATTGTTGATGATCACAATTTCGCCTAGCAAGTTTTTGGCGCCGTTGCCGGGGATTGTTTGAGTTTGGACAACTGACGGTTCATCTTGTTGCTCAGATTAGGTAATTTTCTTTTTATTTTATTTTCAAAAATTTTTCAAAAATCTTTCAAAAAATCTTTACTTCTGTTTTCAAAAAATTATTCTAAATTTTTAAGAATGAACTCTAGTTTTTCATAAAGCATGTTGAAGCTTGGCTGGCTGTAAAGCCATGTCTAACTCAATTGGATTGAGGCTTCCCCTTATCAGTATATGAAGTTAGATGAAGTATCAGCTGTTGTATGTCTGATTTGTATGCTAAAGCTTGGCTGGCCATTGGCCATGTCTAATTCCTGGACCGGAGCTTTAGACTAACATTGCAAAGATTCCTGGAATTCTTATTAAAATTTTGAATTTCTTATTTTATTTTTCCTATATGTTTTCGAAAAAAATAAAAAAAATCATAAAAATCAAAAATATTTTATGTTTCTTGTTTGAGTCTAGTGTCAATTTTTAAGTTTGGTATCAATTGCATGTTTTTAAAATTTATGCATTTTTCAAAAATTCATGCATGTGTTCTTCATGATCTTCAAGTTGTTCTTGATAAGTCTTCTTGTTTGATCTTCATATTTTCTTGTTTTGTGTCTTTTGTTGTTTTTCATATGCATTTTTGCATTCATAGTGTCTAAGTATTAAAAATTTCTAAGTTTGGTGTCTTGCATGTTTTTCTTTTCTTGAAAATTTTTCAAAAATAAGTCTTGATGTTCATCTTGATCTTCAAAGTGTTCTTGGTGTTCATCTTGACATTCATAGTGTTCTTGCATGCATCATGTGTTTTGATTCATAATTTTCATGTTGTGAGTCATTTTTTTGTTTTTCTCTCTCATCATTAAAAATTCCAATCAAAAAAATATCTTTTCCTTTTTTCTCTCATAAATTTCGAAAATTTGAGTTGACTTAGTCAAAAAATTTTTAAAACTTAGCTACTTCTTATAAGTCAAGTCAAATTTTCAATTTTAAAAATCCTATTTTTTCAAAATCTTTTTCAAAAATCAAATCTTTTTCATTTTTTTATTATTTTCGAAAAAAAATTTTAAAATTTATTTTCGAAATCTTTTTCTTATCTTTATTTCAAAATTGAAATTTTACTAACAATTAATGTGATTGATTCAAAAATTTGAAGTTTGTTACTTTCTTGTTAAGAAAGGTTCAATCTTTAAATTCTAGAATCATATCTTTTAGTTTCTTGTTAGTCAAGTAATCAATTTTAAATTTTAAAAATTTAATCTTTTTTAAAATATCTTTTCCAATCATATCTTTTTAAAATATCTTTTTCAAAATCAATTTCAAAATCTTTTCTAACTTCTTATCTTCTCAAAATTGATTTTCAAATCTTTTTCAACTAACTAATTGACCTTTTGTTTATTTCTTATATTTTTCAAAACCACCTGACTACTTTTCCCTCTCTAATTTTTGAAAATTCCTCCCTCTTTTTCAAAATTCTTTTAATTAACTAATTGGTTCAAATTTTGATTTTAATTTTAATTCTTCTCTAAAAAATTTTTGAAAATCACTAACCCTTTTTCAAAATTATTTTTCGAAATTCTCTCCCTCTCATCTTCTTCTATTTATTTATTCATCTACTAACACTTCTCCTCTACTCAAGAATTCGAACCTATCCTCCCCCTTATGTTTGGATTCTTACCTTTTCCTTCTTCTATTCCTTCTTTCTTCTACTAACATAAAGGAATCTCTATACTGTGACATAGAGGATTTCTCTTCCTTTTCTGTTCTCTTCTTTTTCATATGAGCAGGAACAAGGAAAAAGGCATTCTTGTTGAAGCTGATCCTAAACCTGAAAGGACTCTGAAGAGGAAACTAAGAGAAGCTAAATTACAACAAGCTAGAGACAACCTTACTGAAATTTTCGAACAAGAAAAGGATATAGCAGCCGAACCCAACAACAATAATGCAAGGAGGATGCTTGGTGATTATACTACACCTACTTCCAAATTTGATGGAAGAAGCATCTCAATTCCTGCCATTAGAGCAAACAATTTTGAGCTGAAGCCTCAACTAGTTGCTCTAATACAACAGAACTGCAAGTTCCATGGACTTTCATCAGAAGATCCCTATCAGTTTTTAACTGAATTCTTGCAGATCTGTGAGACTGTTAAGACTAATGGAGTAGATCCTGAAGTCTACAAGTTCATGCTTTTCCCTTTTGCTGTAAGAGACAGAGCTAGAACATGGTTGGACTCACAACCTAAGGATAGCCTGGACTCTTGGGATAAGCTTGTCACGGCCTTCTTGGCTAAATTCTTTCCTCCTCAAAAGCTGAGCAAGCTTAGAGTGAATGTTCAGACCTTCAAACAAAAAGATGGTGAATCCCTCTATGAAGCTTGGGAAAGATACAAGCAAATGACCAAAAGGTGTCCATCTGACATGCTTTCAGAATGGACCATTCTGGATATATTCTATTATGGTCTATCTGAGTTCTCTAAGATGTCACTGGACTATTCTGCAGGTGGATCCATTCACCTAAAGAAAATGCCTGCAGAAGCTCAAGAACTTATTGACATGGTTGCAAATAACCAATTCATGTACACTTCTGAGAAGAATTCTGTGAATAATGGGACGCCTCAAAGAAAGGGAGTTCTTGAGATTGATGCTCTGAATGCCATATTGGCTCAGAACAAAATGTTGACTCAGCAAGTCAACATGATTTCTCAAAGTCTGAATGGATGGCAAAATGCATCCAACAGTACTAAATAAGCATCTTCTGAAGAAGAAGCTTATGATCCTGAGAACCCTGCAATAGCAGAGGTAAATTACATGGGTTAACCTTATGGAAACACCTATAATTCCTCATGGAGAAATCATCCAAATTTCTCATGGAAGGATCAACAGAAGCCTCAATAAGGCTTTAATAATGTTGGAAGAAACAGGCTTAACAATAGCAAGCATTTTCCATCATCTTCTCAGCAATAGACAGAGAATTCTGAGCAGAGCTTCTCTAGCTTAGCAAATATAGTCTCTGATCTGTCTAAGGCCACTTTAAGTTTCATGAGTGAAACAAGGTCCTCCATTAGAAATTTGAGGCACAAGTGGGCCAGCTGAGTAAGAAAATCACTGAAACTCCTCCTAGTACTCTCCCAAGCAATACAGAAGAGAATCCAAAATGAGAGTGCAAGGCCATTGACATTGTCAATATGGCCGAATTCAAGGAGGAAGGAGAGGACGTGAATCCCAATGAGGAAGACCTCATGGGATGTCTCCCAACCAAGAAGGAGTTCCCTATTGAGGACTTAAAGGAATCTGAGGCTCATATAGAGACCATAGAGATTCCACTAAACCTCCTTCTGCCATTTATGAGCTCTGAGAACTATTCTTCCTCTAAAGAGGATGAAGATGTAACTGGAGAGCAAGTTGCTCAATATCTGGGAGCTATCATAAAGCTGAATGCCAAGTTGTTTGGTAATGAGACTTGGGAAGATGCACCTCCCTTGCTCATTAGTGAACTAGATACATGGGTTCAACAAACTTTACCTCAAAAGAAACAAGATCCTGGTAAATTCTTAATACCCTATACCATGGGCACCATGACCTTTGAGAAGGCTCTGTGTGACCTGGAGTCAGGTATAAATCTTATGCCACTCTCTGTAATAGAGAAACTAGGAATCTTTGAGATACAGGCTACCATATTCTCATTACAGATGGAAGATAAGTCAGTAAGACAAGCTTATGGATTGGTAGAGGACGTGTTAGTAAATGTTAAAGGCCTTTACATCTATGCTGATTTCATAATCTTAGACACTAGGAAGGAGGAGGATGAATGCATCATCCTTGGAAGACCCTTCCTAGCCACAGTAGGAGCTGTGATTGATATTGACAGAGGAGAGCTAGTCCTTCAATTAAATGGGGACTACCTTGTGTTTAAAGCTCAAGGATCTTCTTCTGCAACCATGGAGAGGAAGCATGAAAAGCTTCTCTCAATACAGAGTCAAATAAAGCCCCCATAATCAAACTCTAAGTTTGGTGTTGGGAGGCCACAACCAAACTCTAAGTTTGGTGTTGAATCCCCACATTCAAACTCTAAGTTTGGTGTTGGGAGTCCACAACATTGACCTAATCACCTGTGAGGCTCCATGAGAGTCCACTGTCAAGCTATTGACATTAAAGAAGCGCTTATTGGGAGGCAACCTAATTTTTATTTATCTAATTCTATTTTTATTTTTATTGTTCTTTTATGTTTTATTAGGTTCATGATCATGTGGAGTCACAAAACAAATACTAAAATTAAAAACAAAATAAAAAACAGCAGAAGAAACAGCACACCCTGGAGGAAGGGCTTACTGGCGTTTAAACGCCAGTAAGGAGCACCTGGCTGGCGTTCAATGCCAGAACAGAGCATGGATCTGGCGTTGAACGCTAGAAACATACAGCAATCTGGTGTTTAAACGCCAGGACTACACCCTGAGGAAAGCTGGCGTTAAACGCCAGAAGCAAGCATGGAACTGGCGTTCAACGCCAGAAGCATGTTGCAGACTGGCGTTGAACGCCCAAAACAAGCATAGAGCTGGTGTTTAATGCCAGAAACAAGCAGCAATCTGGTGTTAAACGCCAGAATTGCATGCAGAGGGTGTTTTACACGCCTAATTGGTGCAGGGATGCAAATCCTTGACACCTCAGGATCTTTGGACCCCACAGGATCACCTCAGGATCTGTGGACCCCACAGGATCCCCACCTACCTCAACTTACCTTCACTCTTCTTCACACAATCCAATAACACTCTTCCCCAAACACCCTTCGCCAATCAACTCAATCTCTATTCCTAATTACCCTTTCACCACTCACATCCATCCACTCTTCCCCAAAAACCCCACCTACCTTCAAAATTCAAAATTTCTTTCCCACCCAAACCCACCCTAAATGGCCGAACCTACTCCCTCTCCCTTCACTATATAAACCCTTCTATCCTTCTTCATTTTCACAAACCACAACCCTCTCTTCTTCACCTTGGCCGAAACCACACCCACTCTATTTCCTCCATATTCTCTTCTTCTTCTTTTTCTCTTCTTTCTTCTTTTGCTCGAGGGCGAGCAATATTCTAAGTTTGGTGTGGTAAAAGCATATCTTTTTTGTTTTTCCATAACCACTTATGGCACCTAAGGCCAGAGAAACCTCAAGAAAAGGGAAAGGAAAGACAAAAGCTTCCACCTCCGAGTCATAGGAGATGGAGAGATTCATCTCTAAAGCCCATCAAGACCACTTCTATGAAGTTGTGGCAAAGAAGAAGGTGATCCCCGAGGTCCCTTTCAAGCTCAAGAAAAATGAGTATCCGGAGATCCAACATGAGATTCAAAGAAGAGATTGGGAAGTTCTTACCAACCCCATTCAACAAGTCAGAATCTTAATGGTTCAAGAGTTCTATGCCAATGCATGGATCACTAGGAACCATGATCAAAGTATGAACCCAAATCCAAAGAATTATCTTACAATGGTTCGGGGGAAATACTTAGATTTCAGTCCGAAAAATGTAATGTTGGCATTCAACTTGCCTATGATGCAAGAAGATGCACGCCCCTACACTAGAAGGGTCAACTTTGATCAAAGGTTGGACCAAGTCCTTATGGACATATGTGTGGAAGGAGCTCAATGGAAAAGAGACTCAAGAGGCAAGCCGGTTCAATTAAGAAGACTGGACCTTAAGCTTGTGGCTAGAGGATGGTTAGAGTTCATCCAACGCTCCATCATCCCCACTAGCAACCGATCTGAAGTTACTGTGGATCGAGCCATCATGATCCATAGCATCATGATTAGAGAGGAAGTAGAAGTTCATGAAGCCATCTCTCTTGAATTCTACAAAATAGCCGAAAAGTCCTCCACCATGGCAAGGCTAGCTTTTCCTCATCTTATTTGCCATCTATGCTACTCAGCTGGAGTTATCATAGAAGGAGACATCCTCATTGAAGAGGATAAGCCCATCACTAAGAAGAGGATAAGCCCATCACTAAGAAGAGGATGGAGCAAACAAGAGAGCCCACTCATGGATCCCAAGAGATGCATGAAGAAGCTCATCACCAAGGAATTCTGGAGATGCCTCAAGAGATGCACTTTCCTCCCAACAACTATTGGGAACAACTCAACACTTCTCTAGAAGACTTGAGTTACAACATGGATCAATTAAGGGTGGAACATCAAGAGCACTCCATCATTCTCCATGAGATTAGAGAAGATCAAAGAGCAATGAGGGAGGAGCAACAAAGGCAAGGAAGAGACATAGAAGAGCTCAAGGACATCATTGGTCCATCAAGAAGAAGATGCCACCATCACTAAGGTGGACTCATTCCTTGTTCTTATTTTTCTGTTTTTTTATTTTTATGCTATATGTTTGTCTATGTTTGTGTCTTTACTACATGATCATTAGTATTTAGCAACTATGTCTTAAGGCTATGAATAAGTCCATGAATCCTTCACCTTTCTTAAATGAAAAATGTTTTTTATACAAAAGAACAAGAAGTACATGAGTTTCGAATTCATCCTTGAATTTAGTTTAATTATATTGATGTGGTGACAATACTTTTTGTTTTCTGAATAAATGCTTGAACAGTGCATATTTTTGATCTTATTGTTTATGAATGTTAAAATTGTTGGCTCTGGAAAGAATGATGAACAAGAGAAATGTTATTGATGATCTGAAAAATCATAAAATTAATTCTTGAAGCAAGAAAAAGCAGTGAAGAACAAAGCTTACGAAAAAAAAGTGGCGAAAAAAATATGAAAATATGAAAGAAAAAGAAAAAGCAAGCAGAAAAAGCCAATAGCCCTTAAAACCAAAGGGCAAGGGTAAAAAGGATCCAAGGCTTTGAGCATCAATGGATAGGAGGGCCCAAGGAAATGAAATCCAGGCCTAAGCGGCTAAATCAAGCTGTCCCTAACCATGTGCTTGTGGCATGCAGGTCCAAGTGAAAAGCTTGAGACTGAGTGGTTAAAGTTGTGATCCAAAAAGAGTGTGCTTAAGAGCTCTGGACACCTTTAACTGGGGACTTTAGCAAAGCTGAGTCACAATCTAAAAAGGTTCACCCAGTCATGTGTCTGTGGCATTTATGTATCCGGTGGTAATACTGGAAAACAAAGTGCTTAGGGCCACGACCAAGACTCATAAAAGTAGCTGTGTTCAAGAATCAACATACTTAACTAGGAGAATCAATAAACACTATCTGAACTCTGAGTTCCTATAGATGCCAATCATTCTAAACTTCAAAGGATAAAGTGAGATTCCAAAACTGTTCAGAAGCAAAAAGCTACAAGTCCCGCTCATCTAATTAGAACTAATATTCATTGATATTTTAGGATTTATAGTATATTCTCTTCTTTTTATCCTATTTGATTTTTAGTTTCTTGGGGACAAGCAACAATTTAAGTTTGGTGTTGTGATGAGCGAAAAATTTATACGCTTTTTGGCATTGTTTTTAGGTAGTTTTTAGTAGGATCTAGCTACTTTGAGGGATGTTTTCATTAGTTTTTATGCAAAATTCACATTTCTAGACTTTACTATGAGTTTGTGTGTTTTTATATGATTCCAGGTATTTTTTGGCTGAAATTGAGGGACCTGAGCAAAACCCTGATAGAGGGCTGACAAAGGACTGCTGATGCTGTTGGATTCTGACCTCCCTGCACTCGAAATGAATTTTCTAGAGCTAAAGAACTCCAAATGGCGCGCTCTCAACGGCGTTGGAAAGTAGACATCCAGAGCTTTCCAGAAATATATAATAGTTCATACTTTGTTCGAGTTTAGATGATGCAAACTGGCGTTCAACACCAGTTCCATGCTTCATTCTGGAGTAAAACGCCAGAAACACGTCACGAACCAGAGTTAAACGCCAAAAATACGTTATAAGGCGTTTAACCCCAAGAGAAGCCTCTGCACATGTAAAGCTCAAGCTCAGCCCAAGCACACACCAAGTGGGTCCCGAAAGTGGATTTCTACATCAAATACTTATCTCTGTAACCCTAATAGCTAGTTTAGTATAAATAGAACTTTTTACTATTGTATTCAGTGTCTTTTGGCCACGTTTTATCTTGGGATTATTTTTGGATTACCTTATGATCCTCTGATCACGTTTAGGGGGGCTGGCCATTCGGCCATGCCTAGACCACCATCACTTATGTATTTTCAACGGTGGAGTTTCTACACACCATAGATTAAGGGTGTAGAGCTCTACTGTACCTCAAGTTTCAATGCAATTACTACTATTTTCTATTCAATTCAGCTTATTCTTATTCTAAGATATTTGTTGCACTTCAACATGATGAATATGATGATCCGTGACACTCATCATCATTCTCACCTATGAACACATGATTGACAACCACTTCTGTTCTACCTTAGAACGAACGAACATCTCTTAGGTTCCTTAATCAGAATCTTTGTGGTATAAGCTAGAATTATTGGCGGCCATTCTTGAGAATCCGGAAAGTCTAAATCTTGTCTATGGTATTCCGAGTAGGATTCAGGGATTGAATGACTATGACGAGCTTCAAACTCACAATTGTTGGGCGTGATGACAAATGCAAAAGAATCAATGAATTCTATTCCGACATGATCGAGAACTAACCAGCAAGTGCACTGGGTCGTCCAAGTAATACCTTACGTGAGTAAGGGTCGATCCCACGGAGATTGTCGGCTTGAAGCAAGCTATGATTATCTTGTAACTCTTAGTCAGGATATCAATAATTCTCAGATTTAATTGTAAAATGTAAAAGAACATGAAATAAATACTTGTTTTGCAGTAATGGAGAACATGTTGAGGTTTTGGAGATGCTCTATCTTCTGAATCTCCGCTTTCCTACTGTCTTCTTCTTCATGCATGCAAGGCTCCATCCATGGCAAGCTGTATGTTGGGTTTCACCGTTGTCAATGGCTACCTCCCGTCCTCTCAGTGAAAATGTTCAACGCGCTCTGTCACAGCACGGCTAATCATCTGTCGGTTCCCGATCATGCTGGAATAGGATCCATTGATCCTTTTGCGTCTGTCACTACGCCCAACACTCGCGAGTTTGAAGCTCGTCACAACCATTCAATCCCTGAATCCTACTCGGAATACCACAGACAAGGTTTAGACATTTTCGGATTCTCAAGAATGGCCGCCAATGGATTCTAGCTTATACCACGAAGATTCTGATTAGGGAATCTAAGAGATACACACTCAATCGAAGGTAGAACAGAGGTGGTTGTCAGGCACACGTTCATAGGTGAGAATGATGATGAGTGTCACGGATCATCACATTCATCAGGTTGAAGAACAAGTGGTATCTTAGAATAGAAGCAAGCGTGATTTAATGAAAAACAGTAGTAATTGCATTAATTCATCAAGACACAGCAGAGCTCCTCACCCCCAACCATGGGGTTTAGAGACTCATGCTGTAGAATATACAATATGAAACGTGTAAAGTGTCATGAGGTACAGATACAATAGCAAAAAGTCCTATTTATGGTGAACTAGTGACCTAGGGTTTACAAAAATGAGTAAATGACGTAAAAATCCACTTCCGGGGTCCACTTGGTGTGTGCTTGGGCTGAGCATTGAAGCTTTCATGTGTAGAGACTTTTTCCTGGAGTTAAACGCCAGCTTTTGTGCCAGTTTGGGCGTTTAACTCCAACTTTTGTGCCAGTTCCGGCGTTAAACGCCGGGAATTCTGAAGCTGATTTGGAACGCCAGTTTGGGCCATCAATTCTTGGGCAAAATATGGACAATTATATATTTCTGGAAAGCCCAGGATGTCTACTTTCCAACTCAATTAAGAACGCGCCAATTGGGCTTCTGTAGCTCCAGAAAATCCACTTCAAGTGCAGGGAGGTTAGAATCCAACAGCATCTGCAGTCCTTTTTCAGCCTCTGAATCAGATTTTTGCTCAGGTCCCTCAATTTCAGCCAGAAAATACCTGAAATCACAAAAAAACACACAAACTCATAGTAAAGTCCAAAAATGTGATTTTTAATTAAAAACTAATAAAAACATAATAAAAACTAACTAAAATATACTAAAAATATACTAAAAACAATGCCAAAAAGCGTATAAATTATCCGCTCATCACAACACCAAACTTAAATTGTTGCTTGTCCCCAAGCAACTGAAAATCAAACAGGATAAAAAGAAGAGAATATACTATAAATTCCAGATTATCAATGAAACTTAGCTCCAATTAGATGAGCGGGACTAGTAGCTTTTTGCCTCTGAATAGTTTTGGCATCTCACTTTATCCTTTGAAGTTTAGAATGACTGGCATACATAGGAACTTAGAATTCAGATAGTGTTATTGATTCTCCTAGTATAGTATGTTGATTCTTGAACACAGCTACTTTATGAGTCTTGGCCGTGGCCCAAAGCACTCTGTTTTCCAGTATTACCACCGGATACATACATGCCACAGACACATAACTAGGTGAACCTTTTTAGATTGTGACTCAGCTTTGCTAGAGTCCCCAATTAGAGGTGTCCAAGGTTCTTAAGTACACTCTTTTTGCTTTGGATCACGACTTTAACCGCTCAGTCTCAAGTTTTCACTTGACACCTTCACGCCACAAGCACATGGTTAGGGACAGCTTGGTTTAGCCACTTAGGCCAGGATATTATTCTTGTAGGCCTTCCTATCCACTGATGCTCAAAGCCTTGGATCCTTTTTATTTTTACCCTTGCCTTTTGGTTTAAAGGGCTATTGGCTTTTTCTGCTTGCTTTTTCTCTCTCT